>NC_083285.1:7425255-7737366 GCF_963506605.1 Zootoca vivipara
TTTTTAAAACTGTACTTGGCAGATTTTATTTTACTAGAATTGCTTTCTTTTTGCTGGAATAAATATTTAACACTCTGTCAGAGATCAAAGCGGTTGCCTTGTAATATTTGTATCTGATCACTAGGGAGAAAGTTTCCAAGCTTTCGATCTAATTTGTCTGCTTTACATGCCATGGGGAACTTACTCCTAGTCTTCCGTACCAGTTCCCCTCCTCCTTAAGCAAATGCAAAAGGGGATGAGAGCTGACAGCAGGAAGAATTCCCTGCATACAGGAGATGCCTTGTTAATTATCCTGGAAGTCTGGACCCTTTGTAACAGGATTTTTAATTTCCTTTGCCTCCCAGCTCAATTCATTGAGTTAAGAGGCAGTGGAAACGACAACTCCCTTGCTTCTGAGATAAATCCCCAGACTTGTTTGGGAGGATTGGACCTTAAGGATAAGGTCTTCAAGGCCTGACTTGGCACCGTTGAGTCCTCCTGATACCAGTTTCTCCACTTGGATGGGAAGTAGAAATAACTGGTAAGGGACGCTGGCATATGAAGCAGAACTGAATTTCAGAAGGACGTTGGTGTCAGCTTGTAATGAGGATGGGATCAGAGCTGTCAAGTTTTCCCTTTTTAAAAGGGAAATTCCCTTATGCTGAATAGGCTTCCTCATGAGAAAAGGGAAAACTTGACAGCTATGGGATGGGATGTGGTGAATTCTTAATTTACTCAGTCCCAACTCTAAGTTTGCTGACACCAATAACAGGAAATGAAAAGGGTGTTGTTGTTTTTGCTTTTTGAAGAGTGTGTGTGACATGTACATGTTTGAAAAAGCAAGCTATAGGAATATCAATATTATTTACAGAACATCTGATTTTTACTGTTGGCTTTCAAAGTCAACTAATTTTGTATGTTTGTTTAGCAGCTCCACTGCTGTTGGATGCAAAATTATTTCTGTTCAGTGCCAGGAGTTGTATCATTGATTTAAAAATGGCTTCTATCTGAGTTTAAAACCAGTCTGTGGCCCAAAATCAAATCATAGGAATCAATATGAATTCATGTTCATTTCAATACAGTATATGAAAAGGCTGCACTATTACTAAGAGTAGTTTTATTTCTTAAAAAAACAAATATATTCATACTAGCTTATGCGCCGTCAACTATGTGAAGTCTCTAGCCTTTACTACTTCCACAGAAGATGTTTTCAAGATGGCACCTGGTATCTGATGTCTGGCTTGGTTTTCTTTTTTTATGGTGGTGCCATTGTGTTTAATATGGTGCTACTCTAGAGAAACCTAAGGGGCTGCTTTAGGCACCTACCACTGTCTTGAAGTATTAGTAGTAGTAGTAGTAGTACAGTAGTAGTATTACCTGCCCTTCACTAGGGCTGGGTGATAACAGCTTTTCAATACCGCAATGTATAAAGGTAAAGGGGCCCCTGACCATTAGGTCCAGTCGTGACCGACTCTGGGGTTGCGCGCTCATCTCGCATTATTGGCCGAGGGAGCTGGCGTACAGCTTCCAGGTCATGTGGCCAGCATGACAAAGCCGCTTCTGGCAAACCAGAGCAGCACACGGAAACGCCGTTTACCTTCCCGCTGTAGCAGTACCTGTTTATCTACTTGCACTTTGACGTGCTTTCGAACTGCTAGGTTGGCAGGAGCTGGGACCGAGCAACGGGAGCTCACCCCGTCTCAGGGATTCGAACCGCCGACCTTCTGATCAGCAAGCCCTAGTCTCAGTGGTTTAACCCACAGCGCCACCTGGGTCCCTAATACCGCAAGGTATCACCAGCCAAACATCACAATGTTGAAAAGCGGAGGAAGGAAGAAGCAGTATTGACACCCGGCACCCTGGTGCGCTGGGCGCTGGTGGTGGAGATACTCAGGAATGCAGTAGTTTCACCCGTGATCTACTGCTGGGTGAAGGTGCCATCATGCTTCAACCCTCAAACTGGTCCTGAGCGATGTATCGCTATACAGTATCACCCAGGCCTACCCTTCACCAGCAGGTCCCAGGGCAGTTTACAACAATTTTAAAATTCAGTGTAAAAAGCAGGTGAGACAGTCACAGGAATTCTGAAAACACACACCTCAGGTCTCAAAGTCCAGGGTGAAGAGGTGTGTCCTTAGCAGTCCCTGAAATCTGTGTAGTGAAGATGCCAGGCCCACCTCTGTCGGGAGGGAATTCCACAACTTAGGGACAGCAGAGTTACTAAGATGGCCCCCTCTGCTGATCTGAAGAGAGATGGTTTGCAGGAAAGGAAGCAGTCTCTCAGATCATTGTGTTTCAGGAGTGGAACAGAGAGGTGTCAAGTGGCTTGGAAAGCGTTGGGGTAGAATGCTAGAAGGGCAGTCCCTGTGGGTGGTTATTTGGTCTGGCACAGAACGGCCCTCTCTTTTCCTTAACTTCATGCTGTTTGTGGGGCAAATTGATACAAACATCTCTGCATAGGCCTGCCCACCCCAATCTATTGTCTATGTACAATCTACACTCTATGTACAAAGACACACCACGTGATATGGGTGCCATTTTGTTCCTAGAGCAGCGTGAGAGGACGGCAGCTTTCCTATCCTAGATTACATCCAATAGTGAAGAACTGCTTAGTGAAGACCTGGAGCATTTTTGGCCCATTTTGTGTACCGTAGTTGGAATCAAACTCTCTAGTTGTGCTGGTTTTAATTAATAAGTCACCGTTGTGACTTGCTTGTACTCAAATGGCTGCTATTGATACTGGCAATTGTAGCTTTTTTTAACACCTTAGGATATAAAGTATAGGAGCAAAACTTTGGCAGAGGGGACCCAACAGAGGTCCTATAATTCATTACTTGTGAAAGGGGTAATATATGATTTCTCAATCCAGGTAATTGCTTCTTTAGAAAAGACCAAATGAAGTTGTCAGTGACCTGTGTTGGACGGCTAATGTGTAATCACAATGTGAAACTTAGTGATTGTATGTAGGTTCCTGCTTAACAGATTGTTGGTAATGAAGGATATTGAATGAAATAACATATACAGATTGTATGTACAGTGGTTCTTAAAGAAATGGGAGTGCCTGATCACCTCATCTGTCTCCTGAGAAATGTATATGTGGGACAAGAAGCTACAGTTAGAACTGGATATGGAACAACTGATTGGTTCAAAATTGGGAAAGGAGTACGACAAGGCTGTATATTGTCTCCCTGCTTATTTAACTTATATGCAGAATTCATCATTCGAAAGGCTGGACTGGATGAATCCCAAGCCAGAATTAAGATTGCTGGAAGAAATATCAACAACCTCAGATATGCTGATGACACAACCTTGATGGCAGAAAGTGAGGAGGAATTAAAGAACCTTTTAATGAGGGTGAAAGAGGAGAGCGCAAAATATGGTCTGAAGCTCAACATCAAAAAAACCAAGATCATGGCCACTGGTCCCGTCACCTCCTGGCAAATAGAAGGGGAAGAAATGGAGGCAGTGAGAGATTTTACTTTCTTGGGTTCCATGATGACTGCAGTCACGAAATTAAAAGACGCCTGCTTCTTGGGAGAAAAGCATTGACAAACCTAGACAACATCTTAAAAAGCAGAGACATCACCTTGCCAACAAAGGTCCGTATAGTTAAAGCTATGGTTTTCCCAGTAGTGATGTATGGAAGTGAGAGCTGGACCATAAAGAAGGCTGATCGCCAAAGAATTGATGCTTTTGAATTCTGGTGCTGGAGGAGACTCTTGAGAGTCCCATGGACTGCAAGAGGATCAAACCTATCCATTCTGAAGGAAATCAGCCCTGAGTGCTCACTGGAAGGACAGATCCTGAAGCTGAGGCTCCAATACTTTGGCCACTTCATGAGAAGAGAAGACTCCCTGGAAAAGACCCTGATGTTGGGAAAGATTGAGGGCACAAGGAGAAGGGGACGACAGAGGACGAGATGGTTGGACAGTGTTCTCGAAGCTACGAACATGAGTTTGACCAAACTGCGGGAGGCAGTGGAAGACAGGAGTGCCTGGCGTGCTATGGTCCATGGGGTCACGAAGAGTCGGACACGACTAAACAACAATATACAATGGTGATGGTTGCTGAAAGAGATTTAGGTGTCATTTCTGAGTTATTGCAAAGTTCCAGATCTGTCATAATCTATACATATATAAATGTAAAAACAGCATGTGGGTGTGTTTCCATTTTTCACCGAAATCGCTTGACCAATAGCATTCAAATTTGCACACAACGTCCCATGCTACCATGAGATTAATCTTATAAAGTGTGTTAAGACAGATGTCACACCTACGCCATGTAAAACCCCTAAAACCCCGTGTTACAGAACACACAACTCACCCAAAAGTGCATGCTGAGAAAAGAACCTTCCCTCTCAACAGCACCTCTACCGCCGTTTACATACTAGGCCAAAGCCTTTACAGACTAGGCCGAATGAAGGTACTGACTCACCTGGATGGGGGTTGGGGGGAGGAGGGGACGTGATAGGTCAGGACACGGTGGGACCAGTCACAGGGATGACCTGGGGGGTGGGGGGAAGAGGAGCCTTGATACGACTCATGGATCGACACAGGGTGCTGGCAGTCACAGGGATTAGCCACGGCGGCACATGGCAGGGCCAGCTAGTACTCCAAAAATATTTATTAAAATTCTGCATATTAGCCAAGGCATCAAGTATATGTACTGAATTTCAACTTTCAAGTGATAGTTAACAACTGAGTGGGGAAAGCACATGCCATGAAAACAATGAAACTCTGGAGCTATCATGTTTAGCAAGTAGTAGTGATAGTGTTGATTGAAACAAAATGCAGAAAGAGATAAAAACGCAGTAAACCTTTAAAAACATTTTCTCATTAAGCAGGGCAAATTCTAGTTGCAGCTGTCTATCAGTTGTGCTCTGTCAGGAAAACTGCAATGGGATCAAGCATGTTGCAGGAAAGGACGGACTCTTGGCATCCTTCACACTCTCCCCCCATCTCTGAGCTGTGATTCCATGTTCATGTTCTCCCTTCCCTCCTTCTGTATCTATATATCTATGCATAATATTAAATTTTACCCGCTTGGATTTGGCTGAGCAAGTGACGTCATTGGAAGAGATGAAGGCTACCCTCCCTCTCTCCCTGTTTATTATGCACTTCAAATACAGAAAGGAAACCTTGCTCCTGCTGCTCTAATATCTGTCTGTCTTGGAAGTGGCATGCATACAAGGAATTGCAGGCACTGATGCAGTAGATACTCAGCTTTATGCAGCCCTTGCTTAGGTATGTAAATTAGGTGCACTTTGGGGCATGCTGTGGCTTCCAGTTAGGCACTTGGGTAAGCACACTAGATCTGATAGCTCCTGCTGTCTTCCGTCACAGATGCTGGATGCAGAGAACTTTGAACACCTGACCCTCTTCAATTAGCTGCTGCTTGGGTGCATAGACCTTAAGAAAAAACGTGGCATGCTCATAGGTGCAGAATACTTTTGATGACGCAAGTCAGTCTCCCTAGCAACGAAACAATAGCATAGCACTTTCTCTCGGAAAGGCAAAAAGAACATGTGCCTGAAGAAAACTGTTTTGTAGTATAATTGTCAAGTTTATTTAAACAGAAATGCTTGGGTTTTTCAACGCCATTTATGTACAGATGTCATGCTTTTGTTTTGCACATAAACAGATTCAAAAGTAATGCAACGGAACACAACAGAAATCACAACACAGGTTGATCTATAATATTGCAAAACTGACTTCCTTGTACAGTCAGTGAGCTTTGAGGTTTGCGGCATCTTTCTTTTTCTACCGCTATGCAGCCAGTGTTTCAAGTTAGAACAAATGTTTTTTCACCATTGCCGTCACTTTTGTTAAACTTGGATCTGAGACGTCCTTTCCCCGTTCTCCAAATTTTTATGAATTCGGTAGCTGCAGTATGCATGCTGAATTGTCCAGCCTCAAGGGATTCTGTCTTCATTTCAGTGGGTGAGGCAAATTCGCAGGAGTGAAAGGTGTGTTTATAAGCCTGTCCTCTCCATTAAATTAAATGCAGACACCTGTTTGCAGAAGAAGCCTTCATATGGACTAAGAGCTGGGAGGCCTGGACTCTGCCATTAAGCTCACTGTGTGAACTTGGGCCATTCACTGCCTCTTAGTTTAAGAGCTCAGTGGAACTAGGACGACTATGGAGAGATCCTAAGTAATCAATATCTCAGCTTCATCTTCCCCTGCAGTAAATGGGGATGATGCTGACCTACTTAGAGGGGTTTTTTGCAAGGGGAAATAGAGACTGTTAAAGTCCAGTGAATGTCCATGGAGTGTTCAGTGCTATAGTTTAGCTATGGAAGCTTAACTATAACACTGAACCCCATGAAAATCATTGTGTGCTTTCTGAAAGAATTTGTGGAAGCCTTTGTCCCAAGTGATATGAGGGGTGGACTCTCTTGTCAGGGTCAAACCATTACCTGGTGAAGTTTGGTCTGACAGTGGCAATTTCCCCTGGGCCACTCTGCCCTCAGAGACTGATGGAACCTGGTGTGTTTCCTGAATGCTCTGGGGGGTGGGCTTTGCAGCCAAGAAAGCTGACAGACACGTTGGTGCTCTAGTCTTGCTGTGGAACAGTGAGATGAAACAGGAAATATTATTGCTCCTGAGAGTTCTCTCCAGTGTTTGGGCTCCTTGGAATTCTGGGGAGCTTTGAAGCTTATAAAGCAAGGCAGACAAAGAGTAGAGAGCATAGGTGGCAAAGCCCACCAAACACTGGTTAATACATACAATTATGCTTACTATGTGGCAGTGCAGGTTGTGAAGATAGCTCATTTTTACAGCTGGCATTGCATCCTCTAGTAGCCAGCTGGCATAGTTATGTCAGACAGTCTGGAGGTCGCTGACTGTCAAGGACTGAAGGGCTCTGAGGGGTGTGTGGAGGAGGCAAGGGAGCTGGAGGAAGTCCTAGAGCATGGGTAGGCAAACTAAGACCCGGGGGCCAGATCCGGCCCAATCGCCTTCTAAATCTGGCTCACGGACGGTCTAAGAATCAGCGTGTTTTTACATGAGTAGAATGTGTCCTTTTATTTAAAATGCATCTCTGGGTTATTTGTGGGGCATAGGAATTCGTTCATTTCCCCCCCCCCCCAAAATATAGCCCAGCCCCCCACAAGGTCTGAGGGACAGTGGACCGGCCCCCTGCTGAAAAAGTTTGCTGACCCCTGATCTAGAGGGAGAGGCCAGGGATTTGTGGGGTTCTTTGCCCACCCATGAGGCAGGACTCGGGGCTGGGGGAAGAGGAAGAGTCGGGGCTGTCAAAGGGAGGGGAGGAGTTGGAGGAAGGATTGGGAATAGGAGGAAGAGAACAGTCCCTGAGAGAGTCTGGCCATTAGGATCTCCTCCATCCCCTCCTCCCCGTCTCCAAGGATAATGAGGGGCTTAAAGTGCCAGGCGCAGCAGCAGCTACCATGCCAGAGAAGTCTCAGGTTGATTGATGCACAGTGCACATTTCACTCAGGTGAAGGGATTTAAGTTCGGGAGAGGCATGGTTACTAGGGTTGCCAGACTCAATAGTGGGCAGGACTTCTGTGCCTTTAATTGCCCTGCTCTCTTTTGAGTCTGGAAACCTTAAAGAGAAACCAGCAGACCCTTTGTTTAATTTCCAAGCAAAGGGTCTGCTGGTTTCTCTTTAAGGTTTCCAGACTCAAAAGAGAGCAGGGCAATTAAAGGCACAGAAGTCCTGCCCACTATTGAGTCTGGCAACCCTAGTGGTTACGCTGTTGCTTCAGTGGTCCACTTCAGGGCACTAGCCTGAGGAGTAGTTGCCTAGCTAGCTACATAGTAGGAGTGGCTTGTATTTCCTGTGCACCTTGGGAGATGCTGTAATTTAGTACAGTGTAACCTCGTTTTATGAACACCTCGGTTTACGAATTTTCGGTTTACGAATGCCGCGGACCCATCTGGAACGGATTAATTCACTTTCCATTACTTTCAATGGGAAAGTTCGCTTCAGTTTATGAACGCTTCAGTTTATGAACAGATTACACCCATGCTTCAGGTTAAGTACGCTTCAGGTTGAGTACCCCGCGGACCCGTCTGGAACGGATTAATCCACTTTCCATTACTTTCAATGGGAAAGTTCGCTTCAGTTTATGAACGCTTCAGTTTATGAACAGACTTCCGGAACCAATTGTGTTCATAAACCGAGGCACCACTGTACTTTGCCAATAAAGAATTAAACTGCCACCCGTTTCTTCTCCTTGGGCTGTTCTCTGTGGGGGAGGAACTTCTGGAGCATTTGAGGACATGATGTGGCTATACCCTTCGAGGATAAAATTGCTCAACTTCAGAGTGGCCTTGACTGCAGTTGTTGCATTTCTGTTTATTTACACCTGGTCTTTCCCCCTGGCTGGACACAAGGCAACTTACAGACAAAGCCTCAGATTTCTGCCATTGTTTTAAACCACCACTTCCCCCTTCTCATAGTCCCTGCCTTCTCATTCCCATGCCATGGCTACTTCTGCTGTGCAACTTGGCTTCTCTTTTGCTTCCTTCTCTTAGCCTGTCCTCATGCACATCCAGGATTGTGACACGGCATTACAAATCCTTGAATGGGGGTTGCATGTTGACAACCTTACCTTTTTATGTATATAGGAAGAAGAAGATGCTAATAAGAATACTTGTGATTCTTATTATACACAAAAAAAGAAATGCATTTTCCACAGCAGCCTCCTCAAGGCCCTCTTGTAAAACGAGTTGCTGGCCTGGTGTATACAGCAGAGAATTGCTCTCCATTTCCCCCTGTGTAGTTTATTCTGCCTCTCTGTGGCCACCCCATCCCGCCCCACCCTGCCCTGACTTCCCTAACAAGATCACAATAGTTTCAACACCCTGGATATCTTTAAAAGTGGCAACTGTACCTGAGCTCTTTTTTTTGTAAAAGCTGTGTTAATATTGGAGATTTACAATCCCCTCACCCTCATACTGGAAATGGCCTTAATTAAAAAGCTAAGAGGGTGGTTTGGTTTTCATGGCTATTCCCTTGCTGCCTTTGTTATCTGCCTTTTGCTGCAAATAGCAGTCGTGGTTTTGTACAGCAGGACAGAAAGCAGTTCCCTGGGGACCAAAATGTTTCTCCTGTTTGCCACAGTGAGTTGCGCTTTAAAGCAAACTGTCACTGAAGGTATCAGCTTGAATCTCTTAACCAGAGAAGATGGGTGCTGTTTAGTGGAAAACAACATTTGTCATATTTTGGTTTCTTACAAAGTTCAAAATAGATATGAAGATGGTTAGGAAGTATTAGCCGTTGGGTTAGACTTGCTCATTTGGAAGCTGTTTTCTATGGTGTCATCAACTCTTAATGCCTAAAACAGGCAACCCCAGACTTGGCCCTCCAGCTGTTTTGGGACTACAACTCCCATCATCCCTAGCTAGCAGGACCAGCGGTCATGGATGATGGGAATTGTAGCCCCAAAACATCTGGAGGGCTGAGTTTGGGGATGCCTGTCCTAAAATCACGTGGCAGCTAAAGTTATTGTTGTTGGCTTAATTGAATAATCTGCTTACATATAACACTGATGGCCAAACTGGGTTATATACTGTTGGTAAATTGAGAGTTTGAAAGGGCTGTATTTGATTGAAAGAATTTGGAATTCGTTATACAGTACATTATTTTTAATGTGCTTCACAGTCTTAGTGTTGCCCTCCCAGCAGTTCTCTTGGTTATAAACAACAGAGTCTTGCGGTATCTTTAATATATTCACTACTACTCTTTGTGTCATAAACTTTCTTGGGCAAGAGCCCACTTCATCAGATGTATGAAGTGGGTAGGTTTATGTACCCATAGTAGAGAGAGAAGGGGTGATCATGGGTACGGTACTTCTTACAGAGCAAGGCCAAACAGTGAAGGATTACTTTGCAGAGGAAAAATGCATTTGAGAATGAGATCAAGTTGAATGAATGAAAGACCAATCGGAATAAGCATCACCCACTCCCAACTGTTCATGAATTGGCAAAGCAAAATAAGTAACACACACAAAAAACCTACAAAGGAACAACAGTTCACTTGGAGTATTGCAGGGTGGGAGTCAGGCTGATGTTTGAGAAAGTACTTTATACCTGTCAATATAGTCCAATAATATTTCACTCCTTTGCTGCAGGTTGGGGATTTGAGTGAGGCTGAAATGGTATTCACAGCAACCCTGCAGTGTTGTCCATTGCTGTTGTTCTTCCCACCCCACCCCCAATCACTGTATTAGCTTTTAAGTCATGAATGCACTTGGTTCAAGGTACCCTAGGGAGAACTGTCTCCATATACCGTGAAACGAAACATATACTAATACATTTGGGTGATGGCCTGCTTTGAGTCCTGTCCTTTATTTAAATTAGATTTGCAGGAACAAGGGACAGGGCATTCTCAACAGTGGCAAAATGCAAGTTGCCCATTGGGCTAGTGCATTGAAAAAGAATGGCATGCCCAACAACATCAGCTCCCCTTAAAAAAAAAGCTCAATATATAACATATTTGCCCTGCACCCCCAAAAGCTCAACAACTTTGACCTTAACCCCAAGAAAGGGGGTAGATCACTGCGCAGTCTCTTGGGAGTTGGCCACCCCTGAAAAATCCCAAACCCCTTTTATTCCAGCTTACGTTTTGCAGTTGCATTGTGTTACTTTTAATCTTTTTAAGGCTTCTAGATTGTGGGTTTCATTTATTCAATTATGTGTTAATGGGCGCTATTATGCCACATGGCATGATACATATTTCCAAAATAAATATGTAACATTACGATAATGGAAGGGGCTGCTCGTGCCCCAGCCAATCCATTCAGTAGGGAATGGACTGTGAGTGCAATCCTGAGGTTGAGTATCCTATACAAGGGAGGGTGAAACGGCATTGCAAGATACTACAGGAAAGAGCAGCTGGAGAACAAAAAAGAACCATATTTTGCATTTTGTAACATTTCTCCCTTGGTACCAGTTAACAGTAGTGTACATCTGTAATTAGAAACGGAAATTTCAAAGACACAGTTGAAATTCAGTGACCCTTACTCGTATACTTTATTAAGTGCAGAGTGGGGTTACTATAAAGGCAGAATGAGTATAAACACTTTAGAAATAGTTTGTTGTAAAAGAAAAAAGAAAAGGGGAAGAAATAGGTCGTTAGCTGTTTATGTTGCTACCCCTGACTAGTTATCTGCTGTACCAAGTACAGTGGTGCCTCGCTAGATGAATTTAATTCGTTCCACGGGTCTTTTCTTATAACGAAAAATCCGTCTAGCGAATCCCATAGGAATGCATTGAATTTTTTTTGAATTTTTTTTTGCCCATAGGAACGCATTAATTGAATTTCAATGCATTCCTATGAGAAACCGCGATTCGCTAGACGAATTTTTCGTAAAAGGAATTCGTCTAGCGAGGCAACCTCCGCTAGAAAAAACCTTTCGTTAAGCGGAAATTTCCTTAAGCAGGGCATTCGTTATGCGAGGCAGCACTGTAACTGAAAATTCAAAATGCATGAAAGGTGTTTCATCACTAGCTTTGTAAAGGAGATCTGGCCATGGACATCTGCTGGTCTTTTTGGAGTGGTGGTACAGAAAATACTGTAAATAAAGCAAAAGTAAAATCTGAGAACAGGCCTGCCATTTCTGGTGCTTTGAGCAAAGGTGAAGCCAGGCTAGGCCTAGCCTCTGAGGAACTTTTATTCCAGTTCTATCCCTCCTTTAGTTCTCGAGAGGTAGACTTGGCAACTAGACCTTGGGTTTGATTCTACTAAACAGCAGGAGCCGGTACAATGGGACTTTCCCCTTTCTCCTCCTGGGCTTCCCAAGTCATCACTGAAACCCTCAATTCTCCCCCTTCATCCCTTCGGTAGTTGCAATGCAGCTACAATCCACTTCACAGCTCCCTCCCTCATTTCTCTAAAAAATGCAACTGCAGCACATCAGGAATGGACTATAGGGTTGCTACACTACTCAGTCTCTCCCTGGCCCCCATAAAATGGGCTGAGCTACTTTGGTCATGTGGATGGGAGGGGAGCTGGAGCCCAGAAACATCTGGAAAACCGCAGGGTCCTCATCCCTGAGACAGAGAAATTGAATCTTGAGTTATTACTGGCTGCCTGACTTGACATCATTTATGAAGTAATGCACATCATGGAACTTTTTCTTTCAGTGCAAACACATTTTTAATTGTGAGCAATACTTCACGTTGCAATACTTTACATTAAGAAATGCTTGTGTCAAACTTGCAGGTCAATTTTTGCAACTGTCCCCACTCTTCTCAAGTCATTGGAAATGAGGTCTCAGTGGATGGTCAGAACATTATAATGCTCTTTCAGCTGTCTGTGCCCTCGCTTACAGCCCTCGAGAGATCTAGCATGGCTGCTCTTCTGATAAAATGTGATTTTCCCTGGCTTGGAGTTATGTTATTCAGGACCTAGCCTGCATTAGCTGGCAAATGGGTGATTACACTTCTGAGTTAAAGTCCTTGCACATACAAACATTGTGAATGAATCCTTACGTAGGCAGGGAAAAGACAATGTGGTTTTGAATGTTGGCAGACTGTGGATTAGAGGGGGAAAAGAGAAGTAAATTTCACCTGACTCATGCTGGTCCCCAGAACCGTTGCTTGCAAGTCTCTTGTTCCTTTAAATTTCATCATGAAGTGACGTTTTGAGAAATTAATTTCATTGTAGTATCTATGTATGCACATTTCACATATCTATGCACATTTCAACAAAGATAAATATATATACAAACAAACTGTAGTAACTGCAGTATGTTAGAAATCTACTTCATGTAGCGAAGAGAGTGTTGTATTCTGTACTCTGTGAGAATTTTCTAACAAAACATCTTTTTTTGTTTCTCTTAGCTCCAGTGATAAACCGGTTCATTAGAAGGGCATCAGGTGAGTTTCCTGTATTTGCATGCTTTCGTTGTTATTGTAACAAATTTCCCCCCTATTTTATTTAAGTATACTAATATTGTCTTATAACGAGAGAGAGAAATCAAAATGCTAATCAAAAGAAAGGGATGTAAAATCAAATATGAATTAATTGCACTTTTTTAAAGGCTTTATTAAAAACCTATGACCAATGTGTGACTCAGAAACTGAATGTGGTTCTTCTGATCCTTATTGGAGTAGCAAGTGAAATGTCACTAGCCAGGGGACAGACTTGTTGAGAGAGTTGTGAACCACAGCTCACACCATTGACTGCTGTGACAGGCCAGCTCCATCAAGCCTCTTCTCCCCTCAAGTGTCATTTGGGGACAGCCAATCCAACTGCCTCAATGGGGGAGATAGGAATTGGGTCTCATTTCATCAGCTTCATCAGGCACCTCCTTCCTCCAAATCAGGGGTCAGCAACTTTTTCAGCCATGTGGTGGACCGGACTATATTTTGGAAAAAAAGAACTAATTCCTATGCCCCACAAATAATCCAGAGATGCATTTTAAATAAATCCGTGGCTGGATTGAGAAGGCGATTAGGCGACATCTGGCCCATGGGCCTTAGGTTGCCTACCCCTGCTCCAAACTGTGCCAGCTGGTCATCATAGGAACATCCGGTGTAGGAAATGGGTGCCCAGACTTTCCCCCCTTTTCCTCACTCTCCCTTGGGTTTTTCTCGTTTAAATCTGAAGCCTGTGGGTAGGGACTGTCTTTTGGGCTGAAAAGTGGGGTACAAACACCCTAGGTAAAATAATAAATAAAGCATTGGACATTTTGTAAGTTTACAGCATAGGTGTCCAAGTGGTATGAAGAGTTTTGAAGTGGACGTTGTGCAGCAATGATAGAAAAACATGTTTGCACCTCATAACGCTCAGATACTTTCATCATATCTAACATATAGCAGAACACACACACACACATTTTGTTGATCAAGCAGACATAAACACATACAGTTCTCTTCCACAATTATTTTCAGAGTGAACAACTTTATCAACCTGCCACCTTTCTCCAATGTCAGAGACCAATATGAAGGCTCACCAAGGATTGAACTTTAATACTTTTATTTATTTGAATCATGTTCCTAAATACAAACTACAGTGGTACCTCGGTTTATGGACACAATTGGTTCCTAAACTGAAGCTGTCTGTGTTCATAAACTGAAGCGTTCATAAACTGAAGCGAACTTTCCCAGTGAAAGTAATGGAAAGTGGATTAATCCGTTCCAGACGGGTCCGTGGAGTACTCAACCTGAAGCGTACTTAACCCAAAGCATGGGTGTAATTGGTTCTGGAAGTCTGTTCATAAACTGAAGCGTTCATAAACTGAAGTGAACTTTCCCACTGAAAGTAATGGAAAGTGAATTAATCCATTCTAGATGGGTCCGCAGCGTTCGTAAACCGAAAATTTGTAAACCGAGGTGTTCATAAACCGAGGTTCCACTGTAAAAGCAAAAATATGAAGATGTTTCATGTGTGACTGAATGCTGAATAGATTTAAGCCTTCTACTCTGTAAATTTTGATCTAGGCGAACTCTGTAAATCTTGTTGCTGCTTTATCATTTTTCTATATAGTCACCCAGAAAGTGAAAAATTCTGTATTGCATTGCAGAGCATCACAGCAGAGCTCCTTGTAAAGGATCTGTTGCAAAGTGCCAAGTTGCTTGTGAAGGACCTCATTTGTATTGTAAAGTGTTCTGTTTTTATCTAATAAATAGATTTCTTGGACAGCTAATAGCATTGTTTCTTTAACTTAAATGAAGGTGAAGTTTAAGCACAACAAAAGCAAACTTGTGAAAAACAATTTCTGTAAATCTCCTAAAATCAAAATGGTTGTTCAACTGTTGACTGCAAACACTTCACTGAGTCTTTCTTTCTTTCTTTCTTTCTTTCTTTCTTTCTTTCTTTCTTTCTTTCTTTCTTTCTTTCTCTTTCTTTCTTTCTTTCTTTCTTTCTTTCTTTCTTTCTTTCTTTCTTTCTTTCTTTCTTTCTTTCTTTCTACATTGGATCTGCTTTACTCTCTGTCTTTAAAACCTAGCGGTAGATGTTATATTTGTGATATTTTTGTTTTTGTTTTGAGTTTCAGTATTGGACGCACGTTTAAGGATGACTTGCCTTTTCTTGGTACAGCTACCAATTAAATAGCCAGAGGTTAATTGCAGAAGCACCTGCTGACAATAATGTAGGCTGTTAATTATTTAGCAGATATCCCAGCCTACATACTGTGACAATTAACAATTTTTTTAAAAAATCTTGCATAGCTATAATTGGTCTCAGCAGCTGTGATGGCACAGTTCCACACAAATCAATCCTCTGCAAATCTTTATCTTTCACCCAGTTTGCTTCCTTTGCCAACCCCAAATAGTTTCTAAATCCAGGGGATTTCCCCCCAAAATCATTTAGAGTTTAGGGTTAGCGTAAAAAGCTGATTGACAGTGAAATGCTTGAAAATAGATCTGGTGTGCTGCATCGCGGCCTCAGGGTTGAAAGTGCAAAAGTTGTTTTCCATAGCTAGTTACAGACTTTCACATAAGAATAACAGTTTAAGAGATGGGGGGTATTTGTAGAATAAGTGCCATTTGGTAGAAACAAGACATTTCCCCTCTTCTGACCTTGACCCATGGGGTTTGAAATGGTTTAATAAGGAGACAGAGACGAAGTATGACAGCTATCTTCAAATAACTAAAGGGCAGTCACATGGAACATGCAGCAAGCTTGTTTTCTCCTGCCAATGGCTTCCAAGTTACAAAAAAGGAGATTCCAACTAAACATCAGGATGGGGGGAATTCTGAAAGTAAGAGCTGATTGACAGTGGAATGGGCTCTCTCAGAAGGTGAGGAACACACCTTCCTTGGAGGTTTTCAAACAGAGGTTGGATGGCCAACTGTCATGCAAGATCTAGTTGAGATTTCTTCCAACTCTGCAGTTCTGTGAGCCTATGATTCTATAAGCTCATGTGAAGATGGATCTTATTTAGCATTAACAGCGGTTAAGATTGGTATAGCTGTAACCCTTAACCATGGTTTAGGCATAGACCAGGCATCCCCAAACTGTGGCCCTACAACTCCCATGATCCCTAGGTAACAGGACCAGTGGCCAGGGATGATTGGAGTTGTAGTAGTCCCAAAACATCTGGAGGGCCGAAGTTTGGGGATGCCTGGCATAGACTGTCAGGGAAGAATGAATGTGAGGAAAACAAAGTGTGTGATAACCTCTTGCCAGATTGAAGACACTGTGCACTATATTCTGCATACTTCCAACCTAGGGACTGATGCTTCTATTGATTTTCAGAATTTTCTAGGTCAGTCTAATGACTTTGAAATTACATGGTTGCTGGCCAGGATAAACAAATTTGTTACTTATAGAGTAGCCGCCCAGAGTGGCTGGGGAAACCCAGCCAGATGGGCGGGGTATAAATAATAATAATTTTTTTTAAAAAAAATCTAAATGATTTGGGGGAATGTTCCCATTTTAAGTTTTGATAAATTGTACTTCTGAAAATTGACTTGGAGATTTATTATGAGGAGTCCTGTTTGTGTTGGTTGAAAGAGTGGATAACATTGGAGAAAACAGATTTACAGTCATACCTTGGTTTAAGTATGCTTCAGTTTGAGTACTTTCAGTTTAAGTACTCCGCGGACCCGTCTGGAATGGATTAATCCACTTTCCATTACTTTCAATGGGAAAGTTCGCTTCAGCTTAAGTACACTTTCAGGTTAAGTACAGACTTCTGGAACCAATTGTGTACTTGAACTGAGGTACCACTGTAATGGCTGTTTGCGCCGAACAAGAAAAATCGGACTGACTGATGCTACTCGCTGCTCCCAATTTCTTAGGAGTGGCAAGAGACTTGAAGCAATAGGACTGTACTGGGTCTGCCTGAATTGTACTGTTCAGATGTAGCTAAATTAGATAAATGAATGGAAGCCTTCACATTCTTGTGCTCTCTCTTTCATGCTACACATGCTGCTTGTGTTTGTTATAGATTCATAGCTGGCATGACAATACTCTTCCCCTCCTAACAATCTTTTGAGTCTATAAACAAGCTTAGTGAAGCTGCACAATGTTGTTGGCGAACTGGTTTTTTTTAAATTTTTGGTGGCATTCACACAAAGAATGAAACAATGCTAGGTGCTTCTGAAAGGAGTTGTTTAAAGTGCCTTACATATGTGGCAGTCACAGTGATCAGAATGCTTATTAGCACATTCTCTGCAATAGTACAAGACTTCAGTCAATACTGTTCTTTCAAGGATACTGACACACCTGTGGTACTCTGCTTTGCTGTTCTACTTTATTAAATACCTCAAAAGTGGGGGGAAAGGTTGGCTGCTAGATTTCGCAGTTGGGGCTTTTCAGACTATTTACAATAGGTTGTAGTCCTACTCAAAGTAGGCCCAAAGAAATTAATAGGCATGACTAACTTAGGTGCATTAATTTCACTGGGTATACTCGTGAGTAGGATGGTTTGATGTGCAGTAGTCATATGAGTTTTAATGCATGGTTAATACTAAATAGCTATATGTGCAACCTTCAGAATTCTTTGGTGTAGGGCTCCCAATAATTGTTAGATGAGGAAATGACAAAATTTCATTTGTTGTAGCTTTTTAGAGAGGTGTTTGCTGTTGAAATGAAATTGCTTGGAAATTTTGTAGGTGCAAACACCCCCTATTTATTTATTTATTTGTCAGTTTGGAAGCCTAAATTGTTCCCTGTGATATATCCTGAACACTAAAACAAGGAAAATAACTTTGGAGTAATCTGGTTAGAATTTGAAATCAGACAGTGCCATAGGACATTTGGGAGGAACACAGACCTCTGGGGAAACAGGGTCAGCACGTCTAGTTTAGCAAGTGGAGTTTAATGTTAGCAGGAATTAATTTAATCAGATAGCGTTGTATAGATTTATGTCCCTGAGCTGAAACGGGGAAGGTATAAATAGCATTTGAGGGTTAGAAAGTAGGCAATGCTTTTTCTGTCATATTCTCTTGACGAACTTCTAAGTAGCTGAAGTTGATGTGATTCAGGTGCATTGCAGGTGGAGGAAAATGTTTTTAACAGCTGTGCATATATATTATATCAAGACAGTTACATGCTAAGGACCTGATATCATCATGGCAGCAGTGATACCAACTCAGGATCCTTGGCACCCTGCCCTTGAGTGCCTTGTTTCATGGCAGTGGAACACTTCTTCATGGCCATGGTGACAGTGACCCCTTCAGCTTACCATTTTACAGACTCTTGCCGGCAAGAATTCCATCACCAGGGACCCCTCCCCAGAACTGGCAGCCAGTGTAGGCTAGCTTAGCCAGGAAAGCAGGGTGGAGGGATGCTTGCGTAGACTCCAGCCCAGCATAATGGGGAGCAGGTTGGATTATTCTGTTGGTCTGTCAAGGTTTGTTTCATGAGTGGAAGCTAAGAGGGTATTCTGATTTGCTTTATTTTTATCTGTTCCTCATTACAAACAGGGAAGAAAGGTTGGAACACCTAGAAATTTCTCCCTCAACTGTCAAATGGTGTAAAGTGAAATTATGTACAGCAGGAAGCTTCCCGCCTCCCTCTCCATCCCTCCCTCTCCCTTTTAAATTTCTAGTGGGAAACTAAAAACCTAATTAAACAGGATGAGTGCTAACAGCTTTCAAGGAAAAGCCTTGAAAGCAAAACAAACACAAAATGGAAGCCAAAATTTCTAACCTGATGAATATGGTTTGCTGTTTTTTCATCACTCATTAGTGTGCTTATGTAACATTTAGCATTAGTTTGTTCTAATTCATGTTCAGATGCTAATAGTTATGCAACCATATGAAAATTTGCAGTTCTTGGTGTAGTTACATGTTTCCTCAACGCCGTTCAGATAATCGGCTTATTTGTGCTTACATGGCAATTGATACTCAACCCAATTCTTCTGCAATTTTTGCTCATCCTCCTCCATCTGCTCATATCCTTATAACCGTAACACCAGGCTAACATAAGAAGAGTCCTGCTGGATCAGGCCTGTGGCCCATGTCGCCAAGCAAACCGTTCTTGCAATGGCCAGTCAGGTGCCCACGGTTTCATTTTGTGAGCTTCTGCTTAATTTACACAGGATGACAGGAAGTCTTCTGCGTCTCCCAGAAAGTTTCTTCCCAAGGTTGAGGCACTCTAGAGTCCGCACAGTGTGAGAGTTGGCTTCCAAAAAACAAACTTTTTTTACTCTCCACTCTCCACATGAGCAGGAACAGCCCATTGGGTTTGAATTTTCTCTCTGTAAATTTATTATTGAACTTGTTAGGCACTAGAAAGCCAGATTCATAGAATCATAGAATTGGAAGTGTCACAGAAGGGTGTTGGCTACTCCCGAGTAAGCACTCCACACATCCTCTGGATTTTCAGAGTTTTATTGTGCATGCTATATATACAGTGGTGAGATGTCTCAAATCATGTCTGCTCTGCATGGGGCAGAAGCCCGCAATGGCGTCTCGCGGGCTCTGACCCTCTTTTTAAGACTGGGCATCCAAACGCCCCTCCTCCTTGCTCTACGGGTCCTCCGTGGTCCCAAACCAGGCTCCTGAGGTGCCTTTCTACCTACCTCCTCCCTTCCAGCCCCTGCTGAAGCTAGCTCTGCCCCTGCTTCCCTGCTTCCCTGCTCCCAGCCTGGAGCCCTGGACCCTTCTTTACCACTTCCTGTTCCTGGTTTTCCCTCCCAGACTTGCTGCTCTCGCTGCTGCTCTCCCAGCTGGTAGAAGTAAGCAGAGTGGGCTGCTCTCTGCAAGCCCTCTCTCTTACAGGAAGGGACCTTGAGGATCCTCTAGACCACATGCAGCTGTCCCATTTGGGGACTGAACCTGCAACCATGACGCTATCAGCACCGTACTCTATCCAACTGAGCTTATCCAGATTCCTGTAAGCCCAAATTGCTTAAGCTGGACCATAGCATGCAGAACATCCCAATTTCTTTCCCTCAGCACTACCGGTGAAATGAATTGGTTGTTTTTTTTTTAACACTGTATATCCTGCCCACCACCACAAGCCAAGTCTGACCTTGATGGCTGGGGCTAATGTGAGTCAAACAAATGTGAGTCTGTGGACAAACGTCGAGAGATGAGCACCGCAACCCCATAGCCGCCTTTGACTAGACTTAACCGTCCAGGGGTCCTTTACCTTTACAGTACCTTTAAAGTGAGTCACAGTCTAAAACATCTGGAAGGCACCATGTTGGTAAATGCTGAAGGAGACAGTTATGCAGTGGGTGGACCAGCGATCTGACTTAGCATAAGGCAGCTGTATGGTCATTGCAGAATATATTAATGATGATCACGAGTGCCCCGAACATAAAGTCCAGCTGCTAAGTTGCTCAGCACCAATGTGCTGATTTTAGAAAATGCCTCTAATTGAAATGTCGATGCACGCTGTGCTCCTTGATGGCGCTGCGGCCATCCTGCATTCTGACTTTCTCAGTTCGTGATTCTGGAGGGCCTTAAGCAACTTGTGTCCTGTTCCCGAACACAGGTTCTTGTCGATGACCATGATCAGTGAGGGTTTTGTGGCCTCATCTTGCTCTGGAGCACCTCCCAAGGCCCAGAACAGGGCAGGATTAGACGGATGAGTCTTGTCAGCAGAAGCCTGCACAAGGACTTACGCTTGTTCAAAGGGGCTTCTCCTTTCCCCTTCCCCTCTGTTGCCCAAACCAAAATGGGCTTTGGAGGAATCCACAGATTGGATGATCTGGAGGGAAGAGAGTGGAGATGTGGAAATGCTTGCCATGATCTAACAATCAACATAATTTTATGTTGAATTCCTTCCATAGTCCCCATTTAGTATAAACTGTGCCTGTATTATTATTATTGTTATTGCTAGGTGTAGGCCGATTTGAGAAGAAATGGTACAGTAGTGAACAATTGAAACATCTCGAGAGTGTTTTCAAAAATATGCCAAAGGCATTTGCGTGGAACAATTAATGTTCAGCATTGGGGAGAACCCTTTGAGGTGATGTAAGCAGGTCTCTTTAATGATGTAAAAATTATTCCGTACAGAAATAGAACTCTTTCTCTAGGAGCTTAAATATGCTATAGGCATGGGTGCAAGAACACTCTCTTGAGGCAAGCAGTATGAGAGAAATTGTTCGCCATCTTCTGAGAAAACAGGGATATGCCCCTGATAATGAGGGCTTGGCGGAGTAGCAGCTCTCAAAATTGCTTCCATCCAAGAAAGCCTAATTATTGTACCAGATATTTATAATCAGTGGGCATATTGGATTGGGAACATCTCCAGTGGAAATGAATGGGAGCGTCAGAAAGCATATCAGCTGTGCTTTTGTATCATTCTCATTCTTTTAAATGAAAGGGGCTTGTGGAGAGGAAGCTGCATGCAAGACCGCTGCCCACTCTGGATCAGTTAACAGATCAGCGTTGTTATGCCTGCACTGGGCTTAAAAGTAAGGTGGACAGCTAGTTTTTAAATTGCAGAGTCTCTGCCAAATATTTGCAGATACATAATGGAGGAAATGTGTTGCTTACCTGTTAGAATGTCCTGGAAGATGTGGCTTCTTTTATTGCTTTGGTAAAGTCCTTGCTTCCCAGAAATCCGGTGTCTCCGCTGAAATGGTACATTTCATATTTACTGCAGGTGTTTGGGTCAGACTGAACCCTCTCTTGTCTTGCACGCGAAACTGAATCCTTTCCCCTCAGCTCTTCATTGGGACAGTAGAAAAGAGGCTTGAAAAATGTATTGGGGTGGGGTGGGGGGAGAAAGACTGTGTTTCTTGAGACCTGGTGTGATGGAAAAGTTTGTTTGCTGAGCAGGTTGAGTTGCCAAGTGTTTTTTTTCTCTGCCAGCAAACAGTTAACTTGCAACGGCTCCTGATGGGCCAGAGTTCCAAGGGAGGCAGTTGGTGTGTGTGTGTGAGAGGGGGGAGTCACCACCGTGTAGTGTGTGGTTCTTAAGTGAACTTGTTATTTAAAACATGTGTGGTAATTGTTGTTGTTGTTAGTTAAACTGGCATGTCTGGAGCTTGTGGCAGCAGCGAGTGGAACTAAGTATGACCAGGGACTTGACTTTTCCGGCCAAAATTTAAGTTATGAAAGAGTCTTAATTTACCTTGTTAATTCACATAATTTTAGCAGGCACTGAAGTAAACTTTTGGAAATCAAACTCAGTTTAGAAAAGCAGAACAACAAACTTCGCAAGGAACATCGAAATGCTGATGGACAGTTCAAGGACCAACTTGAAGCAGAACAGTATTTTTCCTCACCGTATAAAACTCAAGTTCGAGAACTGAAAGAAGAATGTGAAGAAAAGGCAAAACTCGGTAAAGAAGTGCAGCAAAATAATGCAAGAGTTGCAGGACAAGAGGGATTCTTTGGCAGCACAACTTGAGATTACTTTAACCAAAGCCGATTCAGAACAGTTGGCTCCCCCCATTGCTGAAGAACAGTACTCTGATTGGGAAAAGGAAAAGATAATGAAGGAATTAGAAATAAAAGAAATGATGGCAAGGCATAAGCAAGAACTTGCGGAAAAAGATGCCACAATAGGATCGCTGGAAGAAGCTAATAGGACACTAACTACTGATGAGGCTAATCTTGCAAATGAGACAGAAGAATGTAATAACAAGCTCATACCTACCGTACTCTATGTCACTTTCCAATCAACTGTGAGGCTTGTATGAAGCCGTTATGGCACATGTTCAAACCACTTCCTGCTCTGGAATCCCACCACTGCCACCAATTAATATGCAGCAGCACCAGTACCGGTACTTGCTAAAATTATGTGAATTAACAAGGCAAATTAAGACTTTTTCCATAACTTTAATTTTGACCAGAAAAATCAAGCCCCTGGTCATGCTTAGTTCCACTCATTGCTGCCACAAGCTCTAGACATGCCAGTTTAACTAATAACAACAACGACAGCAACAATTACCACACAAATTTTAAAGAACAAGTTCACTTAAGAACCACACACTACACGGTGGTGGAAACTCCCCCCCTCCAACTGCCTCCCTTGGAACTCTGGCCCATCAGGAGCCATTGCGAGTTAACTGTTTGCTGGCAGGGGGAAAAAACACTTGGCGACTCAACCTGCTCAGCAAACAAACTTTTCCTTCACACCTGACAGCTGACAAGATCACTAGTAGAGACACGAAACACATGGAAACACATGGAATTGTATAGTAATCTGGTAACTTTCAAACATTGTCATTTTAAGCTTTTAGACCCTTGTTTATAACATCTGGAACTATGACAGTGTGAGCCTTGAAGCACTGCAAGGGGCAGTGAGAAAATAAAGGGGAAAGGGGGCAGAAGGAGTGTTATTCCCACCCACACAGCGGGCTGCTGTTAGTCCCAAACTAGGCCTTCTCATTAAATAAAAAGTAAACATAGGTTCTTTGATCAGATATAGTCATGTCCTCCTTCAGTTGCAGCCCCTTACATACTACATGGGGCCATTTTGTTACCTCACAGAATAGGTGGAACCAGGGTTCGAAATTAGCAGGGCGCCAGTCGCATTTTGCGTCTAAAGAGTCTCCATTTGCAAGCACCTCATAAAGTCTGGGTGCCATTTTTTTTGCACCCGGCCAACACTCAAAGATTATTTGAAGCCTTGAAATCTATGTTAAGCATAGACAATATGTTAAGGAGTTCTACAATAAAGAGTTGAGCGTTTTGAAAACTGAAGCATGGTACCAGTATTTTTATTGTAAACACGAAATTGCTAAAAATGTGTCACTTATGTGAACTGCTTATTTTGCTTATCAAAATAATAATTAAAAAGTGTTGCTGACCCCCCCCCCCAGTGGCGACTAGACATTCTGTTTTGGTGCCCATTTGGCTCCTAGCAGAACTGTGGATTCCTCAGGGTAGGCGCCCCACTAGTGAGAAAACATATTTCTTTCTCTGTTGGTAGGCCAAGCTTCATATAAAATGCTCAAACATTCATCTGTGTAGTGCTTTGTAGGTTAGACAAACGGTGTTTTGTTGGGTTCCGTAGTAAAGAACTAGTTTCAAATGATGTTGGCATCTGTCTGTCTCAGAGGAGTGCGCCTTTGGGGGCGAGGTCAAGCTGTCGGAAGGTTGCAGCACTCGCTGTGGCTCTAGAGACCAATACGGGAGAGACCTGTTTCGTTGCAGCTGGGGCAGATGAAGGCGCCCAGTTGTGCTTCTGCAGATGCACTATGGCATTTCTTCTCTGCACTCCTCCCGGCAATCATTCTTCCTCTGATCACTGTTATGGATGCATGACCTGACTCTCTCCAGGCACTGTGGTCAGCTGCAAGGGATTCCCACATGGCAGGGTTGAGATGCTGCCAACCACACATCCTTGAGTGGTGTTGCTGTGCTTGCTGGTGAACGTAGGCATGGTTCTGTGATTGCGCATGCATTATGCTGATCTCCCCACTGCCTCGCCCTTCCACCTCCCAGTTTGTGCAGCAACACTGTTGGCAGGAGGCCACGTGCATGTTGGCGCCCCCTCCTTGCCAGGCGCCCCTGCTTTCAGGTGTTCATAACATTGCACCCCTCAGTCTGGATTCAGCTCTATGCATGCTTAAAAATCTGCTCTATCAAATTGAAACCAAGGACTGACCATTTACATGGAAATTTGCAGAACGGTATTCTGCATTTAGTGGGAAACCTATTAAAATCACCAGGATGATCTGTTATGAGGAACTTATGATTTCCCCTCATCCTTATTTAATACTGCAGAAATTATGACATTCTTATTGATTCAGTTCATCTTCCCATCTTCTGATTATGTAAGTGATCTCATGCATTATTTATTGGGCATTGAAATTACTCTTAATTTTTCCTTTCCACCAAGAAGATGATTTACAGTTTGAATAACATTACCTTCTCTGTAACCTTAGAGCCACCTATTTCCATCTTGATTAGTTTCTAAAGTAATCTTATTTCCATTTGTTCTTGCAGTACAGGACCTATTGTACTACAGTGATTGATGCAGTTCTTTTTGAATTTCACCTTGCACAAAATCATGACTGCTAAAAGTCCCTGAAATAGACACCGTATGTAGATGCACATGCAATGGTACAGCTGCTTAAGCTTTAAACTTTTATAACTTTCCCCAAATGTTTACATTATTTGAAGCTAGGTGGCTGATGGCCAGACAGAGAAGGCCTTTTCAGGCAAGCTGTTTATGGAGTGGCTCTTCTGGCGCCCAACTGTTTTGCCTTTTGTTGGAGTTAGGCAAAAATGTATGTTGTGTATTGGAATTTTCCCTCAGGTCCTCGTCAGTCGTTTTAGGCAGGAACTTTAGGCGGAAACTTTGAGTTATGTTTCTAACATTGTTTGAGCCAGCCTCTATAAAAGCAGGCCGGCTCAGCAGTTGAGTTCAGTTCTGTTTCAGCCTCCACACAAAGAGCTGCTTAGAGAAATCACAGTGTCGGCTGCTCTGTTCACCCACTATTCAACACTGGCGATGAGGATGGGATGGACATCAGAGCACTTCCAGATTTGGGAATCACTGAGCTGAATCACTGAACAGAACCAATTCAGAGCTGACCGTTCTGGCTAGAACACTGTGTTCCATCCATCGCCCTCCACGCTGGCATCGGAACCATGGCTTCACTCGTGCCTCTACCGCCATTCGCCCCAGCCTCTGAATCAGGGGACTCATACCTCGCTCGGTTCGAATGTTACCTCCAAGCGAACGAACTGACAGAAGTGTCACAGGAACGTAAGAGGGGCCTTTTCCTCAGCCTCTGCGGGCCTGAAGTATTTGAGATGGCCCGAGTGTCGGTTGCACCTCTCGCAGTCCAGGCGACACCGTGGGACACGCTCAATAACATGCTTCGGAGCCACTACGCACCTAAGCCGTCCAAAATTGCGGCCCGCCATGTGTTTTACCATAGGAACCAGGCAGAGGGGGAGTCACCAGCAATTACACCGACGCGCTCAGGAAGGCCGCCCTTAATTGTGAGTTCCGGGACCTGGAAGACGCCCTGATGGATTGAGTTGTCTGCGGAATCTGGGACATCCGTCTGCAGTGTCTCCTGGCCAAGCCAGACCTCACACTACAGAGGGCCATGGAGGAGGCCGCGGCATTGGAAGCTGCTGAACTCTCCGCTCTAGAGATCCGCAAGGCTAGTACCCACATTCCATTAAGAAGCCAATTCCAGTGGACTACGAGGAGGCCAGCAGCCAAACTAAACGGGAGCATGGAAAATCCAAATCCAAACCTAAAGACCAATCAGCTTGTGCCAGGTGCGGAGGCAACCATTCCTGCGCCAAGTGCCAATTCAGGGACGCCATCTGTTGGCGATGCTCCAGAAACGGACACATCAAGAAGGTATGTCGATCCATTCCATCTGACACACCCCCTCCACCATTTCGCAAGGCCAAGTCCTCACTCCGGTCCACCAATGAAAACTGTTTTGCCCTCACAAACTGCCGTTGTTCATCAGGATTTTCGATGGGGCAAACCAACTCACTGACACATCGCAAGCTACACGTGACGGTTTGTATCGAAGGAGCTCCTTGTGACATGGACACTGGGTCTGCCATGTCCGTCGTGTCCTGGAACACACTCAAGGGACTACCACCCAGGCTGTCAAAGAAGCAACTTGACCAACACCGAGTTCACCTCAGAGAGTACCAGGGAAACAACATTCGCGTGGTAGGTAGGTGTTGGCCGGTTCCAGGTCACTTTCAATGACTTTTCAGGCCTGCTCTGACTGGTGGTGGTTGAAGGGTCGCGACCAAGCCTCCTAGGGTTAGAATGGTTCAAAGCCCTCGGCATGGAAGTCACCGGCATCAACAGCATCTCCAACGTGGAAACTGAGGCCCTCATTAAAGACTTTTCCGAAGTTTTTGACTGCACCCTGGGCCCGCAAGTTGCCCCCATCAGACTCAAGCCACACTGCGTCCCGTTCGCACTCAAGGCAAAGGTGGACAAACAGCTGGACAAGTTAATCGCCCAGGGTGTTCTGGAACCAGTTGACCACGCCAAGTGGGAAACTCCCATCGTTTCACCAGTCAAGCCAGATGGATCAGAGCGGGTTTGCGCTGACTACAAGTGCATACTCAACAAGGCACTTCAGCAGCACGCTTATCCCATTCCCGTCGTCCACCACCTGCTGCATTCCTTGGATGAAGGCAAGGTTTTCGCGAAACTAGACCTTGCCCAAGCATATCAGCAACTACCTGTCAACGACGCTACTGCAGAAGCACAGACGATCGTCACATACCGAGGGGTGTTCCGGTGTCGCTGGTTGCAGTTTGGGGTGAGTGTGGCTCCCAGCATTTTCCAAAGCCTGATGGAACGTCTTCTGCAAGGGCTTCCAGGGGTGGTGCCATACTTCGATGATGTTTTGGTATCAGCGGGTTCAACCCAACAGCTATTTGAACGCCTACGCCCCATGCTAACCAGATTCCAGGAGGCCAGCCTAAAGGTAAAAAAAGAAAAGTGTGAGATTGCCGTTCCGCAGGTGGAGTTCCTGGGCTATCTTGTCAACGACTCCAGTCTTCACCCAACGGAATCCAAGATCCGGGCCATACAACAGGCCCCGATTCCGAAGAACAAGACAGAGTTGCAGGTGTTCTTGGGGTTGCTGAACTTTTACAACATGTTCTTACCCCACAAAGCAGCACTAGCAGAGCCCCTCCATCAACTCCTCAGCATGAAGACGTTGTGGTCCTGGCAAAATGACGGCCCTCACTGCGGTCAAGGCTCTTTTCTCATCAGACAGCGTACTGGTGCAGTATAGTGAAGCTAGACCACTGGTCTAGCAGTTGAGTTCAGTTCTGTTTCAGCCTCCAAATAAGAGCTGCTTGGAGAAATCACAGTGTTGGCTGCTCTGTTCACCCACTATTCAACATATTGTTTCCATTTTCCCAGGCTTTCCATTGTGGAATGTTATTAGGCTGATTAGCTTTTATCCTTTTGTTGAATATTTTTTCTGTGCAGTTCCGTGTTTACTGTGACTGCTTCTAATTATTTACCTGCATGCCACTTTTGACAGTTTTATTAAAGGGTAGCCTAGAACTTTTTAAATAAACAAGCAAACCCATATTCACCTCATTAGGAAATTAAAATAAAATCACAAGTTTTGAATATGGTGGTGTGTGCTTTCTAACATATGACAGACGGATATAAGCAAATTCCTGGATGTGCCCAGGATGGCCGCCCTAGTTTGAGAGAAGGGATTTGTGCATTAGTAGGTGGAGTCAACCCATTCCAGCCAGGACTCACGGGGGCATCTGTTGAGTTCTATGTGTCATGGTTCAACCTGGAAATGTTGGTGCTTAGCAATGGATTTTCTTCCATTGCTGGGACAGAACTCCGGCACATGCACAATGTAATAATCAAGAACCAAGTATCTCTGAGCATTTGCATTTTGCTTTTTTTGTGTGGCATCCATCTTCACACTGCTTCATTCACATGATGGCAGAAGCAGAAACAGGCATGCAAATGTAGCTTTGGTGGAGCACCTATTTTATGCCATGCGCAAGCCACATCATAGGGAAATGGCAGTGAGGTGTCTCAAGAAATACAGTCAAAACTTGTTCTTTGCACTGGAGAAAAAAAGAGAGGGTTAATGAACCCTTTTGCCTGCATCTCAGCTTGCATGAGATGACAGTGTTGGGTAATGGGATTGGCATACTACCAATATCCTCACTTTGAGGCCTGTGTTTGATTGAGCCTGGTCAAAATTTATTGGAAGAATCTAGAAGATATTCCATAGGAAAGATTGAAGGAGCTGGCTTTCTTTTGGCCCAATAAAAGAAAAAGACAAAGGGAATCAAATGTTTGCATAAAGTCTCTCTTTTTAGATATACTTGTTTTGATTTGTTCATTTCAAGTGCTTTTCTTTCGAGAAATGCAAGACGATAAAACAACAAGCTACACAATTCTAAACGTTCACCATTGAATGTTGGTCTCAAAATGGAATCCTGAGAGCATTTGGTTTGAAACTCAGTTGATATTTTCATTGTTTTTGCAGTGTGCGCAGAAGCTTATAATCCTGATGAAGAAGAGGATGAAACTGAATCAAGGGTATGTTGACTCTGTAGACTAAATGTATGTTTGTATTATTGGAAGACAAATTCAGGAAATATGCAAACACACTCCTTAATAGAAGTTGTATCACATAAGTTTTTGGAAAATGTGTTAAAATATAAATTAAAAAACCATTTTCTTTCGCCGGCATCTTTCTTGTAATTTCCCTTTGATAGGAATCAAAGACTAAAGTTTCCTTTCATCATTCCGGTGCTGTGTCTTTTTAATTTGAGATTGATTTAAAATTCTGAAAGTTTCAGTTGTTTCCCTGACAATATTTATTTAGTGGTATGATTTATATCTCGCTTTCCATGAGTGTTCATCTAAATTGTGCTTTGGCCTCTTTTAAGATCGTTTTTCTTAAGACTAAGAGAAGTGAAGTAGAAATTGCAATTATTTCTTCCAGATTATTCACCCCAAAACAGATGATCAAAGAAACAGACTGCAAGAAGCTTGCAAAGACATACTTCTATTTAAGAACCTAGATCCAGTAAGTGGTCACTTTATTTCTTTTAACGATCCCAGAAACACTTAAGAGATTCATCTTTCAGGGAAATTCTGAGATGAAGCATGATTCTGTGGTTTTGTTCCTGTAACAACAAATCATTGTGAAAGTTGGTGTCAATAGCAAGAGAAGGTATAGTATTGTCTGTAACAAACAATACCAACATTCTTTTAAGAGAAGCTGTTAGAATTGTTATATTCTTTGTTTCCAAAGGCTCATGTAGTATGAATGTGTTTGCTTGTATGAACTTGATATATTATAAAAGTTGTTTAGAGTAGCATTGGTGTTACTTAATCTGTTTTGCATTTTTGCCTCGTTGCTCTACTCCAGGGGTCAGCAACCTTTTTCAGCCATGGGACGGTCCACCATCCCTCAGACCATGTCGTGGTCCGGACTATATTTTGAAGGGGAAAAAATGAACTAATTCCTATGCCCCACAAATAACCCAGAGATGCATTTTAAATAAAAGCACACATTCTGCTCATGTAAAAACACGCTGATTCCCGGACCATCCACGGGCCAGATTTAGAAGGCGATTGGGCCGCATCCGGCCCACGGACCTTAGGTTGCCTACCTCTGCTCTACTCCAAACTTAGTATGCATTTATTTTTAACCATCTAGATTCTAGACACAATCTGCTGCATTTCTGCTAGGGGCTGTGTGTGTGTCGGAGGCTCCTGCTTTCCTATCTCCAGCTTGATGACGAACTATGCATTGTAGCAGAAAAGTGGAGTCCCCAAAGCTATAATAATAATGCTTATGAGCTGAGAATGGGCATAGCTCAAAGGTAGCTTTGAAAGCAAAAAGGTTCCTTGGCTGCTTCAGGTTGTGCTGGAATGCTGTCAGAAACTCTGAAGAGCCACTTTTAGTCATTATAGACTCTATTGACCTAGATGGGTGAATGGATTGACTCAGTACAAAGCTGTTTCTGGTAGTCTGATATTCATGTACTGCAGGGAGTATTGGAGTCACTTCTGTAATGTGGAAAATCGGTGCACAAAGGGCACTAGCATATAGCAAGTAGAGTCGTACCTTGGTTCCCCAACGCCCTGGAATTCAGACGCTTTGGCTCTCGAACTCCACAAACCTGGAAGTGATTGTTCCAGTTTGCGAACGTTCTTTTGGAACCCTTCCACAGCTTCTGATTGGCTGCAGTAGCTTCCTGCAGCCAATCAGAAGCTGCGAATTGGTTTCTGAACATTTTGGAAGTCGAACGGACTTCTGGAACGGATTCTGTTCGACTTCCAAGGTACGACTGTATGGATCTGTTTTTGTAGCATTTGTGTCACTTATGGGTTGACTGTGACACCTATTAAATACAGTACTGTGTCTTCTCCAGGATCCCAGGCTCTTCATGGCAAGCACCTCTGTTACAACTGCTGACTGCAACAGCTGTCAGAGATGATTGAGGTGCAGGGATGGGTGTCTGAAGGACCTTTTTTTGTGGATGGGTATGCAAAACACTGGTGCAGGGAACAGGCTAATTTTTCCACAGAAAAAAACTGTGCCTGTGCATTTTGTCTTGTATCTCAGGTTCTAAAAATGCTAGAAGTTTACCCATTTTAAAAAATGGAAGCTGGAAATCTGGGGATTATCCAGGAGGCACATTCCTCCCTTGCACTCCCCCCCTGCACCCATGTGTGCAGGGGAGATTTAAGAGCAGTATAGGAAAAAGTGAAGGACTGGTTTCTCCCAGGGAGATGTGTCTCCCATAGTTGCAAATTACTGCAGTAGCAGTAGGTCACAGTATCTTTCCCTAAACCTGAATCATCTGCTTTTGGTCTAGGCCTAGGGTATACTGTATAGCAAGGCCAATATCCCTTTCCTGTCCACCTGCACCTCTTCCCTTGCAGTCTGAATGCCAAATTACCACCAGAGTTGTGTATAGCTCAGCAAGCGTTGAACTTGTGTATAGCTACTGGCTCTGTCTCAACATCAGATTCACGTTTGCTATGGAAATTTGGCACAGGGTAGATTTTTGTAATGCTTTGTGGAAAGTGTCCTGACAATGCAACTTTGGAGGTAAATCACCATTATGACACATAAAAATTTGGAGACATTGATTCTGTTTTACAGTACCATACTTTTGAAGCAAGAAGGAATTGTTCACACATTGTGGCTACAAACTTGGTGTGTGTGTTGTATGTGCACTAGATAGTCCCCCTCCCCTTGCCATGTAGTATTTCACAACATTTTGAAACAAGCTTGTGTATAGCTGAATTCTTTATAAAGAGTATATTACAGAACCCTGAATTGTAATTACTTTTCCTCCACTTGAATTTTATCTGCACAAGTAAACAGTGTTCCCTTGTATTAGATCTTTCTTAGAAAGCAAGCAAATGGTGACTTACGGATTAGTCAGAACCATTTTGCTTCAGTATGCAATCTATTTGCATAATATGAGAACAAAACATCATCTATACTGAAATGTGCTAAGGGATTTTGTGGCAGCAGCAGGGATGACAAAGCCTGTGGCATCTATTACTCGAACCAATGCAAGGTCTTGGAACATTTACAAGGCTTAAATGCAGGGGAATGAGACACAGGATGTTTATAGAACATATCCATCAGTTTGAGAAAGCGAAAGGTCAGTTTGACTGGTACTGAAACCATAGGAGAGAGAAGGAGATTTGTGGTGGGTTAGGAAGACTCAGTGAGAAGAGGCAGGGAAGCTAAGTAAGAAGTGTTGGCAGAAGCAAAGCACATTGTTGGCTGTGGACCTAAATACAGGAACCCGAGGGAAGAATAGATGGAGTCAGACACAATTCTGAAGAAAAGATGGGCAGAGAAGATAGACTGTTTTAAATTAGGAAGGTGTGTGGAGCAGTCAGGGAGAGAGAAAATCAAGGGTACTGATCCGCACAGGGTCCTGACTAGGAGCTAGGATGGTGGAATAAAGGCAGGTGTTACTATTCATTGGGATAATAAGCAGGAACTTGAAGACACAATGGAAAGCTGAGAAATAAGGTTGAAGAAAGTTTTTTTGGGGGGGGGGGTGTTGTGACTAAAGGACTAGAAACAAAAAGGCCTGTGGAGTGTTGGCAGAAGGGGAGTGAAAAGACAGGGGAGTTTAGAAACGGGGGGCCAGAAAGCCAATGGGGGAGCATAAGATGGCAAGGTCTACACCTTGAGAAAGCTCCTGTATTTTTAAGGGCCACATAGAAGGTGAAAATCTGCCCAAGCATAACCTCTCCCATTGCTGCAGCATTATGATGATGGGAAAGCTTGCACTCAGTGATATAACTCTTTCTAATTCTTCTTTTATGGGGTTTTGGGGTCCCCCCCTGGGGGCCATTTAATTCCAAGTGACAATGTGCATGTGGCACGTAGTGTCCAAACCCAATGAAAACGTTGAGAGCAGGTCATTGACAAGGAGCCAGGCTAGCTAGTAAGCACACAAGAATAAACAAATGAAAAATACAACAGGGTGGACAAGGGCTACAAGAACCAGTCATTCTACAGGAAACATGTAGAATTTCGTGTTATGCTGTTATCCTAGTCAGGATGCTGTTATCCAGAAGTACTATTTTCAACACACACACACACACACACACACACACACACACACACACATGAAATTCTCTGTCTGGTATGCCAGAATGTTGAGAGAGGTGGATTAGCTAGCTAACTTAACCTTGCTATTTTTTGCTTTCTTAATTTCAAATTCTAAACAATTCTACTGAATAGTTAAATACAGTGTGTGCTTATTAAGAGAGACAGATTCATTACGTATTTTGTCTTGAATGGCTTATTGCAAGAGACAACTGCTATGCTTTTTAGTTCTGGGTCATACAGTACCAGGATCCTTGATGCCTGCCCATAAAACAAGCCTAGAATGAGAGACTTGGGTGATATGAGCAGGTTTTAGGAATTGTCTTTGTTGCGAGATTTTGCAGGCGATCCACGAGTTTGTTTGGGTCTTGGGTGTAAGCCTGGGTCAGTTAGTAGAGTCCTGGGTGAGAGCCATGAGGCTGAGAGGTATCGAGGGGGACGTGTGTGGGAAGAACAGGAAAAACTATTTGTGTATATTTATTAGTAATTCATATGAATGGTTTTATTGTGGATTTAAAAAAAAATGTTTTTATTAAATATTTTCTTGAATTAGGAAAGTGCATACGGTGTCTCAGTTTTCCATTAATAAATCAGATCAGTTATATTCAATGTGAGACACTAATGTTATAGACAGTATAAGTTTGGGAAGAACAGCAGGAGAGAGAGAGAGACAGACAGACAGACAGACAGTTGGGGTAGTAAACATATTGTGGATTTTTGTAAAATTTGTTTCTCCTGGACACCGAAAACCTGAAAGCAAATGCTCCAGTTTTTGAACATTTTTCAGAACCTGAACGTCCAACGCGGCTTCCACTTGAGTGCAAGAAGCTCTTGCAACCAATCGGAAGCCGCACCTCGGTTGTTGAACGTTTCAGAAACTGAATGGGCTTCCGGAACAGATTACGTTTGACAACCGAGGTTGGACTGTACAGTGGTTAGAGCAGGCTTCCGGTACCTCGGCCCTCCAGATGTTTTGAGACTACAGTTCCCATCATCCCTGACCACTGGTCCTGCTAGCTAGGGATCATGGGAGTTGCAGGCCAAAAACATCTAGAGGGCCGAGGTTGAGGAAGCCTGGGTTAGAACATATGGAGCAGTAAATAAATGATCTAAATAAATCAAGATTATCCATCTTTGTGGATACTTTTTGTGTGCACAATGCCCTCATAGTGGATGTTGCCGGAAGTGTATTGTGCTGGCATCTTATTATCTTATATATGTGGCATGATAGGACACACATGCAGCCCAGGGCGTTTCTGTCTGTCTGTGGTGTAAGAATTTTCTCTGCCTGAAAGTTGCCGCCTTTTTTGGCAGGCTCAGCATACCTTAAACCCTTTCACGTTGCTGGCTTGCAGTGGCTTTTAAGCCTCTTTTTTTCTTTTTTCTTTTCATTGACAGACTGAGCTGCTTGTGTTTTGCAGACCACTTTTCTTAAAATGGATAGCCAAATGGGTCTTTGAATCTATTGAAGCTGATTTCACTGCATAAAAAAGGCAAATTTCTTTTGGTTAAAAATTTGAACAGAAAAATGGGCTCCCTCTTTGACATGGGCTGAAAAATGTCAAGTGAACAAGTTTTCTCCAGCATTTTCCTCATTATTTTCATTGGCATGTTTGTTTGTTTTCGTGTGTGTGTGTGTGGGGGGGGGAGTCCTAGGATGTGTCTAGCAATGGACAAACAGTGCCATTTCAGTCCCCTTGAGAGGCTACCAGAAACTACCAGTGGGCTGCATGAAGTTTTCCTTTGTTGTAATTGACTTTTTTTTTAAAAAAGCACATCACTTCATAACAGTGTTCCTGAATTGAGTATTGATGCTGAAGATATTGACCATAGTCTAGGAAAGGGTTACAGGTTAAAGACCAAAATTTAGCTGATACCCTTTCTGTGTATTGCGTTTTGGTTAAATACCGATTTTATGCTGCTGTGTTATCTGAGTTCAATACAAACCAAGCTAGAAAGAGAAAGCAAACATTTAAACTAACTGGTGAAATGGGCCATGGTAGATTTTTAAGGATTTTTTTTTTAGAAGTTACATTTTCAGTTATAATTTGGCACATACTGTATAATCATTTAAGAAGTACACTCTGAGTGCATTATATTGGAGAGGCCCTATCTATACTATAAATGGCCTGGGGAGTCAGTTTGTTTTTCGTTTTCAGGCAGACAGGACCGCAATCTTACATCTAGAAAGTCAAGGGAAATAGTTGTTCAGGTGCACAGGAGCCGAAGCCTGAAGCCTGAAGCAAACACTGTCAATTTCTTAATCATAGTTAAAAGATCAGGAACAGGCTGAGTGCTCACCCCCTGCTTCCTTTTTGCCTCTCTTCATCTGCATTGTTGTTATGTCTGCACTGTGCTGATCAGGTTTAATTTTACCCTTGGTAAGCCAGCTTCAGAATCTGCTTAGAGAGAGAATGCTGTATCACAGCTGACACTGGAAGAGGAAAGGAGGAGAAATTTCCTTCAGAGAGGGAGCCTGTCTCCCCATCTGCATCATGTCTAAAGCAGACCTAAGTGCCAGTCTAATAAACTAAAAACACAACCTGGCCTTAGGGAAGCACGTGTATGTCACAACTGGTCACAAAAATGAGCCAGGTTCCCCCCTTTCTTTTTTTTAAGCCTTAAGTCATTGCATTTGAGAGTAGCATTTAAATTAGCTTCTTGGATAGACATGGGGATCATGGAACTGCTCTGAGCTCCTGGAAAGAAAAGTGAGTAATAAATGCAATAAATGAATGAATATTCTTGATCAACAGGAGCAGATGTCTCAGGTATTAGATGCCATGTTTGAAAAGTTGACTGAAGGAGGGGAGCATGTCATTGATCAAGGTGATGATGGTGACAACTTCTATGTAATTGATCGGTAAGTGTTTTTATTTTATTTTATGTACACTGCGGTTGTCCCAACATTATTTGGAGAAAATCGGCAATACTTTATTTACACTTTTTATTTTCCCAATTTATAAACCGCTTCACGGCACCAAGCCATCTAAGTGGCCTGCAGTATACAAATGAGATAAGTATTTCTAAGAGCAACAAAACCTTCCTTACAAACTCTTAAAACCAATAAAGGCGTTTCTACAGACGTACAATTAATATTCCGTAAGTGACTGGGGAAGCCTTCTTAAAAATGTGTTCAGCACTCACCTGGGCATCATGATTCCAGAGGGCCTGTCTAATTCCAGCTGTTAATTGATTCCGGGGTGCTGGAGCTGCAACACTACAGACCTGGTTTCTGTTGAAAACTAAACACACCTCTAGGGCATATAGTACTGTCAGCGGTGCCTTGGGTAGGAATCTACGGGGGTTAAGTGGTCTTTTTGGTCTCAGTGCTAAAAGCAAAACCCGGAAAAGGCATCTGGGAGCATCCTGGCAGTGTAGCAGAAGTGTTCTATGGTGTCAATGTGATGCCCCTAATTATCTAATAAGGGGAATATTGTGCAAGTATCCATACCTGCACCGCCTATGGGGGGTTGCTCCCTTTATTTGGCCATATTTCCCTTTGCCAGAGCAATAGTTGCAGCATCTTCTTCACTGGGACCCAATACAGTATACTTCCAAGGCACCCAATATACAGCAAACAAACCCCCACCACACACAACCAGTGCTGAATTACCAAATGGGCAGAGAAGGGACAGGCCTATGGGCCCCATGCCTTTTAGGGGTCCCGCGACAACTCGTCAAAATAATATTGATTTGATCTGGAAAGAAAATTGCAATCAGGCTTTCTTAATTCAATGTTATCCCACTAGAGAGAGTGCACAAGGACACAACTCTTCCCCCCCACCCCCGAAATTCCGACTGCCTCCATAGGGTTTAATCCAGCACTACACACAACACACACTCCTTCGTGCAAATCAAACCCACTCGTGCTCCTCTCCCAATGCACTTCCCAGCCACAGCCAACCTGTGTCACTGACAGGGGACATCTGATTTGCCTTGGCCGTTTGCATTGTAAATGGCCATGCATGGCAGAAATCAGATGAATAAAAAGTATTCTCTATGAGCAATATAGTGTGCACAATCCAATAAATTAACCATGCCAATTGTGATTATGTCCGTAGATATTGTATTCATACATGTATCATACAGATACAGCGGTACCTCTACTTACGAATAACTCTACTTACGAATGTTTCTACTTACGAATGGAGCTCCATCCACCATCTTGGATGCGGTTTAGATAGGATTTTTTTCTACTTACAAATTTTTAGATAGGGTTGCTTCTGCTAACGAACTTTTTCTCCCAATGCATTCCTATGGGATTCCACTTACAATTTTTTTCGACTTACGAATGTGTGTTCGGAACGCATTAAATTCGTAAGTAGAGGTACCACTGTACTCTTGTAACGGAGCCGGAATGGGCTTGGGGTTCCTATTGAATGCAGATCCGATAGCAAGGCCAGGTAGTTTAACATGTAAAGTGGCCTATTGCCAAATGAGACTTTGCTCCACCTAAGAAAAGAAAAGTATCTGGATGGTAGGGTTGAATTTATGCTTTATATGCCCATTAGAAGTCAACTTTTTGTTGGTGTGAGCTCGGTTGAGATTAAGAAGCAGTTTAAAGCCAGTGTGCTTTAGTAAATAACAGAGAGATAGAGCTAAGAGGCTGGATTCAAATCCTTGCTCTACTGGTAACACTGTGGATCTCGTGGGTTTCATAATCTCTGCTGTGGTTCTGCATTGTACAGTGGGGGGGGGGGAAGAATGCTGCAGAGGTAAGTGTTAAATTTGGGGGCCCCACCCCATCCCTTAATTCTGATAATGAAGAATGCATTTTTGATGTAAGCAATATCAGCATTGCACACGCAACCTGTGTTCACTTTATGTGTATCTTATAGAGGGACTTACGATATCTATGTGAAATGTGAAGGTGTTGGGAGGTGTGTTGGCACGTATGACAACCGTGGGAGCTTTGGTGAGCTGGCTTTAATGTACAATACACCCAGAGCGGCTACAATCATTGCTACCTCTCCTGGTGCTGTGTGGGGTTTGGTAAGTTTATTTCTTTCGGATTTGTCCTATCAGTGGGTTTTTTAAATGTGTGTATGGGGTGGGTGTGTCCAAAATTGACTTAAGTATACACAAATGTTTGCTTAGCTGCTGTGTTTAAATAATCGTACAGGTCTTTGTTTTTAACCTGCCATTTTAACTTTGAACTTTAATACATTTTTTTTCTTTTTTTAAAGGACAGAGTCACATTTCGAAGAATTATTGTAAAAAACAATGCCAAAAAGAGAAGAATGTATGAAAATTTTATTGAGTCATTGCCCTTCCTTAAGTCTTTAGAAGTAAGTTATGTTATTAGTATTGCTTCATATACTCTAACACAGTTATTTTCCTTCCCTTTCACTTCTAAAAAGGTGGGGTGTAGTTTGTTTTTTGCAAATACATTTTGGTGTAATTAATTCAACATCTGGAATAGTAATGGGGAATTAATTTTTTTAACGAATGCTGTCCATGCCTTTAATAGATTTGCTATAAAGAAAAACTGTTTTACTATCTGGTATGTTTTTGTACTCCAATGATCATAACTTATCATGTATGTTTCCAGGTATCTTGTCCCTATTTTTGTTATTTGGTGTGCCTCTTTAAATGTTTTGGTTGGATATATATACATGTTAGCCACTGTTGCTTTTCTTCAGGTTTCAGTCCATTGCCCTAATTCTCCATGTCTAGAAGCCATGGGTAGCAAACTTCAAGGCTGGGTGCCAAATGTTCGTTCTTCAGGCTGTTCGATCTGGCCCTCTGAACTCTTCCCAGGCCATAAATGTTCTTGCCTGGCTGGAATATGTCATTGAGCTTTGATAATGTCTTTTGCTTGTCTGGTTGGAGGGCAAAGACAGGTGTGTGACTGTGTGCAGAAACTAGTCTGCTATCAAAACATAGCATCCATCATTGACATGAGATCCTCATGAGGTATCCTCAGGCAGTAGAAAAGAGAATCACACATATCTCCATATTTACCTGTGCAGTGTTGGAGGTTATGCATGTATATGTTAGCAAAATTAATCTTCCTTTTTTTGGTTAAAGCTTTCGGAACGGTTGAAAGTGGTGGATGTGATTGGCACCAAAATATACAAAGACGGAGAACAAATAATTGCTCAGGTATGCCTTTGTGTTTTGTTTGGCTAGTTATTCAGTAAGTATATCTGCAAGCAGATCATACATAAAAGCATATTGGACAGCCTCAAACGTTGCAGTACTGAATTATCTGACATACAAGAAATAGCGGTGTAGTCTAAAAGGCAATTACAATGAACACTGGAGTTCTGGGAAATGAATTCAAAAGATCATTTGAATACCAATAATTAAACAAGTGAAGATGTACATAAATTATGCAGTCAAAGGTGTCTCTTTATCTTATTGTATGAAGCCATGTGATAAACCACCTATGGTTTAGCTGCTTTTGTTTTATTTTTGAAACATACATGATAGCCTTTTAAATTCTTTTCCTCCAGGTGAAATTGCCTGTACAAGCAGCAGTGTAATTAAGTCAGCATTAGCTTACATAGACCTCCTACTTTGCTTCTCCATGGACTTTCTAGCCTTCCCATCCCTGACTGTGGAAAAGCAAAGAATGTTTATGCATCCATGCATGTGTGCATTTCTCATTTCATCTGGGGAGGGTGACCCATGGAAGGGAGGGAGAAGCAACCAGAGGGGGTGATGCCCATGGCACACTCCTAAAAATTCTAAATGGGCCCATGGGCCCCAAAAGGTTGGTGACCACTGCCCCACCCACTTCCTGTTTCATTTGACTTCATGCACAGGCTTTTAGCAGGCTCTTCTCTTTGGGTGAATAATGCCACAAAAAGCTGTTTGGCAGAGTGATTTTTTGGGGAAAACATTTTGCTTTACTATATCTCTGTACCATACTTGCCAAGTTCAGATACTATGCTAAGCCAGGATTTACCATTACGGGGAATGACCCTGGTTAAACCATGGGCCTAAGAAAATAAGAAGAGCACCGTTGGTTCAGCATTCCATCTTCTTCCACTGCGACCTGCCAGATTGCCTATGCAAGCAGGGCACGAGCACAAAAGTAATCACTTATGATACCCAGCAAATATTAATCAGAGGCATACTCTAATAAGTAGGTAAGGGAAAGGGAAAGGACCCCTGGACGGTGAAGTCCAGTCAAAGGTGACTATGGGGTTGCGACACTCATCTCGCTTTCAGGTCAAGGGAGCTGGCGTTTGTCCACAGACAGCTTTCCGGGTCATGTGGCCAGCATAACTAAACCGCTTCTGGTGCAAAGGAACACCGTGACAGAAACCAGAGCACACAGAAACACTTTACCTTCCTGCCACAGCAGTACCTATTTATCTACTTGCACTTTGACGTGCTTTCGAACTGTTAGGTTGGCAGGAGCTGGGACTGAGCAATGGGAGCTGACTCTGTTGCGGGGATTCGAACCGCCGACCTTCCGATCGGCAAGCTCAAGAGGCTTAGTGGTTTTAGACCGCAGCGCCACCCACGTCCCTTTTGAAGTATGAACCGTGGACTCAAGGAACTGTGGTTTGTTCTAACTGTGCTTAGTTAACAACGAACCAGGACATCAAACAGTGAGCCTAATTTCTTAGCCAGGCTAGCTGCAGCAGCTCCTCTGTGTCATAATCACTGTTGCCCTTGGAAAAAGTAGTCTCTCTGTTGTTCTGAGCAGGATGGACAAAGTAAACTTATCATTTTTCTTGGCATAGTCCTTGAGAATAGTTAGCGAAGGAACACGTAGAGAAGGTACTGCTTTTTTTCAATTCGGCGCCTGTTTAATTTTTTCTTTCACCTGGGAGAATCTCATGGTGCATGGTTTATTTCCACCAATTCTCAGAGAGAACACTGTGAAGAGAACTCTTCTGGATTAGTTGCAGGCAGCTGAAGCTCTGGCAATCTGCTGTATCCGCTGCCCCACCCTTCCAGGCCCCGGCTGTTCTGCTTCTGCTTCCTACTTTACCCCAAATTGATATTTGAGGATTGACTGAAGGAAATAACAGCTGAATTACACATTATGCATTCAAAACGCATGGGAACAGACCCAGCATTAATTAGGCTTGTTTTGATTATAAGGATGTGGAAGCTGCTCAGTTGTTTATGAGAAAAGGAAAGGATAATTTCACACTGTCACACTGATAAATGTTTTTGGTTTTACATTGTTCATATGTTTTTTTTAAAAAAGCAATAGAACTACTAAATAACTACACTCATGTTTCTCTTACGATTTTTTTTTAAAAAAACAGGGAGACATGGCTGACTGTTTCTTTATTGTTGAATCTGGAGAAGTGAAAATCACAATGAAAAGAAAGGTACATATTGTATTAATGTAACTGAAAAAAACTTGAAAAGTTTTCTGCTGTTTTACATGGTAAAAAGAACATCTGTGCAACTTTAATGACATATTTCATTTATCACAATGTACTAGCTGGCCCGGCTACGCGTTGCTGTGGCTCATCCGTGTGATTCCCCCCACCCTGTGCCGATCCATGATGTATCCTGCCTCCTCATCCCCCACCCCCCGGCCTATCCCTCTGATTTCCCCCACCCTGTCCCGACCCATGATGTATCACGTCCCCTCATCCCCCCACCCTGTCCCGACCCATGATGCATCTTGTCCCCTCCCCCCCACCCCCCGCTCATCCCTGTGACTGGTCCCACGGTGTCATGACCTATCCAATCCCCTCCTCCCCCCAACCCCCACCCAGGCGAGTCAATACCTCCATTCAGCCGAGTCTATAAAGGCTTCGGCCTAGTATGTAAACGGGAGCCGAGGTGCTGTTGAGAGGGAAGGTTTTATAGGTGCAGTACCAGTGTAGCCACTGCTAGAGGGTGCTGGTTTGCAACCTGGTTCTTTTCCCAGCATGCATTTTTGTCTGAGTGGTGTGTTTTGAACACGGGGTTTTGGGTTTTTTTCCTGGCACAGGTGTGACATCTGTCTTTGAAATGGTACGGGGTCACTCTCATATTCGCATGCGGCATTGTGTCAAAATTTGAACGCAATCGGTCAAGCGGTTTTGGTGAAACGTGGATACTAACGGACATGCCCAGTTTACATTTATATATATATATAGATTGAATATTATATGGGCTATAACCCATTGTTTGATGAATGTCTAAATGTTTTCTTTTGCTTCTATACCTTTTAGGGTAAGCAGGAGGTAGATGAAAATGAAGCAGTGGAGATTGCCCGGTACACTAGAGGACAGTATTTTGGGGAACTTGCTCTTGTAACTAACAAACCTCGAGCTGCCTCAGCATTCGCACTCGGTACAGTCAAGTGTTTAGGTAATGCAAAGTTATTTTATTTCTGTATTTGCTTTATTTTTTGTAGTAAAGAGAATACTGCAGTTTCTGTTGGCAAGCATGCATATTCTGTAATACATATTTCCATAAAGCCAAATTTCATTAGTTGCATTAAGTTCAATCAACATATTAAAACTTAGCCTGTGCCTATTGCTTATGATACCTGGTGATATTAGAAGAATCCCTTTATTTACAATATTATGAACACAGAAGTATATGGACACTTTTCAACATATTGTTCAAAAGCTGTGTTCATGTATGGAAACTGTACTCTGTGGTCCTCAGAAACCTTAAGGATATTTTACTTCCTTGAGAAATTAATATTTGGACTCACTGCAAGCTTCGAGGGGTGACATATTTCTCTAACAGTGGATTCATAGCTAAAATGATTTGAGCAATTGAATACATATTACTTCTCCTTTAAAACAAGATTAGACAGATTGACACATTAGAGCAGGAGTGGACAACTTTTGTTGTTGTTGTCGAGGACCACATTCCTTTGGGGAGGGGTGATTTGTCAGGACTGCATGATGCTGATGTTGGGCAAAACCAGATAAAATGAGGTTGCCCACCTTTGTGTTAGAGAAAGCAGTGCAAACACCATTACCTGTATCTCTGTTACTCTTCATCCTGAAAGTTTTGGAATCCAAATATCTGCACCTAAAACAGATTTTAAAAATGATGATGATGATGATTATGTAGCTTTACTCATGAAAATGACTCAAAAGTGACTGACCAACAAAATAGAAATATTTGAAGGCTTTTTTGAGGACCACAGAGACTGCAGAGGGAAAAGCACAGTTGGTGCATGCAAGGTCATGGCTATTTTAATCTCGCCTTGCTCTTTCCAGTTGTACTGATTTTAAATGTGTGCATTTTAAATAATCTTCCTATTATCGTCTAGATTTGGCAAAGCGAATATTGGGACTTCTTCATTCTCTTTCTTTCCCCCCAAATTTTTAGTTATGGATGTACAGGCATTTGAAAGGCTTTTGGGACCTTGTATGGAAATAATGAAAAGAAACATTGCGAACTATGAAGAACAGCTAGTTGCTCTCTTTGGAACAAACATGGACATTTCCGATCCCAGTGCATGAAATGCGGAACGAAGCCACACGATCTGTTAATGAGAAATAGCACAGTAGTGGTTAGTCCACTGATAAATATGTCTATCTTTCTGTAGATGCTAAGCATTTTTCTGTGATTTTACAGGGGATTGGGTTTGTTGGAATTCTATTTTATTTTCCCAACTTTTATTTGCCTGTTTTTACCCTGTCGTTCAAGCGTATAAGTAAACATGGTTGAGAAATCATTCTGTTGACCTAACCTTGAAGGGTTGAGCCCACCAGTAACTCAGCTTCTAGGTAACACTCCTAAAAGATCAACCCCATAAGTCTTTCATTTTTCAATGGGAATTTGCAATCATATGTGCAGTTTTTGGGTTATAACCATTTGACACCTCTAAAAAAAGACCATGTCTTCTAGAATAAAGTTACTAACATTTCATTTAAAGAAGTCCATGATTGCAATCCAAACCCTTGTGCATACTAGCATGTCTCTTTATTTTATCACCACCCCAAGGAATGGGTCTTTGCTTTCTACTTTTGGAGAAAGATGTTTGTTGGTAAATAGCAGTGGTGGCTGTTAAGAGAGCCCCGCTTCACCTAAATAGTACAGAACCCTTTGAACTGCAGCATATCTGTGGAATAAATGCATTCCTGCTTGTTAAATAGTTAATGGTTTTTGTTAAAATATCTGGAGGTAAAAAGAATAAATAGGTGTTGGTGGGGTATTCGCCACTGACATAAACTAAAGTCAGGGGTTTGTCCATATGTCAGATAAATGTGGTATATTGAAAACGTTAGTGCACCAGTGTTCACAAGTATCTAGTATAGAAGGCTATATATTTGGCTTGTTGGCTCTTTGAACGGGCTTTATTTAAGGTGGTATTTATAAAAGTAGTTACCAGAAGCCTTCCAAACAGCAAACCATGGCTTTGTATTCATGATCAGTTTAATGAGCTAGGTCTAAGATTAGCTTTTGTATTTTTGTTTTTAAAGTCCACTTGATTTTCTAATAAGATGTCAGATTTCATTTAGGTATGTATGGAATATACTGTAATACCTTACAAGATGTGGAAGATTTATGTAATGCATCTATTTTTAGTTGCACTTGATTTATATATGTGGTATTGATGATTTAGACTTGAGTTGGATCTTCGCTGAAAAATAATAATTTTGATTTAAAGAAAAGTAACTTTGCATAGGCAATGGTCATAACCTTGTATATAATTTGCATAAAACATAGTCTTCAAATCAGTTTTAATCCTGGTATAATCTGGGAGTAGTTGCAAGGATTGCAGTGTCACAAGAACGATCCTCAAATTAGTTAAACTGAATTACCTGGATTTGGGGTGTCCTTATTCCACATGGTTTTTTTCTATTCCCTTTTTTAAAAAAACCACCACCACCACAATATGTTTACTTTTGTTAAAAGATTCCCCCTTGTTTCAGATTCAGTGAACTTGGACAGTTCCTATCCTATAAACTGGTTTTAGCTGAAATAATGTAAATGGTGCCTTAGGCCACTGCAGCTAAAGCCAGATCTAATCCGGCCATGCAGTCCTCCACCTGCCTCTGGAGCAGGGGTGTGCTGGTTTTCAGTGAATGGAGTGGTTCAAGGAACTCATAGAACAGCGCCACAAAGAATGTATAGAATGGCCTGCAAGGGCAAAGGTCTAACACTGTTGCTAAATCTAATTTTTGCCAGTTTGATTCAAAATAACCATGAAGAAAAAGAGTACCAGTTTTTTAAAAAAGTGTTGTCTTCCTTGGAAAAAAGGCTGTCACTCTGCCTTCAACATAGAATACTGTTTTAACCAGCCTTGTAAATAAGCTTACAAAGTATTTAACTAGCCTGCTAAAAGATAAAGGTAAAGGTACCCCTGACCGTTAGGTCCAGTCGTGAACGACTCTGGGTTTGCGGCGCTCATCTCACTCTATAGGCCGAGGGAGCTGGCGTTTGTCCGCAGACAGCTTCCAGGTCATGTGGCCAGCATGACTAAGCCGCTTCTGGCAAACCAGAGCAGCGCATGGAAACACTGTTTACCTTCCTGCCATTGTTATTTAGTCGTTTAGTCGTGTCCGACTCTTTGTGACCCCATGGACCATAGCACGCCAGGCACTCCTGTCTTGCACTGCCTCCCGCAGTTTGGTCAAACTCATGTTCGTAGCTTCAAGAACACTGTCCAACTATCTCGTCCTCTGTCGTCCCCTTCTCCTAGTGCCCTCAATCTTTCCCAATATCAGGGTCTTTTCCAGGGAGTCTTCTCTTCTCATGAGGTGGCCAAAATATTGGAGCCTCAGCTTCAGGATCTGTCCTTCCAGTGAGCACTCAGGGCTGATTTCCTTCAGAATGGATAGGTTTGATCTTCTTGCAGTCCATGGGACTCTCAAGAGTCTCCTCCAGCACCATAAGTCAAAAGCATCAATTTTTCGGCAATCAGCCTTCTTTATGGTCCAGCTCTCACTTCCATACATCACTACTGGGAAAACCATAGCTTTAACTATACGGACCTTTGTAGGCAAGGTAATGTCTCTGCTTTTTAAGATGCTGTCTAGGTTTGTCATTGCTTTTCTCCCAAGAAGCAGGCGTCTTTTAATTTCATGACTGCTGTCGCCATCTGCAGTGATCAAGGAGCCCAAGAAGGTAAAATCTCTCACTGCCTCCATTTCTTCCCCTTCTATTTGCCAGGAGGTGATCGGACCAGTGGCCATGATCTTGGTTTTTTTGATGTTGAGCTTCAGACCATATTTTGCGCTCTCCTCTTTCACCCTCATTAAAAGGTTCTTTAATTCCTCCTCGCTTTCTGCCATCAAGGTTGTGTCATCTGCATACCTGAGGTTGTTGATATTTCTTCTGGCAATCTTAATTCCGGTTTGGGATTCATCTAGTCCAGCCTTTCTTCCTGCCATAGCGGTACCTATTTATCTACTTGCACTTCGTGCTTTCAAACTGCTAGGTTGGCAGGAGCAGGGACTGAGCAACGGGAGCTCACTCCGTTGCAGGGATTTGAACCGCCGACCTTTCGATCAGCAAGCCCAAGGCTCAGTGGTTTAGACCACAACGCCAGGGGTGATGAGCTCTGTCCCTCCTCCAGCAGCCCATTGCATGTCTGTGTTGGGCCATCTTGCTGGGCACAGAGTAGTCCACTCACTTGTTAGCATAGATTTCCATGCACTCAGCCACACAGAATTCCTTGTCACCTATGGCTACCAGGCTAGTGCTTTAAATACAAGGCTGGCACACAGTGATTTCTTCCATTTTGGGCTGAAGAGAGTATTAACCTTGCAGTGCATATGTACGTTAGTGTAACAGTAGGCCTATATGGAACAGCTAGTGATTGGTACAAATGAAAAAAAAATGTACAAGGCAGATATTATACAACAATATTATCAGTGTTACATAATTTATATCATACGTTGTGATATAAATGACAAAGTGTCAACTTTTTACATAATCTTCCCGATAAAGCTCCTTTGTTCTTTGGTTTGAAAAAGTGGTTGTGTTGTATACTAGGAAGAAACATCACAAAGTAAACTCTGTGGCCTGGATGCAAAGAACTACACTACTAGTTTCATATGCGAAAGGGAGCGTGTTTCTTGAAAAGAAGTCATCTGTTTTACCAAAAAGGGGACTTTCAAAAGCCATAGAGTATGGCAAGTTTGTTCTTCAAAGTAAACGAAACCACACCTGCGGTAGCTCTTTGAATCCTGACCAACTTTTATGTTTCTAACTGATTATTCTTAAATATTATGTATTAGTTCAGTGGGTTTTTTGGGGGGGGGAGGGACATTATGAATTACCTATGCGATAGTGATGGTCAGGGGCCTTTACCTTTTATGCGATAGTGAGTTCCACTCAAAGCCTAAAGAAACACCAGTGTCACTTCTGTACCTTTGAAATGTCCTACACACACACACACACACACAAACACTGTAAGTATTGGACACTAGATTCAACATTTCATGAACCACACTACAAATTGATTATGCACCGTTAAGGTTTCTGTAGAATTCCTCCACCTCCTGCAATGAATATTAGGGCTGCAGTGCACGAATCTACACTTCCAGTCACTGAAAGCTGGTTTGCTTCAGTGTTGCTTCTGGTAGTGTGTAGATTTAAAAATTAATCCACCAGGATCTTACTTGGTCCTACCTCTTAGCAAGGCACGATCACACATTAAATAGGACAGCCATCTGTAAGGGGAAAACAGGTTTACGTGTACAGAACTATCCTATCATGAGTAAAAAATACTGGGTTATTTTGTGGGGGGAGGGCAGTGGGGGGGGGTAAGGTCCCAACAGCTAGTCCCCGTCTTTTTGTGCTGTGTGTGTTAGTAGATTATCACTACTGTCAGCTTTGAGAGTATCAATGGTTTGTTAGGCAGCGCCCACCCAGGGAAGTGTCTCTTCCCACCCACCTTCCAATGCTGTCAGAGCTGGGAGTGATGACCGACTCTCGGGAGAGCTCCACAAGCACAGATTGGATGTGTGGCCATCTGCTTGGTGGCTGGTTATTTGTACTGAGGCCGACGATGTGAATAGTTCAGCTGGGGATGTAGAGTAGCATATCTCACTAAGGATGTTGCATGCTATGGTTTGGAATATGGGTACCCAAAGTAGTCTAGGGCAGTGGGGCTTTGCGACTGCCCTGCTCAGCAGTGGGGTTGCCCGTGGACCTTGTTATGGCATAGACAGAATCAGGCCTGCCTTGGTTTGCCATTGTGCATGCTTCATATCTTCCAGCTCTTTTCTTGGTACGGCCAGTATAGTGCAGAAGTTGAGTCTTCATTCAGGAAAAGAGTTACATTTCTAAATAAGCCATGAAGAAATTATCACAAGATATTGTTGTGATAAATGAATACATAAATGCACCTTGGGAAATGTGAGTTGTGGGGGGGGGGAGCCACACAATTGTCCTTTAACCAGGGACATCTTAAATTTATGTGGAAAGGGAACGTCATATCAGGATATGTTCGTAGTTTTGTATCCCAAATGGACTTCTATATGTAAAAAAAAGAACACTTGTTTGTCTTTTTAAAAGTAAGATTCCCATGCACACATACCTGGAAGTGTTAGCGTGCTTGGATTGTACATTACCCCAGCCAAGGGTGCCAACTTGAATAAAATATTTGGGTGTGGCAGTTAAGCCCCACCCTGCATAATCAATCACAAGACGCGGCACACACACACCATTTGAATGGCAATACCCATCAGCTTTAGGAGGGCACCCCTTCAAATATTTTATTGGGGGGGGGGGCGAAGGGATCTCAGCCCCTAGGAGTTGGCTCCTATGACCCCAGCTGTGTCTAGCACACTCCCAAGACCACCTGGAAGCATCCTGTTTTATGTAATGTTGGTATAGAATCAGCACTCATAGACCAAAAACTGCACAGTTGTTACACCTCAAAATTTGGGATTAAAGATCACATGGGTTAGAGTTGACTTCATTGAAAAGTTATGGCTTAAGACCCATTGAAATGTGAGGTGGTACCAAGGGCTTAAATATTCCAAATGATGATTTAAGTAAAATGGCTTGAGCACATGCATTGCAAGAAGACGGTTCAGTTGCTGGCACCCCCAATTTGAAAAAGGGTTTGGTGTAGAAGAGCTGCTCTGCTATCTCTCTGCCTGAAGCTTTAGAAAGCCACTGCTCTACTGTATGTCATACTGAACTCGGGGGACCAACACTTTAATACAGTGGGTAGCTTCCTGTGTACAAATGTCACTGCTGTAAAATTGTACCACTTCTTCCTAGAGAAACTAGCTAAAGGCTAAAACAAGAATATATTCCAACAGCATCACAACAGCTTCCTGTAAGGGACGGTGTTTAGATGCCTGTGTTAAACTAGCCACCCAGGAGCATATAGAGGAAGTAACAGCTGTATTTTAAACTTAATTGGTTTTAGGAGTTATTGCTTTTGATACGTGTGTGTGTTTGGAATACTTTTAGAATGTGGAAAATAACGATCTGCCCTGCACCTTTTGGACAGAGCAGAATTTTAAAAACAACAAGTAAATATTCTTAATTTCCCTTAAAGACGTTTGTGTGCCACTCCCCTTTCCTGAATGTTAGTGTTCTGTCTTTTTATTGATGCCTCTTTTTTATGGTACCTACGAATTGTGGAGATTTACAATGTACAAAATTAATAAATAATTTTGAATATAGAATATTTGTCATGAGTCTGTGGATTGCATTATCAGATCATTTCAAACATTTCATACATCTGCTTAGCAGCAGCCCTGAATCTTTTATGAAGCAAAGAGCATGGTTCTTAATGATGTTTATTCACATTGTTGTTGAATTTATATATGAACAAGACACTTGCACTCCCTCTGCTGGGCATGATTTGAGTAATAATGTTTGAATTGGTGTCTTTCATTCTGAAACTTCCTGAGAGGCCCATATGGAATGAGCCTTACTAATGCCAGTGAAATTTTAAAGGGTGATAAGGAACATCAACCACAGCTGTGTTTGAAATAATTCTTGTATTTTAGATACCTTGTAACTAGTTAGCTATAGAAACCAAATACTAACATCTGTTCCAGTTCAACCAGCTAGTAAGAGAGCCTAATGACTGCTCTTCCTAACTCCCAAATTAGTAAGTCAGTCAGGGCACCTTCTCACGTCGACTCAGGGACATGGATGACCGTTTTTGTGACAAGATGCCATGTTGCTGAAGTGCACTCTGTTTATATGTGTGTGTATAGTAACTATTTTAAACAAAGATCATAGAAATAATGATACAAATGAATAGTTTTCTCATGTCATTTGTATATCAACAACAGAATGCACATTTAACTAGTAAAGTTTAAAAAGTATCTTCAAAAGATAGTATAATATAAAATGTCCATTTAAAACAGCACAATTAGCAAGAGAATAAAATATTATCGTAAGCATAGAACGTATCTGCTGCTGTTTGCTGCCAGTCCTGCCAATGGTAGTTCTCAGCCAGGCTCCCAAGCCAGGTTGAAAAAAGCCCTGCAAGGCAGGGAACAGGTCTTCCAGGATTCACAGCCAAAACACACTCTCCTTTTTATAGCTTTCCTTTAAAGGTAAAGGTAAAGGGACCCCTGACCATTAGGTCCAGTCGTGACCGACTCTGGGGTTGCGCGCTCATCTCGCATTATTGGCCGAGGGAGCCGGCGTATAGCTTCCAGGTCATGTGGCCAGCATGACAAAGCCGCTTCTGGCAAACCAGAGCAGCACACGGAAACGCCGTTTACCTTCCCGATGTAGCGGTTCCTATTTATCTACTTGCACTTTGACGTGCTTTCGAACTGCTAGGTTGGCAGGAGCTGGGACCGAGCAACGGGAGCTCACCCCGTCACAGGGATTCGAACCGCCGACCTTCTGATCAGCAAGCCCTAGGCTCAGTGGTTTAACCACAGCGCCACCTGGGTCCCCATAGCTTTCCTTTAGTGCTCATCAATGATGCTGGAATATGCTTGGGCTTGTTTGTAACTTCCCTAAGCTGCTGTTTACATTTTAATTTCTATTATGTGGTTAAAAATAACCTTCAAGCAGCATGCCTGAGTGATTTAATTCTCCTGACTCTCCTCTTCAACTTCCTTCTAATATGCGATTTCTTCTCTTGAAATTTAGGGCCCCTCTGGACTGGTGGTTTTCAGTATGTGTATTCTCCAACGTGCCCTGATGGTGCATTAAAGATGGATTCATGCTGGATACATAGTTCTGGTTTAATAGGTGTCCCCTAATGTTACTGAACTGTATTATTACCATCTGTGCTATAGCACAAAATAAGCAGGACAAAAATAGACCCCAGAACATAGAAAAGTTACAGGATTTTAGAGTGAAACTATTGGTCATGCACCTATTTTGAAAAAAAGCAGCATGACCACCCCAAAACATATGCTGCTTCAAATGCTACTCTGTTGAGAGAAATGGAGCATTCTGCATAAACACCTTGGCCTTAAATCATCGAAACAGATTGGAAAACAGTCTTCCAGCTGTTTGGTTATATGGTTTAGGGTGGGCCAAACCCCATCTAAAACTCCAGCTCCTCATTCCGGATCAGTCTCTCTCTCTGATCTTTTAAAAAAGTTTATTTATTTGCATAGTTATAAACTACACAGTATTATGATTATTTCATTTAATATAAGACTTCCTAAGCATGCACATATAATGACTTGCTCTCAATTGCCTGGAGGTCAGGGAAAACTCGAACGTGATTGGGTTTTTTGAGTGGTATTATCTGCATTCAGCCATCTCTTTTCCCATCCGCTTCCATTCTGCGAAAAAGTAAGAGACGAACGGGGGAGCTCCTCCTTTCTACTGCGTTTGACTTAGAGTCCCTACAGGGCCACAATATGCTGGTTGAACAAATACACGTGTCCCTAAGAGTCTTGTTTACCAACGGCCGAGAGCCTTCTGGGAAATGGTGTTCATCAGGCCTGAGCTTAACTAGCTTATAAGGCTAAGAGAAACGACAAATCCCACCGTCCTCTGCGGCTCGGGAGGCTGGCCAACACTAATTTACGACTCTGCGTTCGGGATGACTGGCAGGGCCTCTCGTCCAACCGAAGGCGCGGAAGGACATCAAAACAAGTCTGTTTTCCACGGAGGAAATATGACAGCCATTCGCAAGATCCAATGAGCAGAAAGAGGCATTTGATGGGCGTCCGCCGGAGCCATTAGGAACCCAAAGTCCATAAAAAGGCGGGCGGGGCTTTCCCGAGAGAGAGAAAGAGGGAGGGCGGGGAAAGAGAAAGCTGAAGGGAGTCCTGTAATGGCGACGGGTTTGGTAAGTAGCAAGAAGTTTTCGAGCGAGCGTGAGGGGCGGTCAGGAAGGGAAGGGGGCGGACAGTTAGGAAACGAGTTGTTTTGAAGGCTTTTCTTTCTCGCCTGAGGGCCGTCGTCGCGTGGGGGGCAGAGGGTAAGCTTTTTGTTGGCGGTCACTTTGTGAGGTGCCGAAAAACGGCTGAGGAGAAAAGGAGGGGAGGAAGAAGACGGGCGCGACTCCACGGTGGGGGGGGGAGTCCCCCGCCAATACGGCAACGGACAAGCTGCCACGGGCGATGCGGACGTGAGACCCGAGGAAAGTCCTTCTGTTTCTTTTCTCTCTTTTTTGTCCCCTCCGCCTCGCCCTGCGTGAAGAGAGCCGCTTGTTGATTTGGCCAGGTGAGGGGAACGGGCCATATCTTGACGCCCGAGAGCGTTTTTCCCCTCAGCTGTGGGGCGCGGGCCCCCTTCCCCGCCCCCACCCGAAGCCTCGTCCTGTTGTTACGCACTTCTGAATGAATGGGGCCTTTGGGCGCATGCGCCGTGTCCTGCGAGGAAAAAGTTTATAAACAAGAAGCAAGAGGGAGGGAGGGGGAAGCGCTCCTCTTCCAGGCAGTGGGCCACGTGACCAGAGAGGGCGGAGGGAGAGCCTCTGGTCGCTCCCGAGGCTCCGCCCGGTTTTCGGCGCTCTGTTAAAGCGACCAATCGGCGCCCCGTGGCTCGTGCTCTCGCGCGTGACTTATAACCGCCTCCCTCCCCTCTCGCGGGGCGCGTGACAGATACTTGGCGAAAGGGCGGCGCGCGAGAGTCCTCCCCGCCCCCGCCCCCCGTTCTTGTTTTGCGCAGATCCCGAGACACTGCGCGAGGGTGGCGGGAGGGGGAGGAGGAAGGAGCGGAGCTGACAGTGACAGAAATGCAGCAGGAGGAGTTCGCTGGATAATGGCTGGCCGCCCTTCCACTTTCTCGGCTTGTATAACAGTGGGAAGTCGTGTCAATTAAGTAACCGCACAGCTGTATCCAGCGTCTCTCTTCTCACTTGTGCAAACTGTGCATGTTTCATAGAGTCGTAGAACAATCTATAGGGTTGGAAGGCGACCCCCAGGGCCATCTTGTCCACCCTCCTGCAAATGCAGGAATCTCAACTAAAGCCTCTCCATGACAGATGGCCATCCATACTCTACTTTAGAACCTGATTTTTTTAATTTAAAAAATACTGTATTTTTGTGTCGTGAAGCATCCTAAGATCTATGGATGGGGGTGGTATTCAAATTTAATGTTGCTACTGTCAGAAAGTTCCTCCTGATGTTTAGTCAGAATTTCCTTTCCTGTAACTTGAAGCCATTGTTTTGGGTCCTACCCTCTGGAGCAAGAGAAATTAAGGTTGCTCCATCTTCCATGTGACAGCCCCTTAGATATTTGAAGATGGCTGTCATATCTCCTCTCAAAGTCCTTATCACCAGACTAAACATACCCAGCACCCTCAACTGTTCCTCATAAGGCTTGGTTTCTAGACCCTTGATAATCTTCGTCACCCTCCTTTAACTTTGAGCTGAGTGAAGATGGCAAGCCAAATAGGAGCCAGAGGAGGTGCACTAGGGAGGACCAGAGGGTCACTGGTGGCTACTGTTTATCTCTAGCTGTGAAGATACCATTGCTTCTGCACTTGCCCCCCTTTGACCTTTTTTTTGGGGGGGGACACTGAATCCACCAACTGAGAAGAATCTTTCTGTGAGTTGCCTTGTACTGCTTTGATAGTTGGTAGTGAATAAAGTGAGATAGGATAAAGCTTTGTGGTGGTGGTTTTTTGTTTTTTCTTTAAAATAAAGATGTGTGCATGTTACAGGGAGTACTGTCCCGTGGCTGGCTCACTGAGACATGTAAAAGTATCTTTGACAGCGGGATACTTGTTTTCAAATGCACTTGAATTCTTTGCCTGTTATGATTTTAAGCATGCATCATTCATGCGAGTGTCCAATAGGAACATGTGAAGCAATCTTAAGAGTGCATCTGTTGTTTGTTTATAATGCTGAATGAATTGAACTCTGCCACAAACTACCTGAAGTGAAATGCAACAGTTTTAAAAATACAGTGGATATCTTAAGGTGAATAAGTTTATGAGAAGAGCTGCAACAGCAAGTAATATTGCATCTGATGGTAATCTCATCTGCTAGCTAACTGCACAACAGAGGTTGTACTCATCTGCAAGTTAAAGGTTTTAAAATATTAAAAGTTTTTATTTGTTGGCAGAATGCCATCAGGGAATTAGCCAAGCAGATCTTTAAGAACGGTTTCTTACAGTGTATGGTCAGCAGCATCTTTCAACACTGTAATCTTGCCCATTTTCATATTGTGTACTGGCATGTGACTCTCATTTTTTTAAATTAAAGAAACAATATTCAATAAATAGTTAATTCTTTTTTAGAAGATTTTTAGGACAATGGTGGAAAAGCCATCTGGATGTTTATATAATGACTTACAAGTTATTAAGGATGAAAACAGCATGAGGAAAGAAAAAAGTCCTACTTGTATGCCTTATTTGCATTTTTTGTCTCAAAATTGATACCTATCTGTGAAAGCTGGTATTGTTTTTTTCTAGTGGATGAGTTCAGTTTCCTCTGTAGATCTGCGTACACACCTGTATATTGCTTTTCCAGCAGTCTACTCTGATTACTGACTAGTGGAGAGCTTGGCTCTATAACCAGCCAGCACGTGACTCTTGAGCCCCTTCTATGGACCATTTTGATAGATGGGTGGGGTTCCCCACTTATCAGTCAAATGACATCAAGTGACCCCATAATCCTCATTTTAGGCAGCAAATGACTGCACTATGGAATTCTGTAAGAATGAGTGGAATAGCTCTATTGTTACTTAAAAAAAACCTTTTCCTTATGGGTAATTTCTGTGGGCAAATTTTGAATCACAAAGTGGAAGGGGACAAGATACAATTCCTGCAGGGACTCAGTTTGGCTCTTTGGCCTACTAGTTGGCTTTCTTTCTCTGAAAGGCAAAACAATATACTAGTGAGACCCGAAACAAAATGTTGCAGTTCTAGCCAGCCATGTCCTCTTCTAGGACATACCATTCCATTTCCCTTCTCCCTCAGTTTTTGATTCCTCTTCCCTGAAAAAACACTTGGGATTCTGTGCTGTTTAGTATGGTCACTCGTCCTCTGTGTTTAAGGTTGTTGTTGTTGTTGTTTTTTGCCCCCTTAAGTTTTTCCCTAAATATTTTTTCTACCTTTCTTTTTAACAAGTCCTGGAATTCCCCTGCACAATTTACCTCTTAGTTTTTAGAAGCCCCATTTTGGCTAGTGTGGTTAATAATATTAATAATTATTATTATTTATACCCCGCCCATCTGGCCGGGTTCCCCCAGCCACTCTGGCCAGCTTCCAACAAAATACCAAAATACAGAAATCCATCAAACATTAAAAGCTTCCCTAAACAGGGCTGCCTTAAGATGCCTTCTAAAGGTCTGGTAATTGTTATTCTCTTTGACCTCTGGTCGGAGGGCATTCCACAGGGTGGGTGCCACTACCGAGAAGGCCCTCTGCCTGGTTCCCTGTAACTTGGCTTCTCGTAGCGAGGGAACCGCCAGAAGGCCTTCGGCGCTGGACCTCGGAGTTGATTTCATTGTTAGGAGTGATGTTGGGATATGGGTTTAAGTTGTGTGTTTATTCAGTAGTTTGAAGTTTGCAAATTTTGTCTTCCAGAGGTTTTTTGTATAAATTATGGCTGAATCTTGCTGTTTACAGACTGATTCTGTATTTCAAGATGCATAAAGTAAAGTGTTTATGCATGGTGTTTGATTGTTGCTCTTCTGCCTTGGTTTTAATTTGTAAATTATCCATTGCTATCTTACGTATGCAAAGACCTCATGGCTGGTTTTTATTATTACTCAGAGTAACAAGTTACTGCCTTAGAAGGGTGTGTCATTTTAGGGAGTGAAACTTTATTTTTGCAAATTTCTTCAGTGAGCATTCTTAAAAATATATTTTTGGGTGTGAGGAATTCAAATCTGCCATTATGTTTGTTACTGGACAACATTTAGCTTGGTAAAGCTACATTTGATTAAAAAACACATAAACTACTATTGGAAAACAGAATAATTTTAATTTTACCTTCTGAAAATGTTAAGTAGTGCTATAAAAAATTTAGTTTTATCTGCATAAAACATCCTAAGTATACATTACCTTGAAATCATAAAACAACATTAGAAAGTAATGATATCAGTTAATAAGAAATTTAAACAACAGGTTTCATCAAGTCTTGCTTTTATTCATTCTTGGATATCAGCCATTATTAACTTGCTTCTTGGCCTCTAATATAGCCTTCACTTTTCTCATGTGTATATACCCTGCCTGCTGCCTCTGTGACTTGTTTCTCACACCTCTCTATAAGACTGAGCATGACAGGGCCACTGTGGAACTTGTATTGGCTTGTCAGTAAACTTTTTTACTTCTGCTGTAGTAAGTTTACATGCCAAAGGAGGTTCATACACCTCGCCAGACCAGTCTTGTCAACTCCCAACAGAAATGAAGCACTGATGTTTATGGAAGGTGTCTTCCTCAGACATACAGGAAGATCTCCCAGTGTGTAATAATTTCTGTCCCTCAAGTCAACATTTGAGCACAAAAGTGTCTGGATTATCATTTTGCTGAATACAGGTGAAACTCGGGAAATTAGAATATCGTCAAAAAGTGCATTTATTTCAGTAATGCAACTTATTATTTTTCATTTTTCTTTTAATTTTTACAAATACAGTACTTTCTTTTGGAAATTCCACAATAATAAAACAAATAGTTACAATAATACAAAAATAAACATCGCTATTACATTTCATTAATTACATTCCATTTATAATTGACCTGCCTAACTACAAATAATTACAACAAATAAAGGCTTGACATATCTTGCTTTGCATGCCATGCATCTATCTCATATATTGGTTTCACCTTTTAAGTTGCATTATTGAAATAAATTCACTTTTCGACGATATTCTATTTTTCCGAGTTTCACCTGTACATACTATCCTGCATGCTGGATGGTTGGCCGAGCAGCATCCACTACAGCAGGCACCCCCAAACTTTGGCCCTCCAGATGTTTTGGACTACAATTCCCATCATCCCTAACCACTGGTCCTGTTAGCTAGGGATCATGGGAGTTGTAGGCCAAAACATCCGGAGGGCCGCAGTTTGGGGATGCCTGCACTACAGCCTTCTTTTGCAGCCTAACTCACCACAGCTGAAACTCTGGTCTTTTTCAGTGATCAAGCTAGCATCCATAAAGGCAGCAGTGGTTATGGCAGCTGTGGCCACAGGCCAACACCATAGCTGATGCTTTGCATAGCAACATTATGTATTTCTAATGTGTTGCACTCTTTTTATATATATTAGAAGTGGAAGGTGTACTTGGTTTTCCGAATGTCAAATGATAACTTTCATCATTTCCATCTTGGGCATCAATGAGGGTGACAAAAGAAGTTTGCTCAGTCCCACTTGTCAATCATTTTAGGGTAAATGTCAGTTGCAAGACTAGCTGTTGGGTAGTTTCTGACATCCTCACCACTTTGTTCTCTTTGCAGTAGCCCATTACAAAGTTGGGAGTTCAGAACGCAAGTCTCTGCTAGTTCCACTTAGGTTGCTCATATGTGTATATGTCCCCAGCCTTGTTATCTGTTTAGAGGCCATTGTAGGTCAATTCCCTATGGTTAGGATGGTAGTATTAGTAGAATTATAGAGTTAGAAGGGACCCTGAGGGTCATTTAGTCCAACCCCCTGCAATGCAATGGGGATCAAACCAACAACCTTGGTGTTATCAGCACTGAGCTAGCACTGATGTTTTTAACACACTGATGAAGATTCTTCAACCTCTGAAAGAAGCAAAATATTCCTTTTTCTGCCTCAGTTTTGGAGAAATTGAATTTAGTTAGAATAGCTCTCTTACTACCATAAAATACTGTATACCATTCCATCATTTTAACAGATGAATGAAACATATTGTTAGCATGGTGCATATAAAGAATCATGCTGAGATGTTACATTTGATGAATTGTGTAGTCTATGTATAACAATCATGTCAGGCAAGAGTTAGATATGAGTCTTGGAGACATTTTAATTGGCAAAAATTTTGTAGAGAGAGTTGGGGGTGATAGATCTTGGTAACCCATCTTCATGCAGTTGTAACTGTAGCTAAGTGACTTAATGCATGTAATTTTCTCATTCTGCTTAAGTCAGATAATTTGAAGCATCCTACCATGGTTTGGGAAGTTAAGACTAATCAGATGCCTAATGCAGTGCAGAAACTCCTGTTAGTGGTGGACAAGAGAACTTCAAGGATGAACGAATCATTGGAATTACTGAAGTGTAATGAGAACCTCCCATCTTCTCCTGGATATGCATCTTGTGATGAGCACATGGAGCTTGGTAAATACTACTCTGGCTTTCTTAAAATAAACAGTATGTATTTGTGTTACACATTGAGATTCATATAGCATTCATTGAGTACTATCCAGTTGTACGTAGAGTTGAGAGTGGGACTCATTTAGCCCGAATACTTTGCACAAGATCTAGAATGCATATTGGGTCTATGCAAGGGAATCATGCAAACTTGCTGAATTTTTATTATTGTATTCCCTTGAATGACTTGATTCTATGCCAAAAAACAAATGTGTTTGGAAACTGCCTTCAGTTTGCCATGGAGGGGAGGAGCATTGTCAACTTGAAACTGCAGAAAATGCTGTAATAATAGCAACATGAATGTGCTGGAAGTTGGCCACAATTGGTGGATGTCTTCTGCTTCTTTGCTGATGCCATACGATTTCCTCATTTTTGAGAAAACTGTTCCCAAAGGGCGACAATATACCTTTCACTAGATGAAAATACCAAGATGATGATGATTATTATTAATAATCATTTATTGAATTTATATACCTCCCTATACCCGGGGGTCTCAGGGTGGTTCACAGAATAAAATCAAGATATAAAACCATAAAATACATAATAAAAACAAACACAAACTGATAGCTCCCCCCCAAACCCCACATTTTAAAAGGGCATAGGATGTAAATCAAATCAACCAAAGGCCTGGTTAAAAAGGAACTTTTTTGCCTAGCGCCTAAAGGTGTATAAAGAAGGCACCAGGCAAACTTCTCTGGGAAGAGCATTCCACAGACACTGCAAAGAAGGCCCATTCTCCTGCTGCCATGATAGCCTTGTGAAGTATTGTTATCTCTGTATGGCACCTGGTGAGATGAGGCTGTTTAGCTTGCCAAAAGCCACCAGGTGAGCTCATGACTGAGTTGGGATTTTCGGGCTCTGAACTCATTGCATTAGATGTCTTTGAGTTATTCCTAGGGGCCAACCTCCACCCACAATGAGCAGGCCACCATTAAAATAAGGCTCCGAAATGATCATGGGTTGGATCCAGAATGTCCCAATAGAGGGACTCATTCTGTCTCTGGAAGGGTCTAAGGCAGTCCTCTCCAACACCCAGTTCCCAGATGGGAGTGTAGTCCAACAACATCTGAGGACCCAAGGTTGGAGAAGGATGGTCTGGTGCCTTCTTTAATGAACTCAATTTTCATGCAAGGAGTTCAAGGTGGTGAACATACAATCCTGTAAGGTAGGTTAGGTTGAGAGTGAGTAGCTGCCCCATGGTCACCCAGTAAGCTTCATGGCTGAGTGGGGATTTGAACCCTGGTCTCCCAGGGCCAAAGGCAGCACTCTAACCACTACACCATGCCAACAGGGGCTCCAACTGTAGGAAAGGGGCAATTTTCAGTAATGTCCCCCTCCTCCTACATTCCACAGTGCCACCTCCCATGTTGTTCTGGAGGGTCCCCTAGCCCACCCAAATAACTTTCCAGGGGACACAGGAGGAATGAATGAATGAAAATTGCCTTACCTCCACCCCACCCCCATTCCAGTAAAAGTTTGCTCTAAGCAGAGCAAGTATATTGCATATAAAATAAAAATGTAGTTATAGATATAAGCAGATAAGGTTAGTTACAAAGACTCTGGGCTCTGACTCTGGGCTCCTACCCAGCTCAGGATTTTTCATGTTCCCATTTTGGTGTGATGGTGCAGTGAAGGGCCTTGAAGGAAGGAAATGGCCGTGGACAATAGGTAATTTGTTGTTGTCGTCCCGTCCCCCCCGGAATCTTAATAGTCAGGGAGATCAACCTCTGTAGGCCTTAGGTTGTGCTGGTCTAATCCGCAGGAATCAATCAGACCATGTGCTCTTCTTTGCAGATGATCTTCCTGAACTGCAGGCTGTTCACACTGATTCTACCCCACCTGCACTTTTCCAGCTGAGTGCTGATGTCTCGCATCAGGAATATTCAATGCCTTCATGGAACCAGCATACCTCAAGCAGCAGTTCAGAAAATGCTTATACTTGTGAGAATGGAGTGAACTGGTTGACAGAATTGGCAAACATAGCTACTAGTCCACAGAGTCCTCTAATGCAGTGCTCTTTTTATAACAGGTGTGGTGTAGATTCACATTTCTTACATTTCTATCCATTCTGTAGCTTGCAGCATTATTCATATTGTTTAAAAAGTTTTATTTTGCATTAAACTTTGGGATACTACCCTTTTACAACTGGAACATCCAAGCATGGGTGGTTGGTTGTCTAAAGGCAGAGCAACTGTTTTAAACATGTAATACATGAGACAAAAAAATTAATGGTAATTCCAGAGTCCCTGTTTTTAAAGTAGGCTGTTGACAATTATCACTTTTACTTGCTTAGCAGGTTATTGTTTAAATTTATTTTTTGCTCCTTCTGCTTGTGTGCCACCCAGTCTACTTGCTTATGATCTAAATAAACCAAAATGTTGCTCGCTGTTGCTTTGGGCCCAGTTCTGTAGCTGAAAGGGTGGCAGGAGGTTGAAGCTTCTAGGCTGCCCTGCCATGCAGAACACTGTAGTTAAGCAGGGGTAGGCAACCTAAGGGCCATAGGCCAGATGCGACCCATTCGCCCTCTAAAATCCGGCCCGCAGACAGTCTGGGAATCAGCGTGATTTTACATGAGTAGAATGTGTCCTTTTATTTAAAATGCATCTCTGGGTTATTTGTGGGGCATAGGAATTTGTTCATATTTTCCCCAAAATATAGTCTGGCCCACCACATGGTCTGAGGGACGGTGGACCGGCCCACAGCTGAAAAAGGTTGCTGACCCCTGAGCTAAAGGATTGATTCTCCCTTGTTACAGCTTGGAATAAGGAGGTCTTCAAGGAGCTTGCTAAGTTTATTCCCCAGCCCTCCTTTCTTTGTAGCAATGAGCATTGGTTGGACTACTTGCTGTGTTGACCTCTTCTCCATCGATGTGTTTTGGTAACTGGGGGGCAGAATGCTGTGATCTGATAATAGTAAAAAAATTGAGCACAGTATTTGTTGATGAAACCAAGCACATCATAGAAATGTTAGCAGCATTATGTTCTATTGCCAAATACGCTTAGCCAAAGGGAGAAAAGACCTTGAAGTTACAGAGTATAATTTATTGGCCAAACACGTTTAAAGATTTTTATTTCTTCAGGAACCACTGATTTTGGTCTGTTCAAAGAAGCAACCAATACATTACTATCTCAGAATCGTTAATAAATTTCTCTTGGTATACCTTGTGATGCTTTCCCTTCTTTACTTCCTTGAGCAATATCTGCTTATATATATATATATTTAACAATTATTTCCTAGATCATCTCCTGTTCATCTAATAGCTACAAGCAAAAGTTTACATTCCTATGCACGTCCTCCACCAGAATCCTCTCATAGTGACTCTGGTTTTCCTAAGCATCACATTGATGAAACACCTGTCAGACATGAAAGGGTAAGCTTTGTTTATTGAACTAGCTAAAGACCAGATTTAAACTTTTTTGAAATTGAAATAGCTTTACTTTGCCAGCTGCTCATTTAGATTTTTTTACTTGTTTAGTGTTGGTAGCAATCTTTGTGGTAGCGTACATAGCTTGAAGAGCTCACAATCCAAGGGAGGTACAGAATGAACTACAAAAGACCAAGTTTTATGATGTTCACTTTTTTATGCTTGGCAAGTAGATTAAAACATGAGAGAAGTTGTGAAACAAAACAGCAAAACACATGGAACATTGTCTTACTCATTTCTACTACTGTCGATACAGAACATTGAATTCTGATTCTTAGGTCCATTAAAAACACATTTTTAGCATCAGTTACTTTTGAGAACAGCTGCCTTGGCAGTTTTCTGTTTGCCTTAGTTGTTGCAGGTGTCATTTTTTCTAGCGTCAGGGGGACACACTAAGGTGGGGTGAGAGGGAGACTGACAGACAGAAATGAGGAAAGTAGCATAGGAATGCTTAAATATGGAACTGGGTCTTTGGTTTGTGAAAGATTTGTTCCATACTATAGTTGCTCCAAAGAGTCATATAAAAGAATTAAAATGTAAGAATACTTACAATCACATGGCAGTGATTGAGTGAAATATAAGAAACCCCATGCAGCTTGGTTTTTGCAAGAAACTGAAAAATATTCATATGGTCCACCTAGAAATATTTATTTAAAAACCTTTATGTGGCTTTGTTTTCTCAACAGACAAATAGTGAATCAGAGTCTGGAATTTTCTGTATGTCATCCCTGTCAGACGATGATGATCTAGGATGGTGCCACTCCTGGCCTCCAACTGTTTGGCATTGTTTCCTTAAAGGTAAAATGCCATATATTACATGGCAGGATTTAATATTTGGGTTTGTCATATTTATGACACTAATTTTCTTTTTAATAAAACTTTAGGAACACGTTTATGCTTTCATAAAGGACGCAACAAGGAATGGGAGGATGCTGAAGATTTTGCTAGGTCCACAGCCTGTAAAAATGAAATGGATGATTCAGTGAGTACCGGTACTTACAAAGTAAGTTTTTCTTTTCATAGTCTTTTGTAATAACCACAGCAATTTATCAGCTATTTGCCTGAGTTAATTTCTAAACGTTGCATGCTTTAAATCTCTTTAAAGATTTAAAGACAGACAGCAAAGGAAAGCATTTACATGCAGGCATCTTAATAGGGTAGCCTGTGAGGAAGGGGTAGGAAGGTATGGTTGGCTACTTGGCTGCATATCCAGGAGCAATGGCAGCTTGCTCAAGACAAGCAGCTGATGCTAAATTATTTGGCGATAGTGCCAAAGGTAAAATTTCCTCTTTTGAAGTGCTGCTGCAAACTAGGCTGATTACATATGAAGGAAATCCTGCCTGGCATGTCTTGCCCATTGTGGCTGATCATATATATAATAATAATTTAATAATAATTTATTATTTATACCCTGCCCCGCCCATCTGGCTGGGTTTCCCCAGCCACTCTGGGCGGCTTCCAACTGAATATTTAAAACAGTACAGTATCAAACATTAAAAACTTCCGTAAACAGGGCCGCCTTCGGTTGTCTTCTAAATGTAAAATAGTTGTTTATAGCCTTGACATCTGCTGGGAGGGCGTTCCACAGGGTGGGTACCACTACCGAGAAGGCCCTCTGTCTGGTTCCCTGTAACCTCACTTCTCGCAATGAGGGAACCGCCAGAAGGCCCTCGGTGCTGGATCTCAGTGTCCGGGCTGAATGGTGGGGGTGGAGACGCTCCTTCAGGTATACAGGTATACTACTATATTTAGTAGTAAACAAATCTAGTGACTAAAGTGAAATAAGAGGACGGGGGTGGCACTGTGGTCTAAACTACAGAGCCTAGGGCTTGCCGATCAGAGGGTCGGCGGTTCGAATCCCCACAACGGGGTGAGCTCCTGTTGCTCGTTCCCTGCTCCTGCCAACCTAGCAGTTCGAAAGCACAAAGTGCAAGTAGATGAATAGGCACCACTCTGGTGGGAAGGTAAACGGTGTTTCCGTGTGCTGCTCTGGTTCGCCAGAAACGGCTTAGTCATGCTGGCCACATGACCTGGAAGCTGTCTGAGGACAAACGCCGGCTCCTCGGCCTATAGTGCGAGATGAGCGCCGCAACCCCAGAGTCGTCAGCGACTGGACCTAACGGTCAGGGGTACCTTTACCTTGTAAAGTGAAATAAAGGTTAGTGGCTGAGCCAGAAATACTGTGGGAAGGAGAAAGTGACTGTTTTTGCCAAATAAATTACACTCTTAGTTCTTTTAGGATGAGAGTAGTTTCAATGTCCGTAGACTCATGTGTTCCTTGAATAACCAAAGCTCGCCTGTTCTACAGGGATATGGTTCTGATGGTTTGAAGTTGATATCACATGAAGAAAGTGTTTCATTTGGCGAGTCAGTTCTAAATTTGACTTTTGATCCTGGCACAGTGACAGAAGGCTTGCTTACTGTAGAGTGTAGACTAGATCATCCTTTCTATGTTAAAAACAAAGGTAAGAAATTATTATAACTATTGTAATGCATGTAGAACATCACTGTACAGTATATTCTGGTAATCCAGTCATCCTCTTATTGTCATAAAATGTCATAGTCTTTCTACCTCTGTTTTTAAAAAACCCAATTTATTACCAAGACAAAAACTTTCTTCTTCATCTCTGCAGTCTCTTCTGTGTCTATGCAGAGCCTATTTGGGAAGCTTCTAAAACTTCCATGTACATGCATCAAGGGGTGTGAATAAAACCTTGTTCCAGCAGGCTTTTGGGAATTGTCAACCTTTAATGAAATGGCCAGCGTCATACTGTTTTCATTATAATTATTTGTATGGTTTATCAGATTTTAAAATTAAGGCTATATGTAATTGTTTGTTTGTTTTCAATTATTGCTTTTTCTAAGTTTCTAGCACTTTTTTATGTTAGCTGGCTTGAGGCCCTGTCAGGAAAAAAGGTGGGCTATAAATAAATATATAATAGCAGGCTTATGTTAAATGCAAATGCCTGCTGAAGGAGGAGGTCTGGAACTCTTCTGGCAGGTTCCAGCATGATAGATAAAGGTAAAGGGTCCCCCTACCATTAGGTCCAGTCGTGACCAACTCTGGGGTTGTGGCGCTTATCTTGTTATTGGCCGAGGGAGCTGGCATACAGTTTCCAGGTCATGTGGCCAGCATGACAAAGCCGCTTCTGGCGAACCAGAGCAGCACACGGAAATGCCGCTTACCTTCCCGCCAGAGCAGTACCTATTTATCTACTTGCACTTTGACGTGCTTTCGAACTGCTAGGTTGGCAGGAGCTGGGACCAAGCAACAGGAGCTCACCCCATCGCAGGGATTGGAAACGCCGACCTTCTGATCGGCAAGCTCTAGGCTCTGTGGTTTAACCCACAGCGCCACCCCGCGTCCCATTAGCATGATAGATACCTGTGTGTACATTAAAGCGATTGCTATCTCTTGCCATTTTTTGTAAAACAACCCAGCAGTGAGACTCATGTAGCATCCTAAAGGTGAATATTTTGATTGCCATGATGTTATGCTGTAACGTTTGTTTGGTTTGTGCCATCTGAACTCCTTTATGTGCAGGCACTACAAGTCCTAGGGTGCTGGAAAAGTTTGATATCTTTCATGGTACTGAAAATCAACTGTTACCCTTGTATAGAATTTGAACAAATGAAAGCATTCAACTCCTGGGAAGAGCTTTATTTACCAAATAACCCCTGATCCTACTAAACTTAATTGTGCTCAAGTTCCTTGGAAAACAGTGCTGTTTCCGTTTACTCCCAGACATTATTCAGTTGCCTCCCTGATTTCAGTAGGAGTTAAGCATGACTAACTTTAGATAACATCATACCCGTGACTTTTTGGATATTGATATGGGGCAGAGGGGAAGCTCGAAGCTCTTAATGGTGCAATATTATCCTTGCTGAAATTGATGAAGTCCTGTTAGATTATCCATTCCTTTGGTGGTAGTACTGTATATGTTTTAAATAAGCAATTTTAAAAATGACGTGAACGATTTTTTTTCCTGTTCTGAAGGAAACACTGAGATTCTAAAGCCTCTTTCTTCCTTTTCTTTACATATGTGGTGACTCCATGACACTTTGGGCAGGTTCCTTATGTGTTTATTTCTAATTGTAAAACACCTAGGGAAACACTAAGGGTGCAATGCCCAGGGATCATAGGATATACAGTGGAACCTCGGGTTGCGGACGTAATCCGTGACGGAGGCATGGCATGTCCACACCCCACAGTGTTTGTAACCTGCAATGCTGCGTCTGCGCACGTGACACAATGTGGTGCTTCTGCGCATGCGCAAGCGGTGAAACCCGGAGGTAACCCTTTCTGGTACTTTGGGTTTTCCGCGGTCCGTAACCTGAAAACGCGTAACCTGAAGCATCTGTAACCCGAGGTACCACTGTATTGGGTCTCCCTCTCTGACATTAGAGACTAGGTTCGATGTCACACTAGAGAAAGAAATTTCATGTCAGATTTCGCCACCACCCTGGTGCAGAAACCTTTTGATGCCCTAGCCCAGCCCAGAAGGGGGAATGTTGAAACTGGTTCAAAGGTGTGTCACGGAGGGTTGGGGAACAGCTTGGATCAAAAGCTGTCCTGATCCCACATGTTCCCAAACTCTGGAGAGAGAGACCAGGTCAGTAATTGATCTAACTCTCCTCTCAGATAGTTATCCCATTGTTCACAATGGGAGGGAAACAGTGGAAGGGAAGAGAGAATGCAAAGCAGATGAATGAGTGCAAGAGCATTCCTCCAACTCACTTCTCCACTGTTAGTGAGAGCCTGGCAGATCTTTGTCTGGTTGCTTAAAGCGTCTTCATATTCTTGACATTTGGATTCTAAATACATTTGCTAAGGAGGAAGCCACATTTAACACAGCGGGGTGTATTTCTGAGCAGACGTATATAGAATTGTGTTTTGTGCTATTGGGACTCTAAATGAAGAGAATCTGAGTTGCTGGACTATTTATCTAATTCAAGGTTTTTGTCCATTCAGGTTGGTCATCTTTTTATCCAAGCCTGACTGTGGTTCAGCATGGAATTCCATGTTGTGAAATGCACATTGGAGATACATGTCTACCTCCAGGACACCCTGATGCCATTAATTTCGATGATTCGGGTGTGTTTGATACATTCAAAAGGTAACTCTCTTAAGAATGGACAGTATTTTATTTCAATTGTTTTTTGCTACCTTGAGCAATGATTGGTGGAAGAAAGACATATAAATATAACTAATAGATAAATACTTTAAATATCAAGTTAACCATTTCTCCATGCTTTTCTTAGGTGTTACTAACAATTTGTTGCTTCCTTCTATTCCAGTTTAAATTTTAAACACACACAAACACACAAGCAGCCATGATGTTTCTCAGACTTTATGAATTTATTTTTCTTACAGTACCTTGAACCAGTAGCAGATGATGGCAATCTTAAATAAGACTGATTGTGCAGGGGTTATTTTTTAAAAAAGTTTTAGAATGCAGTTTAAATACAATATTGGGTGTTATTTTTTGGAAATGTTGGATACATGAACTATATTTTAGCAATTTGTTTTCTTTATTCATGGTTGACTATATATCATAGCTTTACCTGTAGTATCAATAAAAAATCTATAGAATTATCAGTTTTCTTCCACTAGGGGGTAGAAAGCAACCAGTTTCAAACCTTCCGTTAGAATGTGTGGCATGAATAAGAGATGAATTTGCCTCTAATAATTGATATACTAAATGAGATGGAGAACAAGATCCAGCAAATGGGAGCATTGTTAGGTGTTATTTGAGAGTTGTGATAATCTTTTGGAGAATATTCTCGATTAATGTGAATATTACCGTGTTTCTCATATAAGTCATGTCTTATATTTTTTTTTACTCAAGAAAATAAGCCTATGGCTTATTTTCGGGGGCGTCTTATTTTTTGCCGAGCCCCGACTGAGCGGGAGCTGGCAAAGGCAGCAGCCCGCCGCCGGCTTGGAGCTCGAGCCGGCAAAGGCAGCAGCGGCGCTTTGCCGAGCTCCAAGCCGGCGGCGGGCTGCTGCCTTTGCTGGTTTTCGCTCCGTTGGGGGGGGAGCAGGAAGTCGCTCGCAACTTTCCGGATCCCTCCCCGCCGGTCTCCTCCTCCTTCCCGCTGCGCCTCCCCTTTCTGGGTTTCTCGGCGGCACCTCCTTCTCCTCTTCCGACGCTGGCTGGCGGCTTTGTGCTGGAATGCCGCGTGCGCAGCTTTCAGGTACCGGTAGACGAGGACGCGGGTCGGGGGTGGGGATGCACGTGTGAACGCCCTAGGTGAAGGGTCGGAGGCTGCAAGGCAGGGGTACGAACGCAATTCTCACCCGATTCGGTGGAGCTCGGCAAAGCGCCGCTGCTGCCTTTGCCGGCTCGAGCTCCAAGCCGGCGGCAGGCTGCTGCCTTTGCCAGCTCCCGCTCAGTCGGGGTTCGGCAAAGCGCGCACTGCTGCCCTTGCTGGGTCCCGCTGGGTCGGGACTTGGCGCGGCGTGCCCTGCCATACCGTACTAGCATGTCTTATTTTCGGGGTATGCCTTATATTTCGCCAGGTCTGGAAAATCCTGCCATGCCTTATTTTTTAGGGATGCCTTAAAATATGAGAAACACGGTAGAGAATTTCCATTTAAAATAGGAGAATATTCATTTTAATGCATTGAAAATAATATAATTTTAATGTATTGAAAATGTTATAATTAGTTAATATACATGTTTATTCATGGGTAAATTTGTTCAGATGGCAACCAAAAACTGTACAGATACTTTTATTCAATGGGGGCAATGGAGTGAATTACATTTGATTTTTTTGCACCAAACTTGAAATTGAAAATTCAATGTTAATCCCTAAGCCTGCCACTAACTGTATATTTACCATAAACTTTGAAGTCTAATTATGTTGTGTATGTATGAAATGTAGCTTTTGAAGTAAAAGGACTATTAAAAAACACTCAGATCTGCTACATGAGCATGTTATTTAATAAGCATATCTACATGGTACAGTATTTTCAGTGCAACACTAATAAAATCAATATAAAGTTTAAAATAATTGCTATTATTTTCAGAAAATCAAACACAAATAATCAGTAATGACAAGTGACATAACATCAGAAATGCAAATTACTATCTGCTTAGAAAAGTAATTGTCACAAGAAATAAATTTATTTAAAAAATAGGCTTTAAGTAACAAGTGTCAAATGTTTATAAATTTATATTGACTCCTCAAGCATCTTAAGAGGATAAGTCACCATCTTCGTGTCCATCATCTTCCGAGTTTGTTAGAAGCTGTGTTTCCTTCTCTTCTAGGAGTTTTAAGTTATTTACTAGATTTTTTAAATGTGGGTTGTAAAACTGGTTCTTACATTAGAATTTACAGTTTGTGGAGAATATTCTCATTCCTGAGATTATTCTCCAGAGAATATTCTCACCTCACATCACTATTTGAGAGTAAATCTAGACTTGAAAAATCAAATCTGCAACTTATTTTTTAAACTGATTTCTCCATTTCAGTTATGATTTTACACCGATGGATTCCTCTGCGGTTTATGTGCTAAGTAGTATGGCTCGCCAACGCCGTGCTTCTTTATCTTGTGGAGGATCAGGAAGCCAAGACTTTGAAAGATCAGAATGCAGTACAAACTGTGGACCTGCTCAGTCATCACAGATTTCACCCAGTTCTTTGTATAGTAAAGCCAGCAAAAGCCACAGCTCAGGGACTGCAAGTACTGTGAATGCAACTTCTCCCAACAAATGCAAAAGACCAATGAATGCCTTCATGCTTTTTGCCAAAAAGTACAGAGTAGAATATACTCAGATGTATCCAGGGAAAGATAACAGGTAAAGAATATGTATGCTTCTGATTGTGATTTACATTTTATATGCAGAGCGTTCAGATGTGGGTTGCTGACCTGATAAACAAAATATTATTTTCATGGGGGTCCTTCTAAATTGCTTTTGAAAATGATTCCAAAATGGAAACTTGCATATTGGTGTGGTTTGATGTAATGTTCTTTGTACAACAAATAGGTTAACATTTCCCCACAACCAAGCAGTGGGTTTGTAGAAGTGCTTAAAACACAGGTTCCCGGTTTGCATCTCATTGGAAACTGTGGATTGATGAACCTTTTAAAGAGGTTTCCTCTAAAAGAGCAGAGAGTAAGAAGCACTCATCATTAAGGGACATCATGTCTGACTCAGGGCATGCTGTCATTGACAAAATTCACTATTACAGTACTATCTACATTTTTGATGGATGGAATGGGAAGCAGGCGGGAACAGAATTATGACATGTCGCATAATTACCAAAAACTACATGATTGCTTGGCTTATTAGTGTCTATTCCTGGCTAACTACATACTTCCATGATTATGGGGTGTGTTTAAAGATGTGGTTGCTAAACATCATCTTCCCTTTCTTTTCTTCAATGGAAGAAGTATGCATGCACATGAAAGCTTATACCAAGAACAAACTTAGTTGGTCTCTAAGGTGCTACTGGACTTTTTTTTAAAAAAATATTTTGACTGCGTCAGACTCTGGTCCTCCAGCTGTTGTTGTGACTATTTAACTCCCATCAGCCAGTCAGCATGGCCAACAATTGATGATGGTGGGAGTTGTGGTCCAGCAGTACTGGAGAGCCATAGGTTAGCCATCCCTGCTTCAAATTGAGGAACACATGCTTTCAGTTAGGAAAGTGGTGCTCAAACACAGGGAACAGATCTCAAGATGCTTCATTTTAAGCATGTCTCAAAGTATGCCTTATATAAATCAAGCATAGGCAAACTCGCCCTCCAGATGTTTTGGGACTACAACTCCTATCATCCCTAGCTAACAGGACCTGTGGTCAGGGATTATGGGAGTGGTAGTCCCAAAACATCTGGAGGGCAGAGTTTGCCTATGTCTGACATAAATGCTAGGTGGTATTGTCATGCATGGCAGAAATGTTATGTATCCTAGGCTGCAATCCTACAGATACTTATCTGGGAGTATGCACTGCTGAATAGCAGCAAAGGAAAACTATAGCAAGACACACAACAAACTGGTGGTTGTATTTATGTTGAATTTCTTTATCAGTGGTTTCTTAGCCACAAGCAGTATGTTTTGGACACATCTTTATATGCCTAAAGCAAAGTACATACATACTCTTCCAAACACTGCAACTTTGGACTGACCCAATGAGAACTTGCAGACACATAATGACTTGCATCCATTTTTTAAAGATTAGTTGTCAGGATAAATGGAATATAAAGCACTTTGTAGTGTGAATGATGGTAATAGATGTCTAGTTGAAATGTATTTGTATTCTGCCATAAGGAGATGCAATCATAATGGGTATTAATTATATATGTTATCGTGGTAGAAGTCCCTGTAATGAGGTGAATGCTTTGCTCTACCATCACCCATGCTTACAGTGAAATGGTTTTCCAAATTTGACAAATTACTTACAAATATCTTCAAAATCACCACATTGAAAGATTGCCATGTAGGACTTCCTGCCTTTCAGTTAATTCAGTGTCACAGGATAATAAACAATTGCCCCTAGCTTGAACAAGGACATTATCTGTGAACACTTGAGTGTTTTCTTGTATATAATTTTTGTCCTGTGCTATCATCAGAAAGGAAATGGATATTAGAAAATGTTACATGTGCTGCTGGATTCTTGCATTGACCATTTCCTAAATATTTCTCCTGCAGAGCCATAAGTGTGATACTTGGTGACAGGTGGAAAAAAATGAAAAATGAAGAAAGGCGGATGTACACATTAGAAGCCAAGGCCTTGGCTGAAGAACAAAAACGTTTAAATCCCGACTGCTGGAAACGGAAACGAACAAATTCAGTATGTTTTTCATCTACTTTGACACTTTAGTGCACACTTTGGTGCTTGGGAATGTCCATGTTCAAAGTTACCCTTTTCATGATACTGTATGATAATGCACAAAAGGGGGGGGGTAAAAAAAGTCTCTTGTTTTTTGCATTTCCCCATGTTGATGTTAACATCTAAAGGTAGGGGCAAGAATCTCATAGAGTTTCTTATAGCAAATGTCTAAGCTAAGGCAGTAAGTCCTGCTTTCCCGGGCCATATACCATAGTTTAGAAACCTGTTTAAAGAGCAGTATTTTGGCACTGACCAAGTACTCAGCCTTATGACAGTGCATCTGTCATCCCCACTCCCCCATCAATTTATTAAATCAATGCAAGCACTGCCTCCTTAAGCCATAGAAGCCAGAGCTAACAAAGAGAAAATTATTTCTAAGCAATAGGTGAAGCTATAAACTAGTTGAAGTCTACACAGGACCATAGAAAGGCACTGCCTTTTACATTCTGGGCAGGTTTTGAAACAACCTTACAAAGGGGGAAAGGAATGCTTCTCTGTAATTCTGTAAGGTAATGCTCATTTTGAGATAGGTGCTTTAAGGAAAACCAGTTGTAGAAAGCATTAAATTATGGGCTGGATCCTTAGGTTCCCTTTTAGACCAAATATTTCTGTTGTAGGAAAGGAACCTGGATCCAATGCAATGCTTTTGGGTTAAATATATTGGCACAAGAACACCTGAAAGTTCTTCCAACAGGGTTGCCATTGGGTTTTGTGTGGTTGTGCTGAAGCAGGTAATATGCATGGTAACATACTTCCATGTGCAAATTGAGTCTCACATTCAGTGCATTCATCTTAGTTTCTGGTTCTCATTTTTACAGGGTTCACAATAACATTAGATCTGAATTCTTCTACAAATTCATAGTGGAAGAAGACTTGATGATCAAGAATTCACGATTTGTTGTGAAGGTGTGACCATAAAATACTGGCAGCATTGAGGTTTTAGGAATGAGAATTTGCTTATTACAGTAGAGCATTAAGAAAGCTAAAAACTTATCAGCATTTTAAAACCAAATTGCCTTATTTTTCTTCCAAACTACATATATGTCTATCAGGTGTAATAGGCTTGAAAATGGATATCCTGTGGTGCTAAAGAATAGTAGGAAGAGGAGCTTTGTATAAATGTTTATTTTTAAGAAAAATGCAAAAAAGGGGAATTTTAAATATGTAACCTGTTTATACATTGATTCTTATTGCTGATTAATATGTATTGCACAAACTATGTAATTAACTACAAATCTGGGAGCTGGGATTTTCTGACATAATATATGAACTTCTCATTTGCCCAGTGCCAACAAGTTACCAGAATGTGTGGCAAAGTGGATAGGAAGTGTATATACTATATGTAGCAAAATTGTTATCTTTTTGGGAAGATAACACATTTTTAAATTATTTGAGGTGTGATCTCTTCCCAGTGAGAATAAAAAGGATTGCAGAATTGCCAGGGCTGTTGATAAGGGCCCAGGATTAAATTCATTACTTGCATTGCATTATCCCAAAAGAATGGTGCTTCTGTGGTGTCACCATTTTATTCTTAAAGGGTTTTTTTTTGCTGGGGGGGGGGTGGAGTTCCTATGCTGCATATTTTAAAGATTTTATTTTGCCATAAGACATCTTTTATGGTGGGGACAAACTTTGCACTTACTGTAGGTGCAACATTTGCACTTTACTGTTTCCCCTCCATCTATCTAAAAGTAGAGCAAATATGTTAGATTTATGGCTACTTTTGCTGTGAACATTACAACATAGCTTTTAATGTTACTAAATAAAGAGTGTGTTTCTGTTTAAGAATCACAACAATAAATTTCAGCACCTGACATGTCTTTGATGTTGCACACTATATTCATGTATTTCAAATAAATTTGTAAAATATATTGTCTACTATTATGTTCATAAAATTTGTATCAAATGAGTTGTGACTAAATGCCATTACCCATCTATAGGATTGCTACATAGGAAGAGCACTTAAGAATGCGTAGGATTTTTAATTAAGTAGATTTCCACTCAGAATATAACATGAGTTTAACATTGTTACTTCAATGTACATGGAATAAAGAATTATGTAATATGAAACATGCTACTTTAAAGCTCAAGGATTGTTGCCAAGAAGTAAATGTGTATTGTATAACACAAAAGGTTTTTCTTGTGGTCAACTTAGAAGCTCTATACATGAAAATCTTGTTTCAGTGTCCCCAGGGAAAAGAGCCTTTTTGTGATACAAAATGCTTTGGTTTCTAAATTAAAAAGTGACAGCATTTAAAAGTTTTTTATTATATATGGAAAGCTGAAGACTGCATAGTGCATTTGATTTTCAGACATTTAAGTATTGATGTCTTATAGGTTTTGCAGAAGTCAAATGCTGTTTATATTAATTCAAAGTATTACCCTACCAGTGCAAATTAAATACGTCAGAGGAGTTCCCATACCTTCCAAAGAACATTTTACTGAAGAGTAGACAGGGCCTTCTGTAGCAGTTGTACCATTATGGGATAGACTGGAGCAAATTCCTTTCCTTCTCTACTTCTTACTGACTGAACATAAGCTTCCAGTGCACCTCTGTTTAAAGGAAAAAACACACCCATTAGAATCGGAAGTGTTTGCTATGTGAGCTTCTAACAAGAAACTATATGGATCACTCTTTCAATTTTGCACATGTTATTTTGTAAGTCCATTCCAGCCCATTTCCACATTAAGCTGTGATTTCTGAAAGAAATGAATCTATGAAAAAATTGTATTTAAAAAACTTACTTGATTACAAAACACATGTTAATACAGTATTTTTTCTCAATACATGGATTTGTAAACAACTTTTATCATGCAAAACTATAGAAAAATTCAGAAAGATGCAAAACCTAAAAGATAATTACAGTATATTCTCAGCCATATTATGGTAGAAGGTGTGAACTGGATCAGCTCACTTAAAACTGCAGCTAGAACACAATTTGGTCTGTAACCACCAGGATGCCACTAATGAGGGGACTGAACCTATGACCACCATAGGTTTTGCAACTGAAAAGGATTACAGCTATGGTATGAGAACTAAGGGCTTGTGAGGAAGGGCTGCATAAGTGGGTAATGCTGTGCCTTCCCTACACTGACAGCATACTGTACTGTTTCAGATACTACGCAGCACAAATAGAGGCACTTGTGCTCCCAGTACAAAATTGTCCATAGATGACTATGTAACTTTATGGTCTTTGCTGCTATAGTGAAGAATTAATCAACCAATTTTGTGGACATGGAACTAAAAAAGATAATGAAAAGAAAAGCAAGAAATCCAAAGGAGATAGGAGGCCGTTGTGGCAACTGTTTAAGCAAGCAGTTATTCTGTATATAACACACTAGTATGAGCCTCTGTTCTTTTAATCCAAATGATTACAAAAACTATTGTGCACAAAAACAAACTGAGCAGAGCCAAGACCCCTGGCAGAAGTCAGAAAGTGCAGTATGTAAGAGAAGTCATTTCAAACAGCATTAGAGCCTACTCGGACAAATCATAATAGCAAACTAGCAAGACAATAATCATTTTATGAACTGAAGATATTTTAGTTTGCTTTTGCTATCTGTCAATCCTGTAATGTACAATATACTGAGTAGGTTCATGTACAGTGGTATCTCGACTTACGAATGACTCGACGTACGAATGCTTCAAGTTATGAATGGAGCTCCATCCGCCCTTTTGGATGCTGCACGAATAGGATTTTTTCGACTTACGAATTCCCCCCCCATAGGCTTCTACTTACGATTTTTTCGACTTACAAAGGTCCGTTCGGAACGGATTAAATTCGTAAGTCGAGGTACCACTGTATAGGCAAACAGTCTAGGAAAAGTTACAGGTAGGTAGCCGTGTTGGTCTGATGTAGTCAAAACAAAAAATAAAATATGAAACAAAATTCCTTCCAGTAGCACCTTAGAGACCAACTAAGTTTGTCATTGGTATGAGCTTTTGTGTGCATGCAGATGAAAGCTCATACCAATGACAAATTTAGTTGGTCTCTAAGGTGCTACTGGAAGGATTTTTTTTATATTTTATTTTTTGTTTAGGCTAGGAAAAGTCGTCATTAAAGAATGTTTAGTTAGACCAGGGGTCAGCAAACTTTTTTAGGAGGAGGCTGGTTCACTGCCCCTCAGACCTTGTGACAGGCCAGACTGCACTCACACACGTGGCAGAAGGGGGCTTCTCTCTCCCCATTTCCCCCAGTCCCTCCCCTCCCCCTGCTTTCCTACCTCCTCCTCTGCTCTACGGTTGGGGGCCAGCTGAAGCCCCACAACATGCCCGTCACGATACCCACAGTGAGGCCATGGATGGAGAGGCTGACGGGCAGGTGGCGAGTCTGAGCTGCGCCTCAGTGTACGGGTGGCAAGGCTTCGGATTGGCTGGCACCAATCAGAGCCCAGCTCCCTTCCTCCAAAGGGCAGGGAGAAGCCGGGAGGGAGGGAGGAGGAGGTGCTGCGGTATGTGTGTGAGAGGGAGGGGGTGGGAAATGGTGCTTGGGGAAAAAAATGGCACCGCCCAAAAAATCACGCTGACCAAAGCAGCGATTCCAGGACCGTCCATGGGCTGAATCCAGAGGGCAATTGGACCTGATCCAGCCCACGGGCCTTAGTTTGCCGACCCATGAGTTAGACCAACCAATACCTCCAAAATGGTATCTGAGGTACGGCCAATCTAAGTTCCCTTAGGTTGGAATTTAATGTCTCCCTTAGCTGGTCTGCATTGCTGTGTAATGCAGTCAAGGGTGCCAGAGGACAAGCTCCTCTTATTTCCAATAGCTGTTTTTACCATGTAGGCAGCTATGAGAAGTTTTGGTGTAAAGGCTTATTCTGACACATGAACCAGGTGAGGCCTGAATCTATAGTTACTACTTCTGCGACCACAATCACTATCACCAAAAAGATGGCATGCCAAAACTCCCTCACCCCTGAACATTCTCACCAGAGAGTTTCCTTCCCAACATCCTCTCCAACAAAGGGGTAGCAGAGGTGGGATGAGATGCCACCTGTATGCAAGGTTTAGCATAGTTTCAAGGGGCAGCTTGCTCCACACTGCTTTCCATGTTCCCTTTCTTTGACCAACAACAACTAAATGGCAAACCATACACATTCAAAAATGCTCGATATTCCACTACTTGCTGCTCTCCATTTCTACCAAGTAACTGTTTAGCTCATCTGAAGAGTTTGCTAGTTGCTGATCCTGTTTAGTAGGACACAGCTAACTAGATGGCACAATCGTCACAAGGAAACGAAAAATGCATATCCTACTTGGGCACGCAGCAAAGCTTGGGCACTTGGGAATGTAACAAAACATGTCAAACACTGTTGTGTGATATCCATTGGCTGCCTGAAAATCTAAAACCAAGCTAGCTGTGGGGAGGGAGGAGGTAACAATGAGCAATCCTTCAGAGGTGTAAGGCAATCCCTACTCCGGACAGATACTCTGAAATGCTTTTGACCCTCTGCCAGAGGCTTGAATAAGAATATTAATATTTCCTACATATACAGTGGTGCCTCTAGTTACGAGCTTAATTCATTCCGGAGCTCCGTTCTTAACCTGAAACTGTTCTTAACTAGAGGCGTGCTTTCGCTAATGGGGCCTCTTGCTGCTGCTGCGCCGCTGGCACACGATTTCCGTTCTCATCCTGGGGCAAAGTTCTCAACTCAAGGTAACTCTTGCAGGTTAGCGGAGTTTATAACCTGAAGCGTTTGTAACCTGAGACGTTTGTAACTCGAGGTACCACTGTACTGCTCTTTTTCCTAAGTGTCTGCATCCTGTGAAACAAGCATTCAAGGATGATTCAAGTATGATTCAGGAGGAGTCATCACTGCCCTTATTCTTAATTTTAGCTGCTACCTTAGTAAAACAAGCTCCAGCAAAAACTACTGCCTGTAATCACAGCACTGCCTATATGGTTTCTTTCATTTGTTTAATTGTGCATGCATGTGCATCTGTACCTATTCAGGTGTGGGTGGGTGTTGCTGTCTTTAATATAGAAAGCCATTTCAAGAGTGCTTTAATTTTGTTCCATATACCTTGCTCACCAAGCTCCTTCTCTTCCCCTTTTAGTTTTCCAAACACTCTAGTGAAACAAACAACTTGATCCCAAACATACTTAACTTGGAAAGCAGTCCTGCTGATTTAAGTAGAGTTTCTGCTGCAGTTCTTAGGATTACAGCCCAGGAGGCACTGTATCATTCAAAACATATCATAGAGCCAGTACTGCACAAGGATATACAAGTAGTTGAATCCCCAAACAGCTATAAAAAAAGTAAGATGACATCTTTATTAGATGAATTTCTCCTGCAGTAGGAAATAAGAGTGCCTCCCAAAAGAGAATTCTGTGTAATTTGGAATCTGGCTTGCTTCTGCACCAAAAAAGGTCTAATAAAAGACTACCTTGCTGGTCTGGAGTTAATCCCTGAAACCAATGCAGCTATAAATGTCTTGAAGAAGACCTAATAGAAGTTGTTGCTTAGAATACACCAAAGCACTTCCACACATGGTTAGACAGGGAGCAGGATCCACAAACGGTCAACAGCAGGAAAGAAATAATCGTTTCCAAATTGCAATAGTATTTCTAAACTTAATTGAAAAATAAAATGTGTTTTACCGTATCAAAATGAGTCTGTCTTTCTCTGATGGATGGTCATCAAGCCACCGGGAATAACGTGCAATGGTCCACTCTGCTCTCTTTCACAGGAAATAAATAAATACAAATATATATTATTTCTAGACATTTTCACATACTGGGCAAAAGTTAATGGCAACAGCCTTTTACAGGTTGGTATACAGTAATCAGCAGCAATTCATAGATTGCTTAGCGCTCAACCACATAGGACTTAAAAAAACCAGTTGCTTCTCCACAGCACTTTGGCTTGGGCGACTGCTCTGGAAACGTGTAAAAGAGCTCAGTACAAATTAAATGGCCACTAAATTAGTCTCAACTACTGATGGATTATGGGACGCAGGTAGCGCTGTGGGTTAAACCACAGAACCTAGGGCTTGCCAATCAGAAGGTCGGCGGTTCCAATCCCCGTGACGGGGTGAGCTCCTGTTGCTCGGTCCCAGCTCCTGCCAACCTAGCAGTTCAAAAGCACGTCAAAGTGCAAGTAGATAAATAGGTACCGCTTTGGCGGGAAGGTAAACGGCATTTCCGTGTGCTACTCTGGTTCACCAGAAGCGGCTTTGTCATGCTGGCCACATGACCTGGAAGCTATACCGGCTCCCTCGGCCAATAACATGAGATGAGCGCCGCAACCCCAGTCGGTCATGACTGGACCTAATGGTCAGGGGTCCCTTTACTTTTACTGATGGATTAAACAAGAGGGGAAGAAGCTGGGAGGGGAGGATAGACTAGAGTCCTCATCATCCCTGACATTGGCCAGGCTGGCAAGGGCCGAAGGATCACAGTATCATCTTTGATTATTTCCTCTGTGGCTGTTGAATTGCGAAAGCATTCTATTGCCAGAAGTTAACTAGGATGGAAAATGCCTGCAGCCTGCCGTGATCTCGTAAAACCAACCCCACATGCTGCAACTTGAGCACAGCTACAAAACAGCACTGGCGACAGCAGTTTGAGAGAAATGGTTTTCTGCCACTGGTGGAGTATATAGTGTGAAGAGGCTGCGTAAAGTAATTACCTGGAATGGAGATTTTAATTCAGGTGGTGCTCTTGTAAATAAGAACTGAATAACGGTACTGAATGGAATGATATCTCCCACGGCCGGGCTATTGATGATATGCTCACTAGTCTGGAACAGCATTGGCCTGCGGGGGATAAAGCAGAAATTAAGATGATACAGTTAAAAGAAAAGAAGATTACGCTTCCCTATAGTTTACTAGGAAAATGCCTCTCGTGGTGGATTAAATTCCACATTGCAGAAGGCTCTTCCAACAGGTACTTCACTTTTTCTCATAGGATTGAATGATGGCCGTTCACTTGCATGGGAAAATGCAGAGACGCAAACAAGGTTGGATTGGGAGTTGAACCTGTGGTTGCCTCTTAGAGTCTCCCATTTCTTGGCAAATGTTTTGTCTCCACCCATAACAGTGTTGGCTATTGGCAGCTTATTTTGACCCACAAAAAAGGGACCCACAAGTACCTGCCCCCAAAGAGACAGAACCCAAGGAAGGCTTCATTTTATCCATGCCACTCTAATAACACACACAGCACCTTAAAAACAAAAGCCTGTTCCTTCCTATGCAGCAGTTGTTTTCCGCTTTGCTTCATCATCATTATGGAATTTGGTAAGCGATTGTTTGTAGTAACAGCAGCTTATTATTTAATTAAACAAAAACATTGCATCTCAAATCCTCTAATATCAAGGTAGGGGGCTTAGTGTAACTGCAGCTCATCAGCATAAAAACTGAGATCCACAACAAAAAGCAAAAAGGTGCAATTTAGCTGACATTTGCATGACAAAATTCTCCCAAGTTATAGTTACACTCTGAATAAAACGTTCAAGGAAAAAGTACTAATTTGTTGGTAATTTTCACACAGTGCTGCCAGAAGGTTTTAATTAAAAACCCAAATAAATCGGTGACTTGATTGAAATTCTTCATTACCTGGTGCCAGCTGTGAAAAATATTTTGAAGGCAATATACCTGAATGATCTTAGGAGCCTGTAGGATATTCCCAGATCAGAGAGCCGTCTGCAGAGAGGAGCGACTGCTAACTCCATCTGTCAGAGAAAATGAATTGCACTTCAGTCCGATATTCAAAGCCCTGGGACCAAACCAGCCAGTCAGGAATTGGGGAAGGCAGATTTTCAGCCAGCAAATTTCATGAACTAGAACCAGTTTTTACCAGCAGAATTTCTGGCAACAATTGGGCAACAACCTACAACCACGAGCATGCAATTGGATGGAATGGATCCATTCCAACCATGGGATGAAGCCATGGAATTGGAAAACCAACGTCACTACTGCTACCATGTAAAGAGAACCACCGCCAGCTATTTTAGGACCACCAGGAATGAATCTAGTTTTATTGCCAAATTAAGAATATACCAAGAATGAAAAGTCCACAGCTTATTCATTTATGCCAGATGAAATAATAACAGTAATATAAGCAGCCTGCATCTCCTCTGCATCTCCTCTCACTGGCTTTTGGAAAGAAGAGTGGTTTATCTGTAATTTACTCTATCCAAAAGAACAATATAATTTCTTACAGTCCCTAGGTTAAACATTTGTGCTTTCACAAATGAAGAGTGAATCTTTTTATTCTAGCTAATGGAGATGCAATTAATATTTTTGCTTGTTAACATGCGTCCATTTCCCCCTCTACACTAAGCTCACAACTCTTGTTGAGTGTCCATCAATATGTGGATGATACCCAGCTCTACCTCTCTTTAAAATCGGAACCAGTGAAGGCCCTGTGTGAGTGCCTGGAGGCGGTTGGAGGATGGATGGTGGCTAACGGATTGAGGTTGAATCCTGACAAGTACTGTTCGGGGGGGACGGGGTGGGCTGGTGTGGAGGACTCCCTGGTCCTGAATGGGGTAACTGTGCCCCTGAAGGACCAGGTGCGCAGCCTGGGAGTCATTTTGGACTCACAGCTGCCCATGGAGGCACAGGTCAATTCTGTATCCAAGGGCAGTTGTCTACCAGCTCCATTTGGTATGCAGGCTGAGACCCTACCTGCCTGCAGACTGTCTCGCCAGAGTGGTGCATGCTCTAGTTATCTCCCGCTTGGACTACTGCAATGTGCTCTATGTGGGGCTACCTTTGAAGGTGACCCGGAAACTACAACTAATCCAGAACACGGCAGCTAGACTGGTGACTGGGAGCGGCCGCCGAGACCATATAACACCAGTCCTGAAAGACCTACATTGGCTCCCATTACGTTTCCGAGCACAATTCAAAGTGTTGGTGCTGAACTTTAAAGCCCTAAACGGCCTTGGTCCTGTATACCTGAAGGAGTGTCTCCACCCCCATTGTTCTGCCAGGACAATGAGGTTCAGCGCCGAGGGCCTTCTGGCGGTTCCCTCACTGTGAGAAGCAAAGCTACAGGGAACCAGGCAGAGGGCCTTCTCGGTAGTGGCGCCCACCCTGTGGAATGCCCTCCCATCAGAGGTCAAAGAGATAAAAAACTACCTGACATTTAGAAAACATCTGAAGGCAGCCCTGTTTAGGGAAGTTTTTAATTTGTGACATTTTATTGTATTTTAATCTTTGCTGGAAGCCGCCCAGAGTGGCTGGGGAGACCCAGCCAGATCGGCGGGGTACAAATAATAAGTTGTTGTTGTTGTTGTTGTCTTAAAAGAGTATTTTTGTGTGTGTCAGATACTGAAAAAATATTGTGGGGTTTCCTTCCTCAGTTCTGACTCCATCATGTTCACATTTCAGTCTCTTAATCATACAGAGCTGCACAGCTTTTAAAGTGCAAAATCTGACTCGCAACCTAAAATACTCCAAATTACTGTAACCTTAGCACACTTGACTTTTTTACACAGCAACAAAGCTCCTCATAATGAGGAGGTCAAAATGTACAACAATTCCTGGATGATGTCTCATGATATGAATAAATGTCAGGAAAATGTCATTTCAGAGTACCTTACTGACCCTAGCAAATTCTTTCCAGGCCAGACAGAATTGTGAAAATTGAGCCAGGCATTCAGCATAAGCCATTTTTCCCCCCTTTACCCATATATTTCAAGTTCGTATCTTTATAGACATCCATGTTTTGACTGCTAGATATAAAAACAGTCAAATTCCCCAGTGATTAGGGTGCCTTGGACGTAACTTTAAACATTTTTAGATATACATCCTGTCCACATTTCTAAGGTGAGACTTATAAATATCTCCCTTTCACACTTTTCTTATTTAAGTTCAGTGTTACTAATAGTCTGTAGACCTTCAAATTCCAAATGCAAATATTTGGAAAAAGAAACTTAAAAACAGAAGGAAGTTTATAACAAGCTGATCTTACAACCCACACTTAGCATGTTTTGTGCATTTTACAGTGTTGGCGCCCTGTCTCCTTTATGACATCCCAGCAAGGGATGCTTGGCACAAACCTTATTTATCACAAAGCGATTTAGTACATATATACCCTGCCTTTCTTCCATGATGGAACTTGAGCTAGTGAACATGAGGCTTTCATCGATGCACTGACTAGACTTTCTTAGCTTCAGAGAAGTAGCTGCATTATGTGTCCTCAGAACAGACACAACTTTAACTTTTTAGTACCAAAATACCTATTAATTTGTTCAGGCTGTGTGTGTGTGTGTGTGTGTTTTCTTATTAACTATTGGTTTTCCGTGGTTTGTTATCTTGGTCACTAATGTTTTGGTGGTTTATTATTTTCAGTATGGCTGACTGAATGCTCTTAAGTATTAATCTTTCTGAGAATCCCAAGTGGAATACAAATGCATGTATACATAAAATTTAAAAAAGTACTGGAAGTAACATTGTTATCCGGCCCTACATTTTAAGTCCCGTTTCAAGGAGAAATGTAAAACAGAATGTATATATATTTTCTAATAACTGGTGTGCCTTGGACTATGTGTGTATCAAAATTCAGGGCTCTAGCTTACTTTAGGAATTTCAGTATCTCTCACGAATGAGTGGCCCAGGGTCAAACAAGACATGGCTTTAAAGCCATGTTTTTGATTACTTTTAAGGATGCCCAAATACTAAGTCCCAGCTACCTTTCTTGAAACTGGCATGAAATGGGAGGGCTATTGAGAAACAGAAGGAATAAACCAAAACAAAGCAAGAAAAATTACAAGTAGGAGATGGGCAGAAGGAGAATTAGAAACTAGAGAGTCATAGGTTTACTTAAAACATCCAAAGAACAAGAGCACAGATTGCTAGTGAGCTCATTCTAGTGAACGCAACTTGAGATATCTCTCAGTAAAGGGATATGTGCACTAAGATAATGCACTACAACTTTAGTTTTTTAAAAAACTAAAATAATAAAAAATATGTTTTCAGGAAGATAATGAAAAGACTCATTCTATGGTTACAACCCAGGCTTTTTTTTCCCAATCGGAACTCAGTTCCAGCACCTATAAATGCCATTTTTAATCTTTCTATGGAAGAAACTTGCCACCATTTTTTTTTTTGTAGAATCTGGCTCTCAGTTGTACTCCACAGACCCTCTAAACTATGTAACTGCCATAATGCAGACTAAGATTTCTTTTCAGCAGTACAGGGCCACAGCCTCGAGGTTTCTGCTCTCAAACTCCAATTTTGGAAGCTGAAAAACATCCAGCCAAATCTAACAGATCCTAATTTATCATTACAATCGGACTCTGCTTGTCATGTATGCAGAATATAAATATTTTCAGATAGAGAAGAGCTTATGGAACAGCGAAGCAGCATGTGTTTGTATGTCTCAGGGCATAGCATTTCAAATTCAATGTGTAGTTTGGTGCATATGAGGAAATAAAACCAACAGTTTCCCTTTCATCTACCTGTGCAAAATCAGCAGCAAGCCGCATTTTCCCGCCTTCGCCAAGAGGCCTTAATAGGCTGGCATTGCGAATAAAAAGCTCAATAGCTCTCTGGGCAATGGCCTCAGTGCTCTCATAGACAAAGTCGTAGCATTCAAAGTGTCTGAAGTAGTCATTCATGACTCTTGCTATGAAGCCCTGTAGTTCTTTCATGTACAGAGAACAAGGGATATCGGGCTTTTCTGAAGTGGGTAGTGACCTATCAAAAGAAACAAAGAGGATAACGAATGTTAATTTCATGTTTGTATCAACTTTAACCATGTCACTGCGCTGCTTCACCTTTATCCTGTGAAGGACGACTACAATGGCTGCATGCATCACACCATCATATTTATAGAGGAATACGCTGTGTCTGAAACACCTTTTCCTCACGTTAACTGCAGTTTTGCAAGGAAAATGTGCACCGTTCTACTGGTGCTTTCTCCTCCTCTTCCCCCCTCCAAGTCTGGAGCACTTTCATCAGCCGGAAGCTGAAAAGCTCTAAATGTAAATGGCACAGCTGTTGGAATAATTCTCTAATAATAGACCACATCATACATATTGTGGTGTTAAAAGTCCAGCCTGCCTAAAAACCCTCACTAAGTCTGCTCTTGACTTAAATTGCTCAGAGATTATATGCACAGATGCCTCCAATCTGGGCAGAACCAGACAAAGATACAAGGTGTAGTAGTGACAAGGGAACAGCAGGGACCAGACTTCAAGCCAACTACTGTACTGGGCATCCATATCTAAGAGGATTTAGTCAGTAAAGTGAGTCAACAGGTCTTCTAGTCCAAGCAATTGACCTATCCCCCCAATTCTGTTCAAAGTGGCCCCACTTTAGATAGGGCTGAGGGCCTACGTAAGTTCCAGTCATATATAATAACAAAAAACATTTTTCAGAAGTCCATGTTCTCTCCACTGGATCCCTTCATAGAGGAGGATAAGCAATTACAGTCGTACCTTGGAAGTTGAACGGAATTCGTTCTGGAAGTCCATTCGACTTCCAAAACATTTGGAAACCAAAGCATGGCTTCTGATTGGCTGCAGGAAGCTCCTGCAGCCAATTGGAAGCCCCATCGGGTTCCAAAGAACATTCACAAACTGGAACACTCACTTCCGAGTTTGCGGCGTTCGGGGGCCCAAGCGTCCGTGTACCAAGGGATTCGGGATCCAAGGTACAACTGTACAGCTGAAGCAGAATGGAGCTGGGACAGAAAACTTCACGAACTTCTCTCAAAACTAGATTTTTTTGTACTTCTCCACACAATCCCACCAAGGCAGATGCAGGGCAAAGTTGCTCACCATCTTTTTTGGGGTGGGGGTGGGGGCTAAGAATTCAAGGATGGAAGCCTGAGTAATACTGCTTGGCTCATTCAACAGAAGACTGAAATGCCTGCAGTGGGATTCGCTCCCACAAACTCAACTATTAACCTGAGCAAAGTGATGTTTGCCGCTTGCCACACCTTCAGCAATGGATTAAGACCTTTAGAGGTCCTTAGCACTTAAATTTTTTGGTGCCCCATATATATATCTAGTTCAAAATGTAAACAATAATAAACCAGAAAACGAAATTTTATTTCTCGAAATGAAATGAAACATACAGTAAGATGGAAAATGTTGATTTTTGTATATTTCCACTTCATTTATATTTGAAAAATGTTCTCCTATTTTGCCTAACTAAAAAGTCTTTGATCAGATCCTCAAAACAAATCTTATGTAGCATATCTGCTTCTCTACTTAGTAGAGATAGGGCACCCAGTCTGGCAAGTTGTAGAGTTGTTCTGTTGGGATTTTTAAAAATATACTTCCAAGTCAGCTAACCAATTTGTGACCATTAATGCTAAAAGTCTGGCAATGGACATTATCTGTGCTGCCCCCCTTCCCCTGATGCCCTAAGCACATGCTTATTTTACTTAATAGTTAATCCAGTCCTGCACATCTTCAGAGAAGGCCCAGGTTCCCCCAACACACCCAAATATATGTGATACAAAAAGAAATGTAAGTGGAATCCCTGCTCCCTATCACTCGGGAACTCCTTCCCAGCTGAGAATGATGCTAATATAGAAGAAAACCTTTCAGGCTTGAAAGACCCAGTGAAGGGAGAGACAACTGAAAACCTGCTTCTATGTAAACAGAGATCAACCAGCATTTATTTCTTGGAAATATCTGTTTTGCATCCAGTCAATTCTCACCCTCTACTGTAACTTTAAATGTTAAAAACTAAATAATAAAAACAAGTGGCTTAAAAAAAATCCTCACTGGAAAATCCTCTTCTCACATTTCATTTTAAAAAGTGTTGTCCATATTTACTTTCCAGGCAGACAAATAATTTCAGCAGTCAGAAGTCCTGCTCTTTCCCCCACTGATAGCACAGGCTGGCTGCTGAGGCAAGCACTTTTGCTGCAAGGTAATCAATCTCTGGGGTTTTCGATATGGTGCCCATATTGTACACATGTTTAAAACAACACTGAGGTAGTGACTCCATTACCCAGAAAAGTCCTCCTGGTGCATCGTGATGATAATAGCCTCTATTGAGTCTCCAACTGAGTTCAGCAAAGGTTGCACAGCATTTCCCATCAAATCATAGACTGTCTACAAGAAGGATAACCAAGGAGGAAAAAGAATGAGTAAAAAAAACCATACAAGATGTCAACATGCTGCCCATGAGTACCAAGAGATAAATAAATTATTAAAACTTTGTCAAAATTTTGAACAGTGCTGTTTTGTGCCACAACATAGTACATATGTGTATACATAGAGATATATCTATATAGATGTGTTGTGCAATATATTTTGAACCTATATATACATGAAAGGTTAAACTTATTGTGCAACTTAAGTCGAAATCTTCCCAACTCCTTATGTGGAGCAGTGATTGAACAATAAAAGAGTCACTTATAACAGGACAAATTCTTCAGAGAAGTATAGCATGATGTGACAACCTTTTCAAGAGCTTTCTACAAACTGAAGTATCTGACCAGTATCTGAGAATGCACTGTTCCACCATTCAAATATGTACGCTTCCTCTTGTGGTAGTTTTTAAATTATGCCGACAATATCGTTTGAAACTAGGGGCTTTTCCTGGAAAGAAGGGCAGGCCAATTATCTTAATATGTAATTAAAGATCAACGTAATGAGGTCTAGGCCCTAGCCTTCAAAAGAGGCGGTGAATGTTTTTCTTTCAACCTACATTCACACATTGAAAAGCAGTGGATTGGGAAGACCATGGATGAAAGCGAATGGAAAGCTATCTCCAGGGAGGAGTTAAACGTGAAAAATGAAAGCACCAGGAAAGAAGAATCATCACTTTTAATGGTGAAAAGGTAGGCAGTTTCCCTCTGCCTTGCTATCATTCAGGTGCTGCCCAAGAGCCTCTGCTAAACGTTGAGCACTTAGCTAATTCATCCTCACCTAACACAGACAGCAAATTATCTCAAAACCAAACATGAATGGATAGGTTTTCCTTAACTCAGTCCCGTAGGACACCACCACAAATGTTGCAAGCAAATGAATGTGGCTTAGTATTTAGAGTGTGTGTGTGTGTGTGGGGGGAAACAGCAGGTTTCAAATCTATGCAAGTTTCGTGACTTTTTAATATTCACCTACCTTCAAGGCTGTGCTAATAGTTTCCTCTGAAGAGGCTGGAAATGCACTTTGGCAGGATATTACCTAAAAAGAGATGCAGAAATGCTCAATCATATACTGAGACCCTGGTGAAGCCAAAGCTCAGTTACTGCTGCTCATCGTTGGGCCCCTCCCTGGCCATGCTCTGGGTACCAGCCAATGTTGGTCTCAGGCCTCCTCCCTCTAGATCAGGGATCAAGTGTCAGAGCATGTGAAATATATAGCCCTTCCTGTTCATTTGATTATGGATCTCCAGAGGCTAAGCCAGCAAGAAGGAATCTTCCATCACAATAGGACCTTGCAATCTCTATCGTTTCTGGCAACCATGAAAGCCACAAATACGGTTTCTACACTGACTTGGTGCATGGATAACTAACTGCATGATATACATAAAATGCCACAAAACATCATGTCGCTAATCAAACCGTTCCTCTTGGACCTCCATGATTTTTAAATACAGAACTGAAAAAAATCACCTCCTAAATGCTTTCCTATCTTTCCCCCCGGCTGACAGCATTTTTAAAAAAGCTATGGAGCCAACATCTTGTGACACAAAAACCCATCTGTTCCTCCATAACTATTTCTAACTTGTTCAGCGTTCACATTCAAGTAAGGTCCTAGCAATTTCTTTTCTTTTCCAAATTTCATGTCAAGATTTATTTGTACATATAAAATACTAACACAAGGATTCCAAAGTGGGTAACACGAAACTTGTGAGAATGATTTACATTCTGCAATGTGAATATAGGATATAGAAACCAGTGATTTTAAAATATTTGTTTTTGTTTCTTATGGTTTTAAGATATGGCTTCTAATGTAAACACTAATCTAAATGCTATGGCTGAAATCCTTCTAGTTCTGTGCATTCGAGGGGGGCTTTGAGTTCATGTTTTTCAAAACCGTGCAGCAATTCTACACGACAGCTTTTCCCAACCCGCTGCCATCGAGATGTTGTAGACTACATCTCCCACCATCCTTGATCGTGGCCAGACTGCCTAGGACCACAACAGCTGGAACACATCAAGTTGGGCAAAGGTGCCATAGGGCAGCCAAAGCAGTCTCAAAATGGAGGGGACTTTCCAATGAAATTTGTGACACGGCATGGGGGACTATTGTTTAAAGGGGCTTTGCAATCCAAAATACCACGGCTTGGATCCAAGCTTGTATCACTTCTCATACAAAGCCCTAAGAGGTTCTTTTGTCATGTTCTGCAACAGTTCATAATTTAGGCAAGTGAATTCAAGTGGTACCTCGGGTTAAGAACTTAATTCGTTCCGGAGGTCTGTTCTTAACCTTAAACTGCTCTTAACCTGAGGTACTACTTTAGCTAATGGGGCCTCCTGCTGCTGCCGTCGGGCTATTTCTGTTCTCATCCTGAAGCAAAGTTCTTAACCCAAGGTAATATTTCTGGGTTAGTGGAGGCTGTAACCTGAAGCATCTGTAACCCGAGGTACCACTGTATAAAGTATTATCCTTAACTCCATTACAGTAACCTAAATTAACAGAAAACTCTCCTGCCACTAATAAGCAAAGAAACACCGAAGGCGGCAGACATTTCAAATCTATGAGAGAGAGATTGGTGGGTGGGAAACTGGTTTCTATCCCACTATTCACTGAGACCATTTCAGAAGTGTTTACACATTCTTTCCAATTCGATTCAGGATTTGCAGTGAAGTATTAAAACCACAACTTAACAATGATTATGTTTAAAGTATCCCTGCCACTTACTTTAAGAACCGACTGGTGTAACCTGTACAAGGAATTCACTACAGCCACGTTCCTTCTTTGACCTTCTGTTAACGGCCCAATCACCTGGCTGGCTTCTCCTTGCGTCGACAGCTGCAAGTAAAGCATACAAGTCATGCAAACTATTTCCTTCCAAGTACACTAATCCAAATAAATACAATTCTTCCCCTTAAAATGGAATGGGGAAATCAGGTTGCATTTAACATCATCTTAATTCCCAGCACAGAAAAAGTGTTTTTTTTACTTCTATGGAAAATAACTTCCTGAATTTCAGTCTTAAGGGTTGCTTCTTGCCACACATTTTCTTAACATGGGATTATTCTCACAAGCTGTACAGGCGCATGAAATTATTATCTAAACAATGAAAGCAAGTGACAGGTTCTCCCAGCCGATTCAGGAGCTGTAGCACTTTGAAAGCCTCCAAGGGACATACCCAGGAGCCAGAGGACTTTATTTTGCTGATGTTACACAGGAACAGGAAGAATGCAGAACGATGCCACACTTTAGGCAGAACCATCTCTGCATAATATTGCCAGCAGGAAGAAAAATAGCATCTACAATCTATCAAGGGCGTGAGGCCACCCAATTATATACGCCACAGGGAACTTACCCAGTCAACCAGGAAACGTTAAGTTGAGAAACAACCAGGCTGGTGCAATTAAAAAATAGACTCAAGCATTCCCCACCATGGGCGACGGAGACACTCATTGTCCCAACCTCCTAATATGTCGCCAGTAAAAAAACAACCTAGCAACATTCAAACATCAGGGCAAATCCTGAACTAAGCTTTAGTAAATAAAAGCATTATTTAATATTATTTCACAGCAATTTTTCAGTTGTCAAATAATGCTCCAAAACAAAAATGTACCTGTAGTGAATAAAAATATTGCTCTCTCTCAATACTGCAACCCCATGTCTCATTTCCAAAATGGTTGTCAGGGGCTTACTAACACCACCAACCCGTTCCTTCAGGTGGGAATTAAATTCCGACAGAAAGTATCTAAACAGACATGCACAAATCTCCCTCGGAGGTATTTCACCTTCAGGAATGTCGATTCATTCTATTCTCCACATTGCTTCAGCAGAAAACACATTTTAGCAGTGCATTCTGCGATGCAGATGGCACGTAGCACAGTTAAGAGCTAGAAGCCTCAGGACCTCTCTCAGATAAAAAAGAAGAAAATCCACTCCTCCATAAATAGGGCTCTATAGTTTCCAGTAGCACGATCCTTTCAGGGACCATCACTAACCTCAATCTGATTTAGGCAGACTTTGATGTCGTTTTGCGGTCTGAATTGAACTCTGCAATGAATTTTGTCTGAAAATTAGGTGGGGCACAGGTTTTTAAAAGGGAGGAAGAAAAAAGGAAGTTGACTAAATTTGCCAGTCATTTAATGCCATTAAGCATCTCAGACAATGCATCAAAACAGAACCATTCCTTAGACTAGGTACTAATTTCAGTACCCTGAAATTCATTAACGTCTCTTCCAGTAATCTTCTACCGTTACATCTCTTCAGGACAAGAGTCTGAGAAGCAAAGGCAGACTTCATGGGGAATGCAAGCGTTAGGAGGTCCAGGCACTGTAGAGTCCTTGGCTAGTGAACTGGCAAAGTCGTTTGTAGTAGCATTCAAGCTGATTTCAGACAAAGGCAAATGCTTTCTTTTCATTTGTTTCCAGCTCCGCATATTTTGAGTATAACACCAGTAGTTGCTCAGATGTTGAAGAAAGAAATGCTGGAGCAGCTTTTGGGAGGGAGGCGCAGGGGAAATAGGGAACTATATAGGAAACCCAGCCAGATGGGTGGGGTATAAATAATAATAAATTATTATTATTATTATTATTATTATTCAAATGAAATGCTCACAGGATGCTTAGGCCACCAGGATCTAGGTAAAATTTCAATATTTAAAAAATGGTTTTTATGAAACTGTTTTTCCCCATTAAAAAGAGTAGGAACAGTTTTAAAAAACACACTAGTGAGTTATATTTCTAAGTGGAAAGAACAAGATTTACATATTATTCATAATAATAGTGGTGCATGCCCTATTTCTGAAGTGTTCAGGGTACTTCATGCATATTAACAGTTCAAGAAACCCATACAGTAGGCTAATGCAATGTAACGTAATTCAACATTACAGAGGAGAGGCTGAGACAGGCTGCCTGAGATAGGGAGAAAATGGCGGAGGTGTTATTTTAACCCGGGGCATTCAATCTCACAGGTCATTCCTTTCAATATTACACTAGCTCAGTGCTTAGAGCAGATCAACAAAGGTTTCTTTCCTGTGAGCTGAACTCCAATGAGTCATAGTGAATTTAAATAAAATAGAATACGTAGCAATGTTGCTTTTGCACTGTTTCTAGTAAAACAAACTTGAGTTTGTACTGATTACTGGAACATATTGACCGTTTCCTGTAAGTTTGGATCAATTAATCAGGTTTTGTAATGGACTTGTTAAGAGTGATGATATTGCTGATATAGTTGTATCGGCTGCAAACCGCTTTGAGCGCAGGATTTCAGAAAACAAGGTACATAAATAAACATGACTTTATGTTCTTAAGAATATCTGCCATAAGACACTGCTGTAGAATTTAAGAATCAACAAATCACTTTGAAATTTGGAGGTTTATTTAAATTGAAAATGGTGCAACAGCCAAATTAAGAGCTGTGCTTCTGATTAAGATTGTTCTGCAAGAGACGCAGCATTGATGTTTATGGGGTATTTAAAGGGACCTGGATGTTCCAAACAGAACAGGCCATTCAGAAAATGGAAGTTCCTACCTTTAAAGTGGGGCTTCTGAAAGATGTGACCCACTCTGCTTTTTAGCTCTTGCAATACAAGCCTTATAGCCGCCCAGAGTGGCTGGGGAGGCCTGGCCAGATGGGCAGGGTACAAATAATAAATTGTGTGAACTTTAAATTATTTTGATAACTCATAAATTCAGCCTTTGGCAATCCACAATGTTTACCATTTTTCAAGTCCATACTCTCTTATGACTATGATTAAATCACAATGATGTGCCTTCATATGACATTAAAAATAGTATTATGGATTCATTTTAACGTGAGAAATACAGAACTGCAATTCACACTACAATTGTTTACCACTCATGATGACATATTCATAATAATCTTTATTGCGGTCCAACAACCCATAACATGGATTCAGAATAAAATACAGATTCATACAGACAACCCCCCAGGGAAGGGAGACCGAAGTATTATTTGTTTAGTCATGGGTATGTTCAAGTTTGATTTGTATGACTACTGAAAGAAACTTTGCCACGGCCACTGTGATATCATTGGACTTGTCGTCCAGAAGATATTTGGTATAGTAGGCTTCAGATTTGCCAATATAGTCATACCTCGGGTTAAGTACACTTCAAGTTGCGTACTTTCAGGTTAAGTACGCAGCGGACACAGAAGTGTTTACTTCCAGGTTCCGCTGCGTGCACATGTGCAGAAGCATTATGCGCGCTTCGCTCGCGTGCAGAAGCGCTCTATCGGCGCTTCGCGCACGCACACTATTGCCGCTCGGGTTAAGTACTTTTCAGGGTGCAAATGGCACCCCGGAATCAATTAAGTACTTAACCCGAGGTACCACTGTAGTGGTTTAATCAATAGTTCCCTAGCTTGGTTATACAGTCCGCAATGCAATAAAATATGCCTCTTGCAGTCAACGTTCTGAGAGCATACACAGATCCTATTTTGATAAGGGATACCTCTCAGTCTGCATAAAGGCATATTTTGCCATCTTAAGCATGCCAGGTCTTCAAATTAAATACAATATATGTTATGGACAATAACAGATATGTCACCCAAAGAAAAGGACTAATGAGTTGGTGGCACCGACTTGTGGCTCAGTTGCTGCCCTGCTGCTTATCTAAATATTTTCTGAAAATGTAACTTCAGGGATTACCCCCCCCCCCTGTTTGCAAGCTTGCTCAATTTTATTCTTTCTAGCAACTTGCAACATTGAGCAATTAGACAAGAGGATTAGATTCATTTTCCTCACGCTGTCAGACAAATCCCACGGCTAAAATACAACCCGCATAATGATTCATCTTTGATCTGCATATAGCTTAATGTAACACTTTAATTTTTTAAAAAAAACAACCAAATAATAAAGGTAACTCTTAGTAATGTATCCTATATGTGATGTTTCCTAATTTAGACATTATTTCTGTCTAAATCACCACTAAAAATCCAGGCTGTAATTTCCTTATAAAATAAAACGTTGAAACTTGGCAGACAAAAGCCATTCTTCCAGCGTTCTTTACTGCGCCATAAAAAGCCATTCCATAATCGCAACAAAATTATACCAGATAGAGGTCCATCCCAAATAAGTCATGGATGGCACTTGAGACAAGTACTCCTGAAATTAAGCCAGGTGTAGGACTAAGGGAAACTGAAGTACATGGAACCAAGAGAATAGTTTTCCTAATGCACACACTGAAGGCAGCTCCAGACATGGTTTCAGACAAGTGGGTACAAGAGATACCAATATTCCCAGCCTGTAGTCGGGAAAGGCCCCTAAATGTGAACTTCCATTTAAAGAAGAAAAGAGCAAGTCTCTATTTCTCCTAGAAATAAAGTTATGAAACAAAATGTGCAGGTATCATTCTAAGCCATTTCTATGAGTTGACCCAGCCTGCCATTTCAGTGTTTTTAGCCAATGAGTGAAATTAGAGCTGTGGCTGACAAGTGAGTTACTGGACACCAGGTAATAGGAATCCCTGATGGCCTAAAGAGCTGCTGTTTCCACCTCCCATTTATTGTATTTTGACTGCTTCAATTTAATTTCTGTGTTCTTGGAATCTCTGTAGTTTGACCTTCCTTCCTTCCTAGCGACTAGGATGCATATTTCTTGCGATGAGCTCCTCTGAGATCAGGTACCCCCTAAAAGTTTTTCTGTCAATACTACCACAGAGCAAGAAAACTGCCGGCCCCAGCAAACTGCGAATGTGAAAACCTGAAAAGAGTTGGGGATTCCGATTTGAACAATCTGGGATGGGGCACTGGAGGCTGCAGGGCAATGTGGGGAATTGCCTCAAATTGGGCAATTTCTGCCCTCCTCCATTAGCCCCCTGCACCCCATAGCTCATTATTTAGGAAGGCCTCAATTGAGTGGGACATGGTTTCATTTCAAAGCAAAGTTATGCCTTTACCTGACAAATCATTTTGAGTTGGAAATCTAATCTGGTTACATGCAAAATCACCACCAACTGATGCAGATGAAGGAGAAGTGAATCTGAGAAGGAACAAGTGAGTTATCTGTTCTCTTTCACACATTTATCTGCCTCTGCACGATTCATTAATTCCAAAGCTGCTTTTGGCCTCTCTTTGGAATGTTCCCCTTATATAAAGTGAACACAGCAGAGTTATATATGTAAAAGAAATAGTATCCACTGTTTTTTTTAAAAAGGGAACTAGAACAGCATGCAGACAAGGCAAAAAAGAGAGCTTTGTGGAGCACTCTCTCTAAACATGAATGAGCAGAAATAACTTAATTGACAGAAGGAATTTCCCTTTTACTGCAGACACGACATTAATTCAGTAGCCATGTTCTCCCTGCTTTCTTGGAAAATGTTCACATATGCTTATAGAAAAAATATATATTAATATATTCTTCAAAATATTCTGTTTTCTATTTTTTTGCTCGCTTGTGATGTTGGGCAGATATTTATCTCTTATAGAAGGATAGAAAGAAGCTAAAGAAAAGACATGAGTAATGAGTACCTAAAAAGCAACATGGCAAAATAATTATTTTTGTTTATTTTTGTATCCTTAGGGAAAATTGGGAACGGTTTCTTAGACTCTAAGGAAAGCGTTCCTCATTTCTAGACATCTGAATTTTCGTGTTCCCAGCACAACACATTTTTTATCTATGTGCAGCAGGTGGGCATGTTAGTGTATTTCAATCCACCCACATGGGAAGCTTAACAGAAATAGCATCAAAGTAAAAGAACATACAGTACTTATAATACAGTACCACTCACATACTGCAAGCTAACTGCAGACATAACTCAAAATGAAGGAGAAATGATTTTTTTTTTTAAAAGGGTAGTCATTTGGGGAACAATCCTTCATTGACAAAGAGAAATTGGATTACTTACTTTGTCCATTCTAACATCTAAGAAATCACTGTAAGCTTGCCTGCCATTTTTGCCATATTATGTAACCATTTTTCTGATTAATGCTTTCCACCAGGAGAGAGATTTTGCCACGGATGCACTCCCACTCCAAGGAGCCCAATGCAATCTGGGTGGCATCTGCTACAAACGCTGCTGCTCTGGAAAGTTTAAGAAGTGCTTTGCGGGTCCTGATGTGGGGTGAGCTCAGGAGACCTTCGACCCACATGATGGATGCTCTTGAAAATACAGAGGCAGTGCAGGCTGCACAGATGGCAAGTGCATTGGCATCCTGAGACCATCTCGGGGCAAAGTCCAGCAGCCATCCTGCCATCTTGCCTTTTGTTTGCAGAGGCGTCTTCACCTGCCGATTTCTTTCCCTGTACTGAATTACAGGTTGGCAAAGCTTTCAACCGCGCATGGGCAAAAGCTGCCCAAACTGTTCACACCGCAGCAACAGAATGGCTGCTAATTTGGAATTGCATGGAAGTTGGTTTCAGAAAAAGCACACCAAAGAGGAGTATTTCTCTAAAAATTACAGGATATCAGTGGTGGGGGTGCCCTGGATCTGCAGTAAACACTAATCTGAACACATGAAATCCAATGTGTGTCAACTCAGAAGTAAGCCTTATTGAGTATTAGTGCATATTATTGTGTATTTGTGTGTAGACTGCTGCCTCAGTATACTATAATTTGGCTTACAGGCAGCTAGCTACCAGTTTACGCAGGGATTAAGCTCCAAGGCACCGTGTACATCAATGAAATCGCGTATAATTGATTGAATTGAAAAAGCCTGCAAACACCTTGTTCGTCTCTGCCCTGCCTCTGTTCAGCCCTTTTCGTGACGTTTCAGTGACATCTCTATGACATTTCTGGGTCACTTCCGGGTTTGGCGCAATGTGCATGTATTTTGTCGCACACTTATTGAACGCATGTAAATGGGGGGGGGGTGCCTGTACTTTGAAAGGAAAAAGTCATCGTTGGGCTAACAAAGTCTGCAGAATTCAGAAATATTTAAATTAGGGACATCAGTGTGCTGCTCTGGTCTACCAGAAGCGGCTTAGTCATGCTGGCCACATGACCAAGAAACTGTCTGCGGACAAATGTTGGCTCCCTTGGCCTATAGAGCGAGATGAGCGCCGTAACCTCAGAGTTGTCCGCGACTGGACCTAACAGTCAGGGGTACCTTTACCTTTACAACAATATTGAGGCATGCCAGAGAGACACGACAAAGCTCAACAAGCAGACCGCATGGTGTTGATAGGATTAATTTCTGACAAACGTCTATTAAGTAAAAGCAGTGACAAAAAAGGCTGGGTTCTTAATTAAGTGTGCACACTCAGAATGTAAGCAACAGGCTTAATTAAAAGAAGATCAATGAGCGACTGTGCTCAAAGAAAATAAGATATTAGGATGCACAAATAACAAATAGAGCAAGCATTAATATTTTAATTTGAAAAATTGCATGCTAGTTACTACGTTGCAGGCACACTCTGTACACTCAGACCAAAAAAATGGCACTTTTGTGTGCATTCTGATAACACAAAGAGGTACATTGTTTAGGAACATAGAAATCTGCCTTATGTTCCTCAGGCTCAGGCCATTGGCCCATCCAGTCTAGTTCTGTCAACACTGACAGGCAGCAGCTACGCAGGATTTTCCAGACCTACTTAGAAATGCTAGAAATTGAACTCTGATCATTTTGCCTAAGAGTAAATTAAAAAGAAAGAATGTGTTTCAAAATGGTAGTGTATTTCAATATACACAATAAAGAATGGTGGGAAGGTTTGTGGGGTTTTTTGCAAAGATTTGGCTATATTTATGGAGGATGGGTCAATCAATTGCTGTGATTGCCACACAGAGCTTACATGTACAAGGACTGAACTACTAGCTGTCGGGAAATTTTGAAGGTTGTCAACACCATGCCTTGCTTATAAGCATCTTCGAGGCACTTTGCTGACTGCTCATGGGGAAGAGAAGCCTGGAAGGATTGGTGTTATCTATAAATTCTCATGTAAATCTATCACAAATTTCATTTGTGACAGTGTGTGTGTGTGTGTGTGTGTGTGTGTGTGTGTGTGTGTGTGTGAGAAAGCAGGTTGGAAGGCAAAACATAATATATGGTAATTTACAACAAGCATAATTTCCTCCAGGCTAGAACTTGACTTTGAAGCAATTAGCTCAGGCTAATCTTGAAAATCAGATTAGGCACACCAACTTGATTGATGATGGTGACATATTAGCAACTCGCTTCCTAGACATTTTCTTCGCATTATTTGTGTTCTCACTGACTGTGCTTTAAATAAGCATTTCCTTGCTTTCCACACCCTTGGCAAAAAGCAACATGGTTTTCTACAGACCTGTAAGAAGAACACCTACATAGGTGGGCTTATTGCCCGCAAGGCATATGCAGGATAACATAAGAAATGTGGTTGATGTGTTGGAAAGGCTGGAGGTAAAGATAAATACCAAAGCAGTATTGATCTTTATTGATGCTGAGAAAGCCTTTGACAATGTTTCTTGGAGTTTCATGATAAAAAATTTGGAAAAGATGGAGGTGGGAGAGGGGTTTATTAGTGGTATAAAGATTTATTCTGAACAGAAAGTGAAAATCATTGTGAATAATGTGGTATCAGAGGAAATTAGAACAGAAAAAGGAACCAGGCAAGGGTGCCCACTTTCCCCTTTACTTTTCATAACAGTCCTGGAGGTATTGCTGAACATGATTAGGAATGATGAGGAGGTGAAAGGGATAGGAGTGGGATCAAAACAGTACAAATTAAAAGCTTTCACTGATGACCTAGTATTGACATTACAAGACCCGGAGACCAGTGCACTGGAAATAATCCAGGAGTTCGGACAGCTTGCAGGATTTAAGCTAAACAAAGTAAAAACCAAAGTTTTGGCAAAAAATTTAACATCAGAAGAAATAAACAGTTTACAGAGCACCACAGGTTTGGCATTTGTTAAAAAGGTGAAATATCTGTGAGTGAATATGACTGATACAAACATAAATCTATTTAAAAATAATTACCAAAAATTGTGGAGTGAAATTAAGAGAGACTTGGAAACGTGGTCAAATTTGAAATTATTCTTATTGGGCCGAATAGCTATGATAAAAATGAATGTACTGCCAAAAATGTTGTTTCTATTTCAGGTATTGCCTATTGTTGATAATTTAGGATGTTTTAAAGAACGGCAAAGGGAGTTATCAAAATTTATATAGCGGGGGGGGGGGGGGGAACCAAGAATTAAATATAAATTGTTAACGGATGTAAAGGAGAAAGGAGGTTTATCCCTGCCAGATTTAAAGTTATATTTTGAAGCCGCAGCACTTTGCTGGATGAAAGAATGGTTTTTACTTGAGAATGCAGATGTATTGGATTTGGAAGGTCATGCTAATGCATTTGGTTGGCATGCATATTTGTGGTATGATAAAATTAAGGTTCATAAAGGATTAAAATGCCGTATCATTAGGAAGTCATTGTACAGTGTATGGATTAGATACAAGGATTTATTAGAAAGGAAAACACCCAGGTGGATTTCACCTTTTTAGGCCAAGGCACAGAAAAAATTGAATATGGAAACCAAGTAGTTAAAGTATAAATATATATTGGTGGAAGGAGAAAAAATTAAGCTAAAAACTTATGAACAGTTAAAAAGCAATGTAAATGATTGGTTACAGTATTATCAAATAAATGAAATGTATAAATTGGATAAAAAAGTAGGTTTTCAAATAACGAAGTCAAAATTGGAAACAGAGTTGTTAGAATCTAAAACTAAGAATCTTTCAAAGAAATACAATTTATTACTGGAATGGCATACGAAAGACGAACAAACGAAATCTGTAATGATTAAATGGGCAAACGATGTGGGTCATAATATTATTATGATAGAGGATTGGGAAAGGTTGTGGAAAAAGAATATGAAGTTTACTGTGTGTAATATTTTAAGATAAAATATGATGAAGATGATGTATAGATGGTATCTTATACCGGTAAAATTAGCTAAGATTTACCACAAGAATGATAATAAATGTTGGAAATGTAAGAAGCAAGAAGGAAGCTTTTTCCATATGTGGTGGACAAGTAAAGATCTTCTGGGGAAAGATTTATAATGAAATGAAAAAAGTGTTGAAAAACATATTTATTAAGAAACCAGAAGCTTTTTTTACTTGGGATAGTTAGAGAGGAAATACCTAAGAAAGATGTTATGTTTTTTTCTGTATGCCACAACAGCAGCGAGAATTTTACTGGCTAGGAATGGGAAGAATGAAGATTTACCTACAGTGGATGAGTGGCAGTCGAAGATGATAAAATTTATGGAACTGGCAGAATTGACCGGGAGACTCCCTGACCAGAGGGAAGAGTCGGTGGAAGAAGATTGGAAGATATTTAAAATTTATTTGAAAAATAATTGCAATATTGAGAATGTTTAGGATTTGGAAGCACAAAGAGGTTGTAGAAAATGATTTGTTGATATCCCCCCCCCTATTTTAATATACTAAGTGTTAGATTTAAGTGTTAATTTAGTTTTGAATGGATTATGAAATGTGATGTAAAAGTAAAAAATAGGTTAAGTACATTAATAATAATAATAATAATAATAATAATAATAATAATAATAATAATAATTTATTATTTATACCCCGCCCATCTGGCCGGGTTCCCCCAGCCACTCTGGGCGGCTTCCAACAAAACACTAAAATACAGAAATCCTTCAGACATTAAAAGCTTCCCTAAACAGGGCTGCCTTGAGATGCCTTCTAAAGGTCTGGTAATTGTTGTTCTCTTTGACCTCTAGTGGGAGGGCATTCCACAGGGTGGGTGCCACTACCGAGAAGGCCCTCTGCCTGGTTCCCTGTAACTTGGCTTCTCGTAGCGAGGGAGCTGGACCTCAGTGTCCGGGCAGAACGATGGGCTTTAAAGGTCAACACCAACACTTTGAATTGTGCTCGGAAACGTACTGGGAGCCAATGTAGGTCTTTCAGGACCAGTGTTATGTGGTCTCAGCGGCCGCTCCCAGTCACCAGTCTAGCTGCCGCATTCTGGATTAGTTGTAGTTTTCGGGTCACCTTCAAAGGTAGCCCCACGTAGAGCACATTGCAGTAGTCCAAGCGAGAGATAACTAGAGCATGCACCACTCTGGAGAGACAGTCAGTGGGCAGGTAGGGACTCAGCCTGCGTACCAGATGGAGCTGATAAACAGCTGCCCTGGACACAGAGTTGACCTGTGCCTCCATGGACAGCTGTGAGTCTAAAATGACTCCCAGGCTGCGCACCTGGTCTTTCAGGGGCACAGTTACCCCATTCAGGACCAGGGAGTCCTCCACACCCGCCCGCCTCCTGTCCCCCACAAACAGTACTTCTGTCTTGTCAGGATTCAATCTCAATCTGTTAGCCGCCATCCATCCTCCAACCGCCTCCAGACACTCACACAGGACCTTCACCGCCTTCACTGGTTCTGATTTAAAAGAGAGGTTGACCTGGGTATCATCATTGAATCAAGATTTGAACCATGATTTAGAAATTACTAAAGATGATATACAATGAAGCGCAGTTACATACAATGAGGAAGTCAACAATGTCATGGATATATAAACAAGAGTATATTATTCTTTGTTTCTTCTTAAGGTTACTTTTCATTTTTGTATGTTATCCTTTTTGTATGTTTGTATTTTGTATATTTGTTGTTTCCCACATGGGGTATTTCCCATGTGGTTTGTCTGTATGTGTTTTTTTCTTATTATTATAAAATTCAATAAATATGTTTAAAAAAGAAGAAGAAGAAGAAGAACACCTACATAATGAAGCACATCTGCTACCTGTTGAATGCGGACTCTTATAGCTTTTACAGTCCCTATTATTTCCTTAAGCCACATTATTTCCGTAAGCCTACAGTGCGATCACAGCACCAATAAAATGGGCTGAGGAGAGGGAAAGGTTAAGAAAATGAATCCCTCCCAATTATTAATGCAACATTCCATTTTTGAGAATGAGCTGCTATGAATTCCTACCATTCTAACCCTACAGGGACAAAAAATTCATGTTGCCTTTTTTCTATAGGTTATTGTGAGGGACAGGGGATATCGCGAAGTCCCTCCCCTCCTGAGTTCAAGCCCGTCCCCGAGCAAAGGGGAAAGCAGGGAGAGTTCCGATTCCAGTGGGGAAGCAGGAAGTCGTGTCCGAGGCTCAGGCAAGGTAGAGGAGCCAGGGTCCCAGGTGGGACAGGAAGGGGCAAGCAAGGGGGGAAGACCCATCCCTCCAACTCCAGAATTACGCAGGAAGAGGAGGGGCAAGAGGATGGGTCTGCCAAAGCTTTTGTGTTGGAGAAAGACGCGCCAAAAGCCATTAGGAGGTTCTGAAACCGACTGACAACATCGCTCCGTGTAAATAGCAATGACTTGAGCACTGTAAATACGCAGCACCAATAAAAGAATAAAATGCAGAGCTGCGTAGCGTCGTTACTCTGAAGTAGTCCACTCCGGCCACTGTGACAGCAACCTCCTAATCATTTTTGGGCTACTTCGGAGTTGCCGGGATGAGCGTGTCCGAGGCGGAGAAGTGGCGGCAGATCGCTGAGCAAGCCCAGCTAGAACTGCAACAGCTGTCGCTGCAGGCGCAGGGAGAATTGAAGGCAGCTAAAGAGGAGACTAAGAAGGTCCAGGACGACCGGCTACAACTTGCGGAACAGGTGAGAGAGCTCCAGGAAAAAGAGCAGCATTTAAGGGCGGTGGCGGTAGACCTCCAAAACAAGCTGGATGCAGAGAAAAACAAGGCGGGAGGGGCTCCCCAAGTCCAAGTGCTGCCAGGAAGGAGAGCAGGGACCCTTGTAAGCAAGTTCAATGGAGACCCGAAGGAGTTTCAGGGCTTTGAGACTGAGATCGTGTATGCTCTTGAGCTGCACCAGAATGAGTTCCCCGATGATGAGCACAGAGTAGCGTTTATTGTGGAACATCTCACCGGAGCAGCCAGGGAGTGGCTAAGACCATTAATCGCAACCAAGAATCCTTGCATGAAAAATGTCCAACAATTTCTAGAAGGTTTGAGGACGATGTATTCGTCCGATAGTCATTTGGACCAGACTAAGGAGGAACTGCATAATTTACGCCAAGGAAATATGACAGTTCGCGCATATTGGGCGAAATTCACCATGCTGGTGCACAGACTGGGGTGGGTTTTGGATTCGCCTCCCATGCAAGCTGCGTTTTACTTGGGTTTGAGCGAGGAGGTGAAGGATGAACTCTCGAGAGGTCCAAAGCCCAGTACTATGGATCAGCTGAGCAAAGCAGCTCTGGCGGTGGGGGTGAGGCAGGAATCCCGGTGGAACGACAAGCAAGCGACGCGCGCAAAGCGGGCTTGGTTCCCACGGTCGCAGGAGAAGCCACTCCCTCGACAACCCTTTCAGGCCACGCCTGGAGCCAGCCAGGACCAGGAGCCCATGCAGATTGATAGCGCGCGCGCGCGGGCTTTTCAAACCCCAGCGGCGCCAAGACGCAAGGAGGGAAGGGGCGGGAATTGCTTTCTCTGCAACTCACCCCAGCATCTCGTCAGAGACTGCCCACATCGCAGGGAGTGGCAAGGAAAGGCGGGAACGGTGGTGCCCTCCCCCACTGACGCAGCACCACAGCAGGGAAACGGGAAAGCCTGGCTGCAGGAGACAAGGGGCAGCAGCCAGGCACAGTCAGCAGACAACAGCCCCAGCCCGCCCACCCGCACAGAGAGGTGCAGAGCCAGCCCACCCCTCCCAGAGCAGGAGTGGTTCTAGAAGTGACGCTAACGCTCCCAAATGGCTATCCCCTGACGGTCCTCGCCTTAATTGACAGTGGGGCGTCCGCCAACTTCTTCTCGAGAAGCTTTGCAGAAGAGCACCAAATCCAGCTTTTGCAGTTGGATTTTCCTCTGCACGTAGCAACCATTGACGGCAGGGAGCTGCTGGGAGGGGCCATCACACATCAAACCCCCCCCATGAGAATGACGGTGGGAAGGCACTCAGAGACACTGGCGTTCAACGTCACCACCATCTCAGACCCCCCCATCGTCTTGGGCATGAGCTGGCTGGCGCGCCACGACCCCTCCATCAGTTGGCACCAGAGGTGCATCACATTTGGGTCAGACTTTTGTCTGGAACATTGCATGCAGCACCAACCAGGGGAGGGGCCTCCGATAGCCACGGTGGCCACCATGCATATCAAAGGGGGTGAGGCAATACCCAAGCAGTACTGGGACCTGCAGGAGGTCTTCAGCGAAGCGGAGTCCGACCACCTACCCCCGCACAGGCCTTTTGACTGCCAGATCAACCTGGTGCCAGGGGCGACGATACCCCCAGCCAAGCTGTACGCCATGTCAGACCAGGAGCTGGAGGATCTGCGCGCTTTCATCGACAAGAACCTCAAGCGGGGGTTCATAAGGGAAAGCAAGGCAGCAGGGGGCAGCCCGGTCTTCTGGGTGGACAAGAAAGACACGCAACAGCGCCGTCTTGTGGTGGACTTTAGACGGCTGAATTCGGTGACAGAGCCCGTGGCTTTCCCCATGCCCAGAGTGGATGATCTCCTGACAGCGGCACGCAGGGGCAAGATTTTCACCAAGCTGGACCTAAGGGGGGCGTACAACTTGATCAGGATCCGGGAAGGAGATGAATGGAAAACCACGATGTTCACGCCTCTGGGCTCTTTTGAATATCTGGTGATGCCCTTCGGTTTGCAAGGGGGCTCAGCATGCTTCCAGGCCTTCATGCACCACGTCCTGGGGTCCCTCCTCTTCAGGAAATGCTTGGTCTTCCTAGATGACATCCTTATCTACTCGAATGACCCAGTGCAGCATGTGAAAGATGTCAGAGAGGTGTTGCAACGCCTGAAGGAGAACCACCTGTATGTGAAGCTGGAGAAGTGCAAGTTTCACACCAAAGAGGTGGACTTCCTGGGCTACAAGCTGTCAGACAAGGGGCTGGCGATGGACAAGGACAAGGTGCAGGCCATCCTGGACTGGCACAGCCCCAGGACGCGCAAAGATGCCCAACGCCTACTAGGCTTCGCTAACTTCTACAGGAAGTTCATCAAGAACTTCTCTCGCGTTACGGCTCCCATCACGGACTGCCTGAGAGGCAAGCAGAAGTTCAAGTGGACACCAGAGGCGCAAGCAGCGTTCGAAAGCCTCAAGAGAGTGTTCGCCTCAGACCAAAACCTGTTCCATGTGGTGCAGGACGCGCCCCTACGCATTGAGACAGATGCTTCTGAAAAAGCTGTGGGCGCAATTTTGTTGCAACTGGACGCCAACAGGGAGTGGAGACCCTGTGCCTTCTTCTCCAGGAAGCTGACACAGCCTGAACGCAACTACACAGTGTTTGATAGGGAACTTCTTGCGATCTACGCTGCGTTCCAGCACTGGCGACACTTCCTGGTGGGCGCGAAGCACCCCATCCAGGTGTGCACAGACCACAAGAACCTGGAGTTCTGGAGAACTGCCAGGGTGCTCAACCAGCGGCAGATACGGTGGGCAGAGTTCTTCTCGAACTTCAACTTCTCCATCCACTACATCCCGGGGGAGCAGAATGTCAGGGCGGATGCCCTCTCCCGCAAGCCAGAGTACATGGAGGAGGAGGCGCCACCAGCCCCAAGGCACATTTTCCCCCCGTCGGCATGGTCCTGCGGAGCAGCTGTGGTGAGCGAGGCAGAACTCACAGCACTGACGGCAGCGGATGAATTTGCCAACCGCATCTTCAGAGAACTGAGAGGGGGGAGGGAGCAGGCAAAAGACTTTGCAGAACGCAGAGGGCTGCTTTTCTACAAGGGTGCGCTGTACCTACCCACCACCCAGCTTCGACGTACGGTCCTCAAGCAGATGCACGACAACCCTACAGCGGGGCATTTTGGAAGGGACAAAACCGCTCACCTAGTCATGAGACACTTCTGGTGGCCAGGGGTGCGGGAAGATGTTCGAGACTATGTAAGGGGCTGTACCACCTGCCAGCGGGCGAAGGTGGTCAGAGCAGCGCCACCAGGGTTGCTGGAGCCCTTAGCCACACCACACAGGCCGTGGGAAGTGGTGTCCATGGACTTCATCACAGATCTGCCTTCGTCCAGGGGTAAGACTGCAGTGTTGGTGGTGGTGGACCTTATGTCCAAAATGTGTCACTTTATACCGTGTGCCAGGGCAGTCTCGGCAGAAGAGACAGCCAAACTGTTTGTTGATCACATTTTCAGACTGCATGGATTACCTTTAAGGGTTATTTCGGATCGTGGCCGCCAATTTGTTTCCAGGTTCTGGCGGCGGCTCATGAACCTCCTGCAGGTGGAGGTCAGCTTGTCGACGGCTAGACACCCGCAGACCAACGGACAAGCGGAGAGGGTCAACGCCATTCTGCAGCAGTACCTGAGATGCGACGTCAGCCAGCGGCAAACGGACTGGGTGGATCGCTTGCCACTAGCAGAATTTGCCTACAACAATGCAGTGCACGTCTCCACAGGGGTGTCGCCCTTTAAGGCCAATTACGGGCGCGACCTCAGATCTTTCCCAGAGAGGGAGAGGGAGGAGGAGGAGGAGGAGGGCCCACAGGCTGAGGATTGGGCAGAGGAACTGGAGACGGTGCACCAGCAGCTCAGAGAACACTTGGAGAGGGCCAAGGAAGCGTACAAAAAGGGGGCAGATCGCCACAGGCGACAAGGGGAGGTCATCAGGGTGGGGGACAAGGTGTGGTTGTCCTCGGAGGGCCTTCCCACCAGAGGGAGGTGCAAAAAGCTGGCACCCAAGAGGCTGGGCCCCTTCACGGTCACGCAACAGGTAAACCCGGTGGCATACAGGCTGGCACTGCCAGAGGACATGAGGGTGCATCCAGTGTTTCATAGATCGCTGCTGTCGCCGTACAGGGAAAGCAGCAGGCTCCGAGACAGCGAACAAACCCCCGAGGGAGGGGGGGAGAGGGAAGGCAGGGAGCAACTCAATGAGGCCACGGCCATCCTGGATTCAAGGTGGGGGGTGGAGGGACTGGAGTACCTCATGGCATGGGAGGATGCTCCACCGTCCCAGAATGAATGGGTCCCAGCCACTCAGATACAGGAGGAATTCTTGGTGGAAGAATTTCACGCCCTCTTTCCCCACAGACCCAAGCCCTGGCACATGGAAAGGGAGGGGGAGGAGGAGGAGGCACGGGAGAGCAGCTCACCATGGCGCTGGGAAGCGGAGTTTGAGGAACCAGAGGATGAGGTATGGGTGTCACCGAGATCCACCCAGTCAGAGGAAGGAGCAGATTGGCAGAACGTTTTTACCCCCACCAGCTCTGACGCCACGGACTTTTTGGGATTCCCGTCCGCCCAGGCGGAAGGGGGGGGCTCGCAGGACTGGGGGGAGGTATTCACACCAACGGGCTCGGAGAGCACTGAGTTCTTAGGCTTCCAGTCGTCACCGACACATGGGGGGGGCCTGGGGAGGGGTGAAGGAGAGCTTGGGAGGGGGGTGGATGTGAGGGACAGGGGATATCGCGAAGTCCCTCCCCTCCTGAGTTCAAGCCCGTCCCCGAGCAAAGGGGAAAGCAGGGAGAGTTCCGATTCCAGTGGGGAAGCAGGAAGTCGTGTCCGAGGCTCAGGCAAGGTAGAGGAGCCAGGGTCCCAGGTGGGACAGGAAGGGGCAAGCAAGGGGGGAAGACCCATCCCTCCAACTCCAGAATTACGCAGGAAGAGGAGGGGCAAGAGGATGGGTCTGCCAAAGCTTTTGTGTTGGAGAAAGACGCGCCAAAAGCCATTAGGAGGTTCTGAAACCGACTGACAACATCGCTCCGTGTAAATAGCAATGACTTGAGCACTGTAAATACGCAGCACCAATAAAAGAATAAAATGCAGAGCTGCGTAGCGTCGTTACTCTGAAGTAGTCCACTCCGGCCACTGTGACAGTTATCATATTGAAATGGTTAAGAGACCGTATAAGAGGTCCTAGGTCCCCAGGTGACTAGGGTCAGTTCTTCAGCTACTCCTTTGAGTCCAGACTTCTATTAAAATATCTCTTGACACCATTTACGGATTCTCCCTGTATATTCTTACGCAGGTGCATCTACCCACCGGACATGCAGGGTTAGATACATAAACCTGAGAATGCACTCAGACCAGAACACTGAGAAGTAGAATGCAAACATATACAGACTTAAGGGGGCAAAGCAGCTAGAACAAGGAGCCATTTAATGTGGAAGGCTCCTATCATATCCTAACATAACTGACCTTTTTTCTCCGTAACTCTTTCCCATATCTATTTCTCTCGTCTCGCTCCCTCTGTCTCTACTACTCTCTGCCAGCTGACATTCCATTACAGTCACAGTGTTCAGGGCGTTCCAGCGAGAAACTTCTTCAAAAACCAATCACTAGCAGTTGATTAATTAGATCACATTTTATCCTGCTTTTCCTCTAAAGCACGGGTGTCAAACACAAGGCCCGGGGGCCTAATCCGGCCCGCCAGACCTCATCATGTGGCCCGCTGAGTGCCCCAGCCAGCGGGACCCAGCAGCGGGACCTTGCTGCTGAAGCAAAGCACCGACAAACAGCTGGGGCCGGGGGGGGGGGGGTAGAAAGGCGGCCAGAGCAGCGCTGCGTGGAGCGCCCCGAGCCACAGCAGGAGAAGGAGGAGGCAGCTTGCTGGGTCAGTGCCCGGCAGCGCCGCACGGAGAGTCCCGAGCCTCTGGGACGCAGCAGTGCTCTGTAGCACTTTGAATCCTCCTCCTCCTGCCACGGCTCGGCGCCTGGAAACGGCTGCTGCTGCTGCAGCACAGACAAAGCACCCAGCAGCGCCGTGTGGAGGAGGAGGATTCAAAGTGCTACAGAGCATTGCTGCGTCCCAGAGGCTCGGGACTCACCGACCCGGCAAGCCGCCGCCTCCTCCTCCTCTTGCCTCACCTCCTCCTCCTCCTGCCGCGGCTCAGCCTCATGAACGTGAGCTCAGCAGCGGCTCAGCCTCACAAACATGCAACTCTGAGGCTTTACGCACTTCTCCTAAAACGGACACCCGCTGCCTCACGCTGCACGGGAAATGCTTTTTGCCCCTGGGTCCCTTCACGCTCTTTTCTGGCGCTGAATCAAGGCAGCGACCCCCCCTTCCCTTTCTTTCTTCCTCTCTCTTGTTCTTATTCTTTCTTTTCCTCTCCTTCCTTCCTTCTTTATCTCCGTCTTCTCTCCCTCTTTCTTTTTCTTTTCTTCTTTATTCCCTTCCTTATTTCCTACTCTTCTTTCTCTCCCCTCTTTCCTTCCTTCCTCTCTCCCTCCCACTCCCTCTTTTCTTCCTTGCTTCCTTCCTTCCTCCCCTCCCTCTCCTCAGAAACATAGGATGCTGCTTTATACTTCTGGCCCTTAAACCCTGGAACCAGGAGAGCAGCTCCAGTGAGTCAACCTCAGCCAGTCCCTTTGGTGAAGGGTGGTGGCTCACTGGCAGAACATCTGTCCTGCATGCAGAAGGACCCCAGCATCTCCAGGTACTAGTAGCTCTGCAAAGGTCCTGCATGAAACCCTAGCGAGCCTCCACCACCCAGTGCAGTTACCAAAAATCATTTTTCAATAAATTGTACAATAATTTTACATTTGAATATCTACTTGCCATTATTCTGACTATGTTTCTGCTTTCAGAGCTAGTTATTATTTACATTATTACAAAAAACAGTAATAATTGAATGCAGTGACAATAATTTATGATAATAAAGAGTGGACACATAGTCCTACAGATACAACCGGCCCTTTGAGGGTGACCAAACTGCTGATGCGGCCCCCGATGAATTTGAGTTTGACACCCCTGCTCTAAAGGACTCAGTGTGGTTTACATGGCATGCTTCTAAACCACCAGGGTAGGTTACGTCAGGCTGTAAAAGAACAAGTGGCCTAAGAGGGCTTGCTGATCAGAAGGTCGGTGGTTTGAATCCCCGCGACAGGGTGAGCTCCCGTTGCTTGGTCCCAGCTCCTGCCAACCTAGCAATTTGAAAGCACGTCAAAGTGCAAGTAGAGTAGTGATGTATGGAAGTGAGAGCTGGACCATAAAGAAGGCTGATTGCTGAAGAATTGATGCTTTTGAATTATGGTGCTGGAGGAGACTCTTGAGAGTCCCATGGACTGCAAAAAGATCAAACCTATCCATTCTGAAGGAAATCAGCCCCGAGTGCTCACTGGAAGGACAGATCCTGAAGCTGAGGCTACAATACTTTGGCCACCTCATGAGAAGAGAAGACTCCCTGGAAAAGACCCTGATGTTGGGAAAGATGGAGGGCACAAAGAGAAGGGAAGCTACAAACATGAGTTTGACCAAACTGCGGGAGGCAGTGGAAGACAGGAGTGCCTGGCGTGCTATGGTCCATGGGGTCATGAAGAGTCGGACACAACTAAACGACAACAACAAAGTTTTGTACTATTCTAACTTTTCAGGTTGAAAACACTGTTTGCCAATACGGCCTCCTCCAAATCATAGAATCATCAAATTGTAGAGTTGGAAGGGACCCTCTGGATCATCTAGTCCAACCCCCCTGCAATGCAGGGATATGCAACTGTCCCACATGATGGTCAAACCTGCAATCTTGATGTTTTCAGCACCATGCTCTAACCAACTGAGCTAGCCAGGCTCATAATACTATTTGGATTATAAGTTCCATCATCCCTGACCACGCTGACTGGGATCGATGGAAGTTGGAGTCCAACAACATCGGGAGGAGCACAGATTCCCCACCTCTCCTACAAAGTTACAGGTCTCTGTGTTCTGAGTCACAGTCTCCATTATCACTATGTCTGTAGGATTGGTGAGAGGCATTGCAAGTTTACTTAATGGAACCCCACTCCTCCAGCAAAATCTTTCATGATCCACCACTTTGGGTGGGGAGAGTTTTCCATGCCTGCAACAGAGAAGCTTGTGAGAGGAGACCTTCTCTGTCCACAAACCTCCCTTTCTGTATGGGGAGAAGGAAATCCACTCAATCCTGGGAATAAGATTGTGCCCTGAGTAATTCTGATCCACAAAATTTGAAAATGCATAACTGGAAGTATTTAAACGTTTCAGAGGTTCAAATTGCACGGCTGTTTTTGAGGAGCACTGATGACAGGAAGAAACACATTTTTAAACTTAAAATAATTTCACAACTGAGAATTACTTACAAGCTGTTCAGACTTCACACTAAAGAGCTGTATGGTCTTTGCGACATTTTTTGATACCGCCAAGGTGAGATTTGGATCTACAGCAGCCACATTCAGCTCACTAGAAACAAAAGGCAATGGCAATGACTGTTTAATCATGATTCTTCAATTGTTTTCTTGCCATTTTAGACACCAAACAAGGGGGAATAACATTTTCTACATACACTATGTTAGGATAATTTATTTTTGCACCATTCACATAGCGATTTTCTTCTACGCCCAAGCAGCCACAGTTTGTGCTTCTTTAAAGGTAAAAGGACCCCTGACCATTAGGTCCAGTTGTGGACGACTCTGGGGTTGAGGCATTCATCTCGCTTTACTGGCCAAGGGAGCCGGTGTACAGCTTCCAGGTCATGTGGCCAGCATGACTAAGCCACTTCTGGCGAACCAAAGCAGCGCAAGGAAACGCCATTTACCTTCCCGCCAGAGTGGTACCTATTTATATCTACTTGCACTCTGACATGCTTTCGAACTGCTAGGTTGGCAGGAGCAGGGACTGAACAACGGGAGCTCACCCCGTCACAGGGATTTGAACCACTGACCTTCCGATCGGCAAGCCCTAGGGACCCGCTGAAGCGCCAACAAAGCGCCCGGCAGCGCCGCACAGAGCGCCCCGAGCCGCAGGAGGAGGAGGATTCAAAGTGCTACAGAACACTGCTGGGTCCCGCTGGCTCGGGGTGCTCTGCGTGGCGCTGCTGGGCGCTTTGTCGGCACTTCAGCGGGGGAATGCTGTTGGGTCCCGCTGGCTCGGGACTCCACGCGGTGCGTGCTGCGGGCCCCACTGAAGTGCCGACAAAGCACCCAGCAGCGCCATGCGGAGCACCCCGAGCCAGCGGGACCCAGCAGTGCTCTGTAGCACTTTGAATCCTCCTCCTCCTGTGGCTCGGGGCGCTCTGCGCAGCGCTGCCGGGTGCTTTGTCGGCGCTTCAGCGGGTCCCGCTGGCTCGGGGCTCTATGCGGCGCGCGCTGCTGGGCGCTTTGTTGGCGCTTGAGCGGCAGCAGCAACTTACTGGTTAGTAAAAAAAATAAAGGACACCCCCGAAAATAAGGCTTATTTTCTTGAGTAAAATAAATATAAGACGGTGTCTTAAAATGTGAGAAACACGGTAGTTGCTTGGATAATTAATGAAGAATCAATCATTTAGTAGTAATGAGCTTACATTTCCTAAACTATAATTTAAGGAGAGAGGAAAATCATGCTGCATATTATGTCCCAAAATTTATTACGAACACTTTACCTTGCAATGGTTTTGATGATGCTGTCAAGCTCATCAGCTGAAGGGGGATTGCGACCTCCAGGGGGAAAGACGAGGTTGATGGGGTCAAAGAGCCGCGATAATGACTTTGACAAGTAGGCAGCTTCATAAGGTTGCAAAGAGTCTTTCAGGGCTATTTCTGGACTGAGTAGTGGGGGGAAACGGGTTAAGATAAAATATATTTCCTTTTTTCAAACAAAACAAAAATAATACCCATTTGGGGTTGGACTAAAGTATACCAAGGAACACCGTCCCTATTTTCTCAGCTCTTACCGGAATTATTCTGAAGGCATGCAGATCCTTTAGAGTAATTTCTAGTGGGAAACTACGCAAAAGCCTATAAGACAAGTATCCCAACTTTAGGAGCAGCTACACTTACTAAAGCGTTAACTGGCAGAGATGTGTGTAGCTCTAGGAATTAATCTTCCCCTTCAAAATGCATGAAATGTTCAATTAGCAAGCAATTTTTCTAAATCAATGTATAAGACATTCAATGTTAAAAACAGAACATTTCCTAACTTAAAATAAAGTTTGCTGTAGTTACATATGCCATATACATTATATTGTTCTATTTTTTAGTATAAGAGGCAAACTTGAGTCCCCTGACCCCAAATGATACTGAGGAACTCGTACCAGCTTCTAACCCAGAAGTGAAAATCCATTGAATACATTACCTGATGTCTTTTATTACTGTCTTTTATAATTTTTATTTTATTTTATTACTTTTATTACATAAGGACCCCTCAACCTGTACTTTCAGGAATCACTGTTTAACAGCAAACTGTTGTCAGGAATTTTAGAGATTTCCCAATACACTCCAGTGGGTGTCTTGCACGGGCCCTGAGACAGAAAACAATATAGCATTGCAATCTCTATCAGAATTTTTGTAAAGTTTTTTTAAATTCTCTGGGGACACTAATGCAGAGAACCTGTAGCCCTCCAGGTGTTCTGGAACTCCCATTAGTCTCAGTCAGTATGATCAATGATCAGGGATAATGGGAGTTCACATTCAACAACATCTGAAAGGCCACTGGTTCCCCAACTCTGCTCTAATATCTCCAATGGTCTCAATGGTCCCTTCTGGGATGAGATCAACGTTTGACACAATCAGGCCAGTGGGCACATTCAGTCCCAAAGAGATGTTGCTTTGGGGAGCCTTAGTATGACACAGTTTGAGAACTCCAGCCCACTGATTCAGAGCCTCACATACGAAATAGCTCACAAACTAGACTGGTGGGGGATCAGAAACCCATTTGTTTGTCTACTTCTGTCCAAGCCAATCGACATTGTACAATACATTCCAGCAGGAGCAGACTCAGTGGCCTAATTTGCACATCACAATGTATCTCAGTTAATGGTTTACCATGAATGTGCTGAGCAGGGCTGTTGTGTTCCTGCTTGCTACCATACAAGTGGAAACAAACAAAAATCCCTAGCTTAGTTTTATGCCCAAGCCACATATCGTGGTTTGTTTTGCTCCAACAAGACACGATCAGTGAGCCAACAACAAACTTTGGCTATAGACTGAGATTCATTGGAAGTGAAACAATCCCCAGTTCTGACATAATGCTAAGCCAGGGGTCAGCAAGGTTTATCTTGCCTGGACCGGATTGGTCCCATGGAGATCCCTCCATGGGCCGGATCTCGCTCGTGCGCAAGCCTGAGATTTTCTGTGTCTGCGTAGACACAATTTTTGGCGTCTGCACATGCACAGATGTGATTTTTGGCATCGCGGAAGCGAGTCCCCACGCAGTGCTGATTTAGCGCAGCACGTGAGCGGGCAACTCAGTTCGTGGGTGGCTCGTGGGCTGATCAAATGACCTCCTTGAGCCACTTTTGGACCATGGGCCTTAGGTTGCTAACCCCTGTGCTAAGCCATGCTCATGGTTTGTTTCCTCAATGCATTGTGGTGTTGCGCATTCACGGCAAATCATTTCCTCCTTGGCAGGGGGTTGGACTGGATGGCCCCTGTGGTCTCTTCCAACTCTATGATTCTATGATTAACTGTGGTTAAAAATCATGTACACTGTAAAACAAAAAATGCCCCAATTGGTAGAATGAAATAGCACATTGTTGTTAATTAAAATGTTAAAACAAAATGCTCTATGTTGTAGGGAATACAAAGCTTCAGAGTCTAGAATTTTCTATTTTCTAATTATATATACACAACATACATACTCATAATCCTGTTTCTTTTGCATGAAAATGTCCTGTGTATCATCTTCTATCTGTTGAAGTTCTGCAAAGTGTTCGGCAGTGCCATTTGTAATGAAATTTCTTTGAATATTTTTGCTATATTGTTGAATACGCTTCCAGAAATCATTATAGAGCCTCAGTAATTTAGGGTATTCGCCTTCAAAAGCTTGTTTCAAAAACATGGAAGCTGCAAGACAAAAAAACCAAACAAACCCATAAATATTACTTGGAACACCATATCAGTTTCTGTAATACCAACAATTCTTGTCATTTAAATTCAACATAATACGGACACATAATATTTAAATAAATGCAGTCTTTATTACAAGGCCTGTATGGGTGAAATTTCATCCCAGAATTATTTTCAAGAGGAAATTGGGTGTTCCTCACAACCTTACAGAATTGCCTTACAAAATGCTATTCAGAGGGGTTTTTATTGCAGTCCTAATACAATGTTCCATCCTGATCTTCATTCCTTCTTTAGTGTTAAATCTGCTTCTTTATAAAATAGTTACAAATATCTCAATGAGAAATAATTTCATTAACATTGGCAAAGGTAATTAAAACGTCTTGTTTTCTAACTATTGGATGGTTTGCGTATAATGCTAAGCCATAGTTTAACAAACCATGTGTTAGCAATGATCATCTCACAGATGATTAAAAATGGCTTGTTTCTCTAAAGCTTGCTTTGCTTTCCGGCTGCTCTTGCCTTGCAACTTGGAGAGTGTCCTGGGGAGGGGGGTTGTAATCAAACAAACCATGGTTAAGGAAGAGTGCTTGACACACATGTTAAACAAACCAAAGCCTGAAACCCAACAACATGCCATGACTTCAGATCAGAGTTTGTTGCCAGTAAACAAAACATAGTTGTCACGGTCTGGTTGGTGGGAGGTAGCAGTCCCGACTCAGGACGTCAGGACCAGAGGCAAGATGGCAGAGTGGAAGCAGGAACGGGAGTCCAGGTGGCGTGGGGCTGCGGGTCAAGCAGCAGGAAGTCGCAGGGTTGAAGAACCGAAGGTCGGGAAGCGAATGCGAAGGTCAAGGAGCAAGGAGTCACGAAGGCGAAGGTCTGAAGGTCGAGGAGCAAGGCGTCGGCAAGGCGAAGGTCCAAGGGTTGAGGAGCAAGGAGCAAGGCGAAGGATCAAGGAACAGGAGGCCAGATGCAACAAGGCAGGGACCGCATTGCTGTGGCAAAGAGCTGAAGGGAAATGCTGAGCTTTTATCCCTCCCAACTCTTGCCACCAGGTGCAGTGAGTTATCAAGTGGCCTCACCTGAGTGGCCACTCCTTGCTTCTCCAGCACAAGCTGAGGCAGGCCCCAGTCCTGCAAAGTACTACAGGCCCCAGAGCCTGACTCCTGCCCATACTCCTGACAATAGTGAAGTCACTGGGCAGAGTTACCACATACCACTAAGTCATGGTTCAATAAACTATAGTTGAATAAACCATAGTTTAGCATTTTGTGGTAACTAGGCCAGTATCACTACCCTCTCTCAGGGCATAATTTGACTAAGGATCTATTTTCAATATAATGACTCAACTCTGAAACACAAGAAAAGATTAAAGTGTCCCTGAGCAAATGAGAGCAGTTCTCCCACTACTGAGTAACTATAGAGACCCAACACATAGAGCTAAGAGGTAAAGTCTCTGAAATCAGATGGAAGGATTTCTAGAAAGGTTCCCCCCCCCTGCAAATTAAACACTGTGCCCCTTCTCAGACACCAGCAGAATTTCCACATATTTAAAATATCATTAATCAGAATATATAAACATGTACCTCTCTTCACAAGAGAGGTCGATTTACAGTTTGTTATATTGTTCTGATTTTCAACAGAGCTACTTATTTTGCTAAACCCTACAGATTTATTTCCAAGGTTTTAGATTCGGATTTTGCCAACCCACACTAAAGTTAGCAGTGTCTGAAAGAGGGCTTGTCTGTATGCATGCCTATTGTGTTTGTTGGTGACTAAATGCTCTTAAAATTACTAAAAAGAGCCTAGAAGCTCCATTGGACACATGTAGAATAAACAAGTTAAAATACTCAAAGAGTGAGAGAGTAACAAGGAAACAAAATATTATTGCAAAAAATATAGGATGTACAGGCACAGCTTAGGCCTGAAACATTTGAGGGCCAAGTAAGACGGTTTTTAGGCTTCTTTATAATTTACCTTACAACCCTTTAAAGGAGGATTGGACTAATTCATTCATGTTGGCTAGGCTCCGCCTCCACAGCTTGAGACAGTACTGCTTCTGAATACCAGTTGCTGGAAAGCAGAGGAGTGGCCTTGCATTTGAATCCTACTCGGTCTTTTTCCACAAGCAACAGTTTAGCCACTGTGAGAATAGGATGCTGGAGAAGATGGGTCATCCGCCTCACCCAGCAGGCTCTTCTTATGATTTTACAGCCACATTTGGGGGGGGGGAAATAATAATTGGAACCACAGAAAGATACGAGTTCATTGCCCCAGTCATAAAAACCTCCCACTCCCTGAATTTGCTATTTGTCCTGGCAGGAACACTTTACAGGCAGAATTTCTGGGGTGGGGAGTAATTTCTGAGAACTGTGGTGGGTATTTTTTTGTGGGGGGAGGTTAAACAACCACACCAATTTAGATTGAAGGCCCTGTGGCTGCTATTGATATCGAAAAATTCACACATCTCCCTCATGACGTGTGCTTTGAACCTGAATAGGGAACTGATGCAGCCTGAGTCCGGGACCCAGCAGCTATGAGGAATCCTCTGAGATTCCAATTTCTTTCCAGCCTGACAGTGTATTTTTATTTTTTTTATAGTAATGGCAAAGTATATTTGACAGTATTAGGCAGTCACTCAAATTAAATTAGATCACTTGGTTACTTAGCAACTATACAAAACAACTGCGTACAAATAGAGCAATAAGTAACTTTCACCGTTTTTGAAAGAGTGGCTAGAAACTTCAGAGGTGGTTACAGAGATGCTGTGCACTTGCTAAAAGTTAAGATTTATCCATAAGCACAAAGGAAAAATGCTAGTAAATTCACAAAACTATTGTTGTGCAGCTTCAGTATCCGCTTCACCTGAAGAAAAGATACACAGTCTTTGATATTCTTTGACTAATGTGGATCAAAGGAGCAATACAAAACAAAACAAAAAAACCAGGTTGCCCTTTTGTCCTGTTCTTCTCCGAAGGATTTCAGGACAGCCGACACAGTAGGTCAGGGGTTGCCGACCTTTTTTGGGCCGTGTTTCAAATTTTGGGAGAGTGCAGGGGGTGCAAGTCACAAAATGGCTGCCATGGGGAACGTGCCATAGCAACCACCTATGGTTGAGACAACCACCCATGACAACTATGTGCTTACCGCAGGAATGTCCCGTTTGTGGCGCTCACACAATACTACATAGACTGATGGTGCTGCTGTCTAATAACAACAGGCAGCGTTCTTCAGTACCATGAAAAATACACAGACTTGCCATATGACACTCACTCTCATTTCAAGGTACCTGAGCATTTTGCCTCATAATTTTCTTTCTAGAGACTTCTTTATTTTAATGAAAGCTCAGAGTCTGGGGAACTTAGCCAATGAAAGCCTCCAAGGCACTCCAAGCCTCCATGGGCAAAAGGCTGGCAACCTCTGTGGCAGAAAGTAATGGTGAAGTAACTGGGGGAAAGTCGCGCAGTGTGCTGCATGTCCAAGTAGTGTTTTGAACCAGTATCCCCCTAGTTACAGCACATCAGCTCTCACACTTTTCTAATGCTCTTTGATTCTTGACATGTGAGCAACGCTCTCTAAAAGGGTGTTCAGAAATATTGATATGTATTCAATGGCAAATATTCATCACTAATTTTCCAAGAGAATTTTGTTTAGTTGCACATACCACACAGGGACCAGACAAATGTTTTAGTATAAAAAGGAGGCAACGGGGGGGGGGGGGAGTAAATTGTCATTATTCAGTTATTGCAGTGTGTCCTGGGCATTTCTTCAAAGTAGCATAGCTGGTACTCAGGACTGTGCAAAACCCAATTTCCTCAAGGTAGTGCTTCTGTTATAGGAAACGTAATTTCCTGAGCACTCAAACTGCGGCATTTTAATGTTGAAAAAATACGTTTTCTCTTTCCACCTAGTGCCATCATGAATTCTATGGGGGTTACTGTTGTATGGATATCATGGGCACCTAGTAGATCAGCAATGCAACTCTTCCCTGCATTATCTTGTGCAGGTTTCCAAACAAGCAAAAAAGGCGGCCTATTAGTATTACTGTTGTTATTATTATCACTATATTTATTTATATCCCACCTTTCCCCCTGAAGCTCAAGGTGGCATACAGCTATTGTGTGTAGAGGTATTTGTTTTTTGTTCTATTATATGCGTTTAGAAAATCAATTGAAAAAATTGAAAAAACAAACAAACAAACCACCACCACAGAACCACTTCCTCCCTATCACATTTCCACAGTTATTTGTTTTTTTAAACTGTTTGTGAAAGCTACATACTCTGGCCACATCTTCCCTGCATGCTAGTGAAAAAGGCACTTCCTGCTTTTGCTAGCGCATGGGAGGTTGTCAAAAGCTCTGAAGACAGGCATTCCTCCCACATGCTGGACCGAAGGACTGGATATATTGCTATGAAGGAATTGCAGGAGACAGTTACATATATATATGGGGGGGGGTTGATTCCAACCAACCCACACTGGTATTTTATTGAGCACTATTTGGCTGGGTAGTGGGGGCGGCAGCTGTGGTGAATTCTACAGAATTAACATATTTTTCAGGATAAGTGTAGAAAAGAAAAGAATCACACAGGCCAGACTCAATACTGTACTTACAGTCGGTTGCCTTCTGAAACTGGGAGGCAAGTGTCTGAGTCACTGCCGTCCAAAATGTGCACAAAATGTCTGACAGGCCATCCTGGGAGAAAAAGAGGAACAGAGAGATAAGCCAGAAATGCTCCAGATTTGGGATACTGTACTCTTCATGCCTCCCATGGAAGGACCACCAGACGCTGTCTTAAACCAAGTTCAGGCCATTGGTCCATCCAAGCAGTATAAAAACACAAATCTAAGGATTTGTCATATTGACTGTAACCAGCAAAGCCCTTGACCAACAGAACTCATCAGCGAGAGCATGGATGGGCAGAAAGGTTTTTAGTATGCACCAAAAATACACAATCACTGGCACAGGTCTTATTTCCAGGGGGGAATTATTTCATTAAGCTTGGAAGCCAGGTGAAAATTACACACACGAAGAAGGTTAAGTCATACAACAGCGATTGGGCGGGCGGGCGAGGGAGAAGCATTTGTGATGCTGTCTGTGAACTCAAGTAACAGACAGGTTATCATCTTGTAATACAATCCGCTATAGTGGAAGGAGCTGACAAGATGAGTAATGGACTGCATCCGATTAACTTTTCAGCTCAGTGGAAATTGTTTCAATCAAACTCCTACTCTTTTAAAGAGCAATACAGGACGAAGGGCACCAGCCTCTTGTCACCTATTAAGTGTATTTCAAGAGCACGGGAGGCTTTTTGCCGAGTCTGGTGCCCCATTTCCCTCAGAGCAACACAATGAGTTCTCCCTTCCACCAGCAGTACACACAGGTGCATATATAAATGTGGTTTCAAAACACACACACACACACACACACACACACACACACACACGGGTGCGATCTTCTTTGTGTGCTTTTGGATATCCTCTTCCTTGAGTCTTCTGCTGTGCAGGTGATGTTTTGCTCCTTTCCATGGCCATGCTCCCCTTTACTGCTCCCAGTTAATTTGTCTTCTGACACTTATGTGCACTTAAGAGGTTATTAAGGTTAGTATTCACACATCAACTGAATCTATATTTATCTTTCGATTTATGCTTATGACCACCCAATATTATTCCACTTTGTATATTTTTATCCTTCTATTTTTGTGGACTGGACCACTATCCTATTTTGTATTTGAATGAGTCCAGATCACTGTATTTCACTGTAAGAATGCTAGAAGAGACTGGTGGATCAGGGCCTTTCTAGTCTAGTAACTTGTTTCCCAAAACAGAAAATGCTTACGCAGAAGCTTATGTCTGCATAATGCTACATAATGGACCTTGACTGACTGGATCAGATGCCCAACCTTTACAAAAAGCAATTAACTATAAATATAAGAACAGTTTAAAACAACAACCCATACAGAAAATCAATTTAGATCCAGCGAAGGTATCAGCTGAGATAAAGAATTTATAAGCCTGATTGAAAGAGAAACGTCTTTAGCATGTGCCCAAAAGCCAATGGTGAAGGCGTTTGTTTGCTATGCAAGGAGTGGATGTTCCAAGGGTAGGTGCTGCCACATTATACAGTGGTACCTCTGCTTACAAATAACTCTACTTACGAATTTTTTTACTTACAAATGGAGCTCCGTCCGCCATCTTGGATGTGGTTTAGATAGGATTTTTTCTACTTACGAATTTTTAGATAGGGTTGCTTCGACTTACGAATTTTTTCTCCCTATGCATTCCTATGGGATCTGACTTACAAATTTTTTCGACTTACAAATGTGTGTTCGGAACGCATTGAATTCGTAAGTAGAGGTACCACTGTAGATGTTCCAGCAGATGACCCCCAAGAGTGGACTACAAGTCTCCTCTAGCTCACTGACTCATTGCAAGTCCCAACTATAATCCAAATGTGCCCTTAAATAACTACAGATATGCAATGTGTGGCAATTATAGAGAGGTTCCTAATCCACTGACAAATACTCACTTGTGAGACTAACTAAAATTCTCTCTATTCTGATGAATCACAGAACAAATGAAAGCCATAGGAACAAGGGATCAAAGTTACGTGTTTCTGCATTATGTAACATTATGCAATGTTGACGGTTTTGCCCAATAAATTTCCAGCTGGAGGTTCCAAGTAAACCAGAAGCACTACATCTGCTGCATGCATTGTATCACATGCCTCTGCAGATGTTCACACCAACAATACAGGCTCCAAATTTAGCGTACTGCTGCCTAGTCACAGGATTATAAGATTATTCCTGAAGGCAAAAAGGGCTGGTAGTGACAGAAATGTGAACCTCCTTGTTCACATTAATCTATCCTGATGCCACTGCTCTAAACTATAACTGAGTGTTCCAGTCAATTACTACCAAAGAATCAATGAATTCCTCAGAACCAGCCAAAAACCTGGCATACTGTGTCATCTGTAATAACAAGCAATGACATTACAGCTGCAATCTAAAAGTCTCATTTCAAATTATTTCTTCAACATTAAGACAGAACAAGTATCCTATTTTTAGACAAAACATATTTATCTGCTCATTTAGGAAAATCACAAGCTTGCTGTCTGTCTTTTGCAATTACCGGTAATCTATATTTGAAAGGAAAACCTAATATTACTAGTGAATTTCTCTCTCTCAGTCCTCTTCAAATAGGTGGGTGGTACCTATCGCTAGTCTACTGGAACACTAAGCAACGTGGATTGATAACGCAGATATTCACAGTGGTCCCCCTTCTTTAGTTATAGAAAGTTGCTTCTTGTACTACCCATCTGCAACAAAGCAGGAATCCTCCAGAACTTATTTGTCTAATACATCACCTTTTGGGATCCATCCCTTAAGCAGGTGGGATAGTCCATATGATCAGGTTAAGTGTGGAATGCCACCCCCCCCTTTCTCAGGTAGGGTAGAAAAGAGGCAAACCACCTGATGAAGCAGATTGTGGCCCACCAAAGCTTATGCCATAATAGATGTGTTAATTCTTTTAAGGTGTCACAAGACTCTGCTGCTGTTTCTGCTGCAAATGACAAAGATGGATTCCCTTCCTGGGAAAAATTACATCAGTGGTGTGAAAAGGGCTCACCAGACAATCTCGTTGCTTACTGAGTCTGGAGAGCTTTCTCAATAAGAGCAGGAAGAGTTTAAATTGCAGAAGCAAGATACGACTGCCCCCCCCCTTGAGGGGATGGGGAAGGAAGAGAACCAGCTGCAAAGTAAGGAGACTTGAACACTACAAGTAGCTTCCAAACAGGAGAAAAATCAAAAGCCTTCCAGCTTTTTTAACTCCCTCCAGCCAATGGTGAAAATTTACTACTGGGAATTCAAATAGAATCATAGAGTTGGGAGGGTTGTTGACATAGCTGCCAAGTCCCGGTTAGAAAAATACAGGATCAGCAGCGTCGGCACTGGAAGTCGCTTCTACGCATGTCCAGACATGCGTAGAAGCAACTTCTGCCGCTGCCCGCCCGTAACCCGTCACCTTAACCGATGACAGAGATCCCCTCACCTTCCCTAGAGTCTTGTCAGCGAGGACCAGCGGCGGCGAGGGCTGGGGAGAGGCGAGAGAAGGGATGGGGAGCTGGGGATCGGGGCTTGGGTAGGGAGGGGGGAGAGCGTAAATGGCAGGACGGGCCTCTGAGTCACCACAGCAGCCACCGAGCGCTTTCCTCCGTCACCTCCATAGAGATCAGACCAACTCACCGCCGCTTCTAGTGCATACTGAGACAGCCCCACTAACTTTATTACACAGCGCACAGACTGGGGACCCCCTTTTCAGACATTACCCCCGCAATGAAGTCAGCTCTACACTCGACTCCAGCTCCCACCCCCAGGCTGGTCTCCTGAGTTTTTAAGAGCAGCTGAGGGTTAGATTAGAAGAGGGAACCATCAGGAGCGGGAGCCGGGATAGTATCCCACCAATCAGAAATCTGCGCGCAGATGGCGGTATCGGTCGCCGGGCAGACTTCGAGGCGCAAGTTTGGGAGCGAGGCTGGCGAGGGAAAGAGAAAGTGATTGAAGCTCCACACTGGGAATCACGACCTCCCTCGCCCTGGCAGGTCTTCCTGTCCTATCCTGGGAGGGAGGGAGGGCGGAGGGGGGTTGCCAGGGGAGGACCCCAGGTTCAACCCCCACATCTCCAGGGAGGGTCTGGGAATGCCCCCTCTCTGAAACTGGGGAGAGGGGCTGTGAGATCCTGCGCCAGATGGACTCGTGGGCTGAGTCAGTGCAAGGCAGCCTCCTGGGTCCTATTTCTAAAAAGCCCTCGCATGTCTTCCTCCACTGCCAGAGGCAGGAAATGCATTAGAATAGCACTTGCTGGGTGTCCCTCTTCCGTGCTCCTTGCAGGCTTCTTACTGGGGGTGCAACTGGTTGGCCACTGGGAGACCACCATGCTGGATTCGATGGGCCCCTTGCCAAACCCTCCTTAGCATGCCGGCTACCAATTGCCGAGGGAGACTCAGCCAAAGCGGCCAATCACAAGGGGCGGGCACAGAGCTGAGGAGGCGGAAGAGGTACAGTTGGTTGACGGGAAGCAGGACCGCAGTGCAGTGCAGCACCACACCACACCACAGCACCGGAAGAAATCCGGGGGAATTACGGGATATTTCACCATTCGGGATGACAACGGGAAACGGCTTTAAAAACGGGGGTTTCCCGGGGAAAACGAGAGACTTGGCAGCTATGGTTGTAGAGTTGCGAGGGACTTAATCGTTATCAAGTCCAACCCCTGCAAATGCAGAAATCTCAACTAGCTCATGCATGACAGATGGCTATCCAACCACTGCTTAAAAACCTACAAGGAAGGAGAGTTCACCACCTCTCCGTGGGAGTCTGTTCTACTGCCAAACAGCTCTAACTGTCAGAAAGATCTTCCTGATGTTATGTCGGAATCTCCTTTCTTGTAACTTCAATCCATTGCTTAAGGTTCTATCCTCTGGAGCAGGAGGGAACAAGCTCGATCTATCTTCCATGTGGTAGCTTCTTTAGATCAGAGCTTTCCTAACTATGTGTCGTGACGTTAGTGTGTCGGCTGCAGTGTGTAGGTGTGTCATGCAAACACTCTCCACACTCCTCCCGGGGCTGGAAAGGGGTTAGTTTGACCTCCGGTTTGCTAGTAAAACTGAATTACTATGTCACAAAATGACGCATGTCTAAAAAGTGTGTAGCCAACATGAAAAGTTTGGAAAGCTCTGCTTTAGATATTTGTAGATGGCCATCTTATCTTCCCCCCAATTTCCTGTTTTTCAGGCTAAACATATCCAATTCTCTCAACCATTCCTCATAAGGCTTGGCTTCCTATCCCCCTTGATCATCTTGGTCGTCGTCCTCTCCATAAACAGAAGCAGCAAAACTCAGGTTACTTAGCACTGGGTAGAAAAAAAATTCCTTGGGATAAGTACTTCCATTTTGTCCCAAGTGACTACTTGGGTCATGATTGTCGTGGAGAGCATGCTTGATAAATAGACCCTCTGGTGAGCATTATGACAGATCAATAAATACAGATAACCAACAGCTACCATTACATCCTGGGCAAGGTTTAAAATGTAAAATTAAAATGACGTTCCACCTGTGCATTATTAGATGACTACTTGCATGTGCTCAACAGTGTTATTTATATATGAAAAATACCAACCCTTACTATGACACACTGATTTCAGTCCTTCTTTTTATACAGCACATAACACAGCCTCCAGGAGTAGTTTGATTAAAACAGTGAAAAACATTTATTCTCAAGCCACTTTGAAGTGTAAAGCTATACAGAGAATATTACTGTGCAGTTCATCTGCTACAGGGTCCCAAAACAAAGCTCTGAATTCTAATGTGGACAGGGTTTTTCTAATCAGAGGCCCCAAAAGCAGGTTTGGAAAAAGCATATTGAAGACAAAAGACCTTGCAAGTTACCCCATAAATATTTGTAAGCCATAACACAGGACTGCAAAAGATTTAACAATTCTGTCTTGCAGGCCTCATGGGGCTGAACTAAGGAAGATCCGTACTATTTCTATAGCAACGTGACTGCCAAATGTGAGACTCCGAGCAAAAGATATCATTTGCAGTAGTAAAAAAAAAAAAAAATCAGCAGAGGAACAGTGAAGTTCCCAATCACCTCAACCCACCCTTTATTTCTATTTGTGGTGTTTTGAATCAGATTATATATATATATATATATATATATATATATATATATATATATATATATATAATGCCTGTATATTTATGCTATTGTGTATATGATATATAGTGTGGTGGTCACACAATCAATTAAAACCACCACAGTTTTGAAGAGGGGCTTGTGTTTTGTTTCACTGCAGGCTACATTTCATTATATCCAGTGCTTTCCAGTGGCAAAATAACATTTAAAAGGTAAGCTCTTTAGGTAGGCACCAGGGAGAACACAGTTTACATTATTTTTAAATATTGCTTTTCAAACTAAAATGAAAAAGTCAGGTGTGAGTCTTTGCTTTTTAATCTGCGTACAGATGACTCCAGGGGGGTATTATTTTTATACGGCAATAGTGTCTAAATCAGGGATGGGGAACACTTTCCCGCCTGCTCCTTGGCAACGTTCTGGTGAGCACATGACAGTGCTGGGAAGGATCAGAGGCAGAAGTGGGTGTGGCCAGTGACCAATGTGGGTGGAGCTACGGCCATTTACTTGCACTGCAGAGTCTCCAAGGAGACAGATGGGCATCTGAAGTGGAATCGCAGCTGTCGAGGAAGATAGATGTAATGCTAGAGTTGACCTCACCACCAGTAATTAGGAAACAGAATGTAAAATGCAGGGTTTATGTTACCATCTCCTGCGAGAATGGGCATACGGCCCTTTAAAAATGGACAAGTTCCAATGTGTTTTGTTGTTAGATCAACTTTCTAATGTGGACACACAAAAATCCAACCTTCTCTCCTCTCCCAGACACTTTACGCAGAGTGGAAACGGATAGTATCATATGTGAAATTGCTTTGGCTTTTTAAATGAGTATTAGAATTTCCATGATTTATCAGCTTATTTTTAACTACTGGCAGCAGACTCAACAGATCCTGCGCTCCCATCTGGCTGTCCCTATTGCTCAACAGACACTGAGGGTATGCATGCAAATCTAGATTTTAGCGGCTTTTTAGGCAGTTCCAAAAGTCCTACATGGCAGCTTGTGACAATATGTTAGATAACTAGGGGACTTTAAAAAAATACATGATAGCCTTATTTCACTAGTAGCAGCAAAAGGCAGGTTTTCGGCACATAATACCAATGCCATCTATGAATGTTAAGGCCAGTGCACATTTGGTTTGGGGTTCAAATAAAACTTCATTCCCTTAGAAGTTCAGAGAAATAAGTACTGAGACAGAATACAATGGGCTAAAGACCCTCCCCTCAGCCAAATAAATGCCAAATTATGGTATTGAAATAGACATACAAATGCTAAACATGTCTGATCAACATTCTTTTTTCTCTTGAGTTCTCTTCTCTAGTATTATACACTCTGCGTTCCACATGAGCATGAATTCACAATAAAACAAAATATTGTTCAATTACTTAAACTAGGATTTACAGTGGTCCTCTCTAGTACAATGTCTGCTAGGGAAGTGCAGGGATTTTTAAGGACATCTCCCTCCAAGCCATCAAAAGGAGGGTTAGGGAAACTTTCAAAAAGGGTGTATCAGACTATTAAATCACCCACCCATCTTCTGGTCCCAAAGACACATCTTTGGACATACAACCAAACCGAGCAAATAATATTTTTAGAAATACGGTGTTCATAGTGACAAGTCATGAAAAAACCCAACCCTATTCGTCATCACTTAGATTTTCACACATAGGTAATTTGAGTATACTCTAGACGGCTGCGTACCGTAGTGAGAAGCCAAAGAGATCTAGGATGAGACCATCTCACAGAGGAAGAATGAACATGTGCCACTGAGCTATGCAACTTCTTCCTCTATGAGCCAAAAAGAAACTTACAATGTCAAACACAAAAGACATTTTTGGGGTGCATCTCCCAGAACTCCAGAAAATGAGTAGGGCACAAGAGTCCTTTGCAGAAGCAATGCTAATTCTCGCAGGGCAAGGCTTATGCTTCCCTCTGCCTTGCAATTCTACCCTTGATCATGCTTCCCACTAGTTTACCCAAGGCAGGTCCCTGGCCTACAGTTTCCTGGCATCAGTGTGTAAGATAAATTACTATTACTCAGCCCAATGCCTTGGGAAGGGCAGGTTCTAACTCCTAACAAAAACCATGTAGTTGTGAGAAGCTTCTCGTATAAATAGGGTATGTTTCCTAGGGTTTTTCTTTTAAGTTGATTCATAAGAGAAACTGCAAAGAGCATGCAGCCACAAGAAACAAGTTTTTGTTTCTCCATTTAATATTCATATTGCAAACTATTTGCACAAATGGTCTCTTCTCTCCATTAAAAAAATTGAATCTGTTGGAATTTATAGTCCAACACATGGAATTGGAACATTTTCTCTTTCCCTTTGCATAAAATTTGAACTTGAACATGAAGAGAGGAAGGGGCTCTCCTTCACAAATTATGACAGATGAATTGATCGGCTAGCACTGTTATTGGCCCTTGGGAAGATCATTCATCAAATTTGTCTAAATAAGAATACAGCACAATACAAGTGAATGGATAAGAAAAGGTATTCAGAGGGGAGCTACTGTAGGCAAAGGACAGCCGTGGATTGTTTATCAAAGACAGAATTGCCAAAAAGGAGAGAAGCAGATGGCTGGATCACGCGACAAACCATACAAAGACATGTTATCTTACTAATACATAAGATTAATTAGCCAATGCATACAGTATTACGGGGAAATATAATAGTGATCATTAATATTTTATCATTCTTTCAAATATGACAAAAAAGCAGTCATCCCAAGGGATTGGGCCTAAAAGATGTTATGTGAGGATGGGTCATTGTTTATGCACATCTCTCATGGGGTTATCAATTCCTCCCATACTTCAGTCTCTTGCACTCCCTAAAAAGCCATCCCACAGAGTTCCCCATCTTCAGGAGGGATGGGGCTTTTTTGCAGATGGTTCCTCCCCTCCCCCGAAAGTTCAGAGCAACATTACACTAGTTTGCATCCAAGGCAAGGAGAACAAGCAAGCAAGATATTCCTGGTGCTTTGCTGAAAATGGGCCACTTCATCTACAACTGCACACAAGGGATTCATAGACCAGGCCACCCCTGCACTGGCAGGCTAGCACTGCACACGAAGCAACAGAGGTCCTGGTTTAAACCAGACACCAGTCCCACAAAACATCAAATGGTTAAGTTCTGCTTGCCTGCCAGGTACACATACACGCTAGCCTTGTGTCTGTGCCCAAGAGACTATAGATCAGGCACAGGCAAACTTGGCCCTCCAGATGTTTTGGGGCTACAACTCCCATCATCCCTAGCTAACAGGACCAGTGGTCAGGAATGATGGCAATTGTAGTCCCAAAACATCTGGAGGGCCGAGTTTGCCTATGCTTGCTATAGATCTTGAACCATCCATCAATGCACACTCTTCAGGCTAGCCTGTGTGTCACCACGATTTCATTACCCACTGAAATACCAAAAAGCTAACACTCCCTTTCTGCTGACATAATTAAAAAAGGCAAGTTACCCTTGCAAGAATGCACTTAGTTAGAAGGAAGAGATGTGGTGCAGGGGAAGGGGCCAGGAGAGAAGCGTTACCTTTGCTAATTCTTCAATGAAGCACACCTGTGTAACTGGATCTCTTTTCATGGACAGTACTTTCCGCAGATGCTGCACCTGAAAAGGAAAGATGTCACTTTCAGCCCAACTCGCTTCTGCATTTCACAGTGCCCTCCAAACCGTGCCACGCCAGAAGAGGATGTTTAAATAGCCAAATACCTGCCCACAAGCTGCACAGATTTGATCCATCAGCTTTTCCATATTGGTCCACAGAGCTGCTCTAAAGGCCGCCATGTTTCCTGGTGTTGGCATAGATGCTCTTCCAGGACCACCTGTTTTAAGAACAACCTGTCTCAAAAACTTAAACGACAACAACTCAACTAGGGGAATTGCTACAATTAGGATTTAAAATACAGTATCTGGATGCACAAGAAGGGACGAACTGGAACTGGTAGAGAAATGGAAAGAATGAGGTATGGTGCTAGAGCAGAAGTGGGCAGCCTGTGAGCCTCCAACACTGCTGAACACCAGCTCCCATCATTCCCTGATGGCTAGCGATGCTGAGAGTTGGAGTTCAATGACATCTGGAGGGCCACAGGTTCTGGACTAAACTCCCAACTCTATGATTGCATAAAAGTGTTGGATTTATACCGAGGAGTTTGGGGCTCAGATCTCCAGTGAGCCATGAACTCACTGGATGGCCCTGGGCAAGTTAACGGTCTTTGGACCTCATGAGGATGTTGCTAGGACAAAACAGGGCAACTCATATATACCACCCTGAGCTACTTGGGGCAACAGCGGAATACAAATGTGGCCAATGTAAGTAACAGCTCCTTCTTCAGACATGGAGGCCTCAATAAATCTCTGCCAGCACACAGTGAACAGCTAAATCGCCACGTTTTTCCAATGTGTGTTAACTAAAGGTAACCATTTCTGAAGTGTGTCCATATCTCAGTGCATTTTTTATTATTTTGGATTTTATTTAATTTTGAGGTTCATAAACCACCCAGAGGATCTGGCTGATATGCAATATAGAAGTGTCATGAATAAATAAAGTTATATATTTGATATGTTCAGAAGTACAACAGAAATTCAATATTACACTGTTATTTAAACACTTCTACAAAAGGAGCTCCAAACTCCGTAGTGTAGAATGGTAGAGGAGCTACCCTGTTTCCCCTATTTTAAGATGTAGTCATAAAATAAGCCATAGCAGGATTTTTAAGCATTCAAGGAATATAAGCCATACCCCGAAAATAAGACATAGTGATAGGCGCAGCAGCAATGCCGCCCGCGGCAGGAGGAGGAAGGAAAAAATAAGACATCCTCTGAAAATAAGCCATAGTGTGTGTGTGTGTTTTTAAGGAAAAATAAATATAAGACGGTGTCTTATTTTTGGAGAAACACGGTATTGCCTCCTTCCATTGTATTTTAGTTTTAATGTGGAAGAATTATAAGCCTTTTCAGCACAGGCTGAGAGAAATTCCAAGACCTAAAGCAAATGTCATATTAGCTATGATGAGGGCCACAAGTCTAAGCGCTAAAAATGCTAGCTGAAAGCGATGCTGTGCTTAAAAATAAATAAATCTCTGTTTCTCAATTGTGGGACATACTTCTGAGTAAACATTGTGCTGTTATAGTTACTATGCTGCACCAGCTGTTGACATTACTTGAAATCTGGAGCGAAGGAGAATACCGTGCTGCAATATTAAGTACAACACGTTTGAGCTAAGAATGACTTGGAAATGGGCCAATTCATTTACCTCAATGTGACTTTCCCACTTCGCAGCTCGCAGTATTATCACATCCAAAGAAAAGAAACAGCTTACCAAACAGTGAAGTGTGATGAAGACTAATATGAACATGAAGAACTGTATTAGATCCTGCTTATGGGAATAAAATGCCTAATTACCAGGCACTGCATTAATACAGAGGGGAGAAGGCATAGTACCTCTGACCACTGTCTGAGAGGGCTGAGTCAAAACCTTAATATCCAAGGCATTGCTGATGTTCTCCTCCAAGGATACGCAGTAACCATCCACAACATTAGTGACGGTGACTTTCAAAGTGCCAAGGTTATAGAAAACCTGAAGAGCCGTTCCTACTTGGGTAGGATTCTAGACAGGGAATGGAGAGAGACACAGAAAGCAGAAACTGTCAGCATGTTAACCATTCATTCATACGTACAGAATTTGTGTACCACTTAATTGCAAATAAAACCTTGATATAAAAATATACATTCAAACTGTCAATAAAAAAACAAAGTTAAAAGCAAGTTTATAAACCCCAAAATATAATTAAATATAATAATATAGAATCAATATAATCAATGTATAATATAATATAATATAATATAATATAATATAATAATTAATATAATCAATATATAATATAATATAATAATTAATATAATAGATATAATTAAAATAATTAAAATAAACCTGTGAAATGTACATTATATACTAAAATTGCAGATTAAAAGACACACCAACTTTACAGTTAAAAGACTGATTCCTTGTGTATGGGGAATGAACACTATAAGGCACTTGCAAAAGTTATAGTTCCACATACACACACAAAAAGGAGCTGAGATGGGATAAATGGTGTAAGCCAATCCGCCAAGTAAACAGGTCCTAAGGCCTTTGGGGAAATGCAAACGGAACAGGCAGAATCAATAGCCCCAACCACCTAAAAGTAAAAAAATTACAGTGACCAATTCACAAGACAGTCTTCATTACAACACAACCCTGATATTGGTGAACTCCAATAGACCCATTGGTTCCTACTAAGAAAGAGATGATTCAGAACTCTCCTACAGCCATTCCATTCTATAATGACGTTTCTGAACATGTGGATTCTTTTCTCAATGGCAAATAAAGCAGTTAGACTGTTATCTCAGTAACTTAATAACTGGCATCCTGATCCTAAAACATTTGCTGCCAAATAAAGACTGGTTCCCGTAATCCTCGGACTTACAGGCTATTTTTTAAAATGGAGTTCACGTTCATTCTCTCTCATGTTGGTAAGTAAGATCACTGCCATACATTTGAACTGAGCTGTTTTGCACGTCACAGCAAATGCTCATTTATTTCAGTGCAACTTATTGAATGAAAAGATCATTGGATTGATGCTTTGCAGTCCTTGAGAGCACAACTGGGTTCCTTGACAGTCTTCATTCCTGAAAAACTCAGGAGCAATATAGCTAATCTTTTTACTGTATTGATCTAAATATAAGCCGTACCTGAATATAAGCCGCACCTTTAAAATAGAGGGGGGGGGGAGGAGGAAAAATATACCCGAATATAAGCCGCTTCATTCCTCACTGCTCCTCGCTCCATACTGGGGGCGGGGGAGCCACACTGCATTGCCAGCAAACTTTCCCCTTTCTAGCTCTCTCCCTTCCCGGCCTTGGGGGGAGAGGACGGGGACTACACATGGGGCAGGTGCCGCTTTGCCCCGCTCCTGGAGCTGTTTGCCCTGCGCTCCTGGCTGCATACCGTAACATCGCAAATATAAGCCGCGCTTTAACTTCTCATGGTCAGAATTTGGGGGGGGGGGGGAGAGTGAGGCTTATATTCAGGCCAATACGGTATTTGCAGCCACCCTGAAGAAAAATGTTGGCTCTGTCTGACAAAATCCTCTCTAGGAATTCTTCACAGTTCTCACGTTTTGGAATCTCTTGCTGGGGACAAAAAGCTTTAATGATCACGCTGCTGTGACTAAAACCAAAATGTAAAAGCAGCAGCAGTGGTTTCAGGGGGGGGGGGGGAACGCCCTCTTTCAAGAGATCACTGAAATAACACACATCAAGTGCCTTGATGGAGCCAAAGCTCAAAGGGAGAAGAGCTACAGTCGATTTCACAGGCACACATTCCTGCAGAAGTATCACATACAGACTTCCTCATCTCCCGTTAAAATAACAGAACTGCAGAGTTCAAAGAGACCCAAACTTCTGCCACACATTCCTCAGCTGGTCCTCCTTTCCCTATGAGCTCGATTATTTACTTTAGAAACCTTTTCAGGGACTAAACACGCACACACTTTAAATGTGAGCAGGAGGTTCCTCATATCAACATTAAAAAGCAGAGGAGTTTACCGCCAGCTGTGGTCGCTCCAGGCACCGCCAGGAGTTTCTGGAGCACCAAAAACGGCCTCCAAAAACCTGCGAGAACAGCAGAGGGCCACCCAGCTGAGTGCTTCTGCATCTCCTAAGCACAGAGGAAGAATCTGGAAGAGCCACGAGGCCCTGAAACTGCCAGAACAGTGTTCCACGATGAACGTTACCCTCAGTCCACCACTTTCACATGCAGCGCCGAGAAAGAGAAAAGAAATGAGAGGAGGCGGCAGCAATGTGGAGGCTGGAGAAACGGGTGGGCAGCAGTGAGAAGCTGGAGATGCGGCAACTGGAAGTGGTTATGGGATACTGGTGGGCTGGATGGAAAGGCCTGGCAGGTTGGGTCAGGCCCATGGACAGGAGGTTCCCCACCGCTAATTTAACGTGTACCACCAACACCTGAGAAACAGAGAAATGAAACATTTCCCTGGTTCTCAAGGAAACAAAAGAACATGCAATAACTAAATCATGTGCTAATTAAACTGAACTAAAGTGGGAGCTGTGGGCACACTCTATGAAAAGCAACTGTCCTCTCGTTGATCCGGAATTGCAAGTATATATATATATATATTTTAATGGTATCTAACAAGCAGGCTTCCTTTTGAAATATTTTGAAGTATTTGTTAAATTTGCTAAATTGAGTAATCATCGTTCTGGCAAAATCTCTCCTTTCCCCCTGAAATCCCAGCCTTAGAAAAAGTCCTGTGTGAAAGCTTGATTCCAGCATTCCATTAAAAAGAAAAGTGCAGTTATTACATGATGGCCTAATCACGTACCACTCTCATCATTTGGTGACTTCTAGCAAGAAAACAATTACATCTCCACAGCAAGGCAGGTTATTGATGAAAGGACATTTTAAAAGTGCAATAGGTAAAGGTTATTAACCTTATAAATGTTTGTAGATTGCAATCCACCTACAATCTACACCAGGCTTCCTCAACCTCGGCCCTCCAGATGTTTTGAGACTGCAATTCCCATCATCTCTGACCACTGGTCCTGTTAGCTAGGGATCATGGAAGCTGTAGGTCAAAAACATCTGGAGGGCCAAGGTTGAGGAAGCCTGATCTACACTATATGCAGTTTTAATATACTGATCCCTATGGGTAACCAAAAGATTACTAACAGCTGATTAGTAGCATTCAAGCTCTTTACCTACTTCGTCAAAAAGTCAATGAAATAATACAGGTGCATTTCCACCCCCTCCCAACCAATTCCATTCACACTTACAGGGAGAAAGACAAACTTAGGGTTCTAATTTACATTAATGATTTGAGCAAAGATCTACTCCCAGAAACATTAATATGGAGTACAAAGATGTAATATTGTGCATGTGGCATAAATTTCACCAAGAGCACTTCTGCCTCAATATGCAATTCTTCAGAATTTAATGAGCAGCCTGGAGAGAAAACAAGAGGGAGAATGTATAGGTCTAAAGGGGACCATGCAGTAGAATAAATAAGTGAAATCAGATTATCAACCCAAGGAGAAAAAGGAAGAACAATTGTATTATTTTCCCTTTGCAGGACCTCAAGGGTCATCTGACAGAGTTTTGACTCTGCTGTGCACAGATGTGGTCTATTAATGCTGCACATGTAATCATAGCTCACCTAATTCAATTACTTCAGAACCTGTTAACAATCAAACAGTCAACAGCACAAGACACAAATGGAATTACATAGACTGGGGGAGAAAATAATTTAACACAATGCATCTTATCAGGAAGGGATGAGCTTTAACAATTACAAACCTTATTTTTGAAATGAGCCAGAGAAATACAGAGGTTGCCATATTAAATTACTGGAGTAAACTACACAGGAATATAAATCAATGGACGAGGCAAACAAAGCTCTACTCTTTATGCCTGGTAGAAGTGTGTGTATTTCATGTAAATGAGGGGAGAATTTGAGGGTGTGCTTCATCTCGCTGAGCTGCAAGGTCAGGAAGTATTGGTCAGAATTTGGGTAGCAGCAGCTACTGCATAACATCACAACTCATAGCACTGAGCTGCTTTTGAAAGCAGTTCCAGGGTCTAGTGCATTTATACAAGAAAGGGACACCACTGCCAAAACACATACGGAAACCACAATGTCATTCCAAGCTATGACTGGTAACTAAATGATTGGAGATGAAACGCATCTTAAAAGCAGCCACTAAAGAACCAGCTATACCCATGCAGATCCAAGCACATAATATTTGGTGATGTGTTTTTGCTATATTTATACCACCTTGACTGCAGAGATGAGACAAGGTATAAATTAATTAGTTAGGATGATAAATCAACATGAAGCACAGCAGACAGACCTGCCTGCTTGCCTCATGTGGGATGCTAAGAGAGTTACTAATTATATTTCTCTTTGGAATTGGGGCGAGGAGTGTTAATAAAAATCTCATTTCATTGAACATCCAGCTGCATATTTGTATTTCATGTAATGCTAAGATGATTACACAAACTTGCCTTCATTGAATAAGCTGAAAAAATATGTTTGTTCATTTATCTATAAATAGACACTGCTCATGTCAGGAAAAGGCTTTGTGTTGGTAGCTTTTAGATCAGAAAGGGATCCTACTTTTAATACTCTCTAAAGCAATATCTCTAAACCAGGCTGTAAGCCAATATTTCTTAGGGAAGCTCTCTCATTCTTAACATTTTTCAGGCAGTGTGCCCAGGGCAGTGCAGATTAACCCCTGGGCAAAAAGGAAAGCAAATCTGGGTAAGACTAGGACATGGAATATATATGTAAGCATTTCTCAACAAGTTATCCAAGGAAATCAACTGCTAAATTGAATAAAAAGGTTTTTTTAAGTTACTATAAATAGTTAAAACAAATATTTTTAAAAATCAGTGATTTGTTCGTTATTTTTAATCACAAAAACAGATGAATGTTGTTGTGATTAAACTAGATTTACCTATTTTGCAGATGGGGCAGGAAAGGAAGGTATCATAAAAACAGAGTGGGGGGGGAAATGAAAGGAGGTTTGGGAACAATGAATTCTTACACATGAATACTGAAGCATGAAGAGGTATTTTCTAAGTAGCATGGAAAAGAACAGACTAGTATTTGCAAATGCCCCATTATCCACTCCCTAAACCTTTAGTTCTAAATTTGAAGGTATGAGTCACAGACACCTACTACACAGACATACAAACCATGCATCTCCATTTTTGTTGAAAAAGTGACATAAAGGCTTGGGAGTAATGGGATGGAGAATCTCACTAGCCTCAGAAGAAATGAAAAACGCTGGAAAACAAATGAAATCCTCATTGTTCATTTAGATTCACTAACCAACATACATAGGGCAAAATGGCCTTATCAATTCATGAAAGTAAATGAAAATGCCCTTTTACAGTTTAGCTGAAGGCCGACACTTGACTGTGTGATTGTTCTCAATTCACACAAGCTAACATTCCCACTCAAACTGGGGTGTAGGAACTGGTCTTATTTATTTCTGTTTTATTTATTTGGGTGGGATGAAAACATAGGACATACGGTATATAGCTTGAACTACAGGTTTTGGTATTCAGTCAAAAGACTTAAGTATCTTAAGAGCTGTCTCCTCTACAACTCCATGTAAACATGGAGGCTAGCTCCTGAGGCCCTGTCCCTCTACCACCATGAAGGGCTAAGCCAGGCATGGCCAAACTTGGCCCTCCAGCTGTTTTGGGACTACAATTCCCATCATCCCTGACCACTGGTCCTGTTAGCTAGCCTAGGGATGATGGGAGCTGTAGTCCCAAAAGAGCTGGAGGGTCAAGTTTGGGCATGCCTGGACTAAGCCAAGGATGGGGAACATGTGGCCCTGCAGCATAGCTGCCAAGTTTTCCCTTTTCTCGCAAGGAAGCCTATTCAGCATAAGGGAAAATCCCTTTAAAAAAGGGATAACTTGGCAGCTATGCCCTGCAGATGTTGCTAAACTCCAACTCTATTCATCCTTGGCCATTGGCCATGATGGCTGGGGAAGATAGGAGCTGGAGTCCAGCAACATCTGCAGGGCCATAGGTTCCCCACCACTGGATTAGGCCTTCTTTTGTGTGGCTTGCCTTCTGGTGGGAAATTTACATTTTTCTATTTTGGCAGGCGTTCTAGGAGCTGTATTTTAAGGGTTTGCTGAATTACATATTTCAAAACATCTGACTGCTTAAACGGCCAGGATAAATAAAGATGGGGAACCTTCCTGGATGCATGGGATCTACCACCAGGGACATGGGAGATTTGGCGCTTTGAAGTCCTGAAGTTGGGACTTCAAAGCAATTTGAAGACAGCAAGGTGCTGCTAAAGCGAACATTTCTGATCCCTCTCCCTTCTGAAGGAAAAAAAATACCATTCTAGTTAGCAGGGCACTGCTGATTGCTACATGTGCGGCCAAACGGAGGAGGTTTACGTGCAAGAGAGCTCTCACATGTACCTAGGCTGTGCAGCAGCACCCTCACACCACATCAGGGGTCCTGCTCAGCATTGGGTATTGTTGTGAGACAAAGTTCCCTGCAGAAAGCTCTCTCACACCTCCAAGACCAATCCTGCTACCTTGGCTACATGATCCAAGTACAGTTGCATGAGCTGATGGGCCGGCCAGCTTGATATGGGGAAAATCAGACCCCCACGTTGGCCAAGACAAGTCTGCGGGCCAGAAGTTCCTCATCCCTGGATTTGGGATTGCTCCCACATAAAGCAGTCAGATTGAATAACTCATTATGTAGGAAGATGGCTCCTGTTAAATAGTAACAGTTTTAACCACATGCCTTATGATGGAGTTAAGTGACCCATTTTAAACACTTTTTCTGGGTTGGTCAGAAAGGGTTTTAGGCTCCACAAAGTTGGCCAGATTGGGTAGTTGGGAATTATGCACCCTAGGCTCTAATATATATTATTGTTTCATTCATATACCTTATGACAGTGATGGCCAAACTTGTCCCTCCAGCTGTTTTGGGACTACAACTCCCATCATCCCTAACAGGACCAGTGGTCGGGGATGATGGGAATTGTGGTCCCAAAACAGCTGGAGGGCCAGGTTTGGCCATCACTGCCTTATGAGGTAATATCTAGCCCCAGAAAGGAATTTTGGTGGCCTGCCACCCCTTAAGAACCCCAACAATTGCTCGTAAGACTGGTAGTTTAGGAAATGCCATAACCTTGGTAAGATGCCTAGATCATGAACCCTTTTGTGCATTATGATAGTACAACCTGGGCTTTGGGATTACGGCTTTGAGAGAAGTTGAGCGTGAAAGCATTTCCCGACATTTGTGAACACCATTTTTCTATGTGTCTAACGAGTGTTGGATTTTTCTATGCTTTGTATATGAGCCAGTGAAACACACTGGAAAGATCACCGAAGATTAATTCCAGTACTGCCCTTGGGGGCACAAGCTATGGTGCTGTCATTGGCCTGTTTTCCCGGAGTGAGTTATTTAAGTCCAACTTGTAACATGCCATATGGACAATTTAACATATGTTAGAATCCCAACTTCTTTGTTTAATTCTGCTGAAAAAGAGGGATGGGTGAGATCAAGTACTGTACTCACGGAGTATCTGCCTAGCTCTACTGTCAAGAGTAGATGCTGAAAATCTGGCAAGCAGCATTACTTTTTAAACAGCTCGTGGTTCTCTTTCATTTGAAATACTGTTGTCGTGACAGGTTTCTGTGGTACTTGCTTGCAACAGTCGCTACTTTCGCCTTCTCCATTTCTATTTTAAAAATGTAACTTGTAGCAACGACAACAGAAAAACCTAATTGGAGAGTGTGGCTACAGCAGCTCTGAAAGATCAGCAGGGAAACTGAGGGAAATTATTTCCAAAAATGCTAGGGCGAGCTGTTCACATGCACACTCTTCTCCTATTGTAACTTATAAAGAACTCGAGTCCCAAAAGATTTTCCCCATGGGTTTTAAGACTCTAGTAGAACACCGCAAACCCAGAAAAGCATTCACTGAAGCCTGTGAAGGCAAAGGAATATGGAGTAATTCAAAGATAGATAAGGACAGACATCTATCTAACATAGATGAAGATAGAGAAGGGTTGCAAGGGCAGCAGAGGGGGACCTGAAATTTTCCCCACCTTTTCCCTCTAGGGCTTCACCTTTCTAGGTATGTAATAGTTCATACATTTGGGAATGATTAGAACACTACTTAAGACAGTGTTTAGAATCCAATCAGTGCAACCTGGACATTTAAGGCTAACACTCACAGAAATATCTCCCCCACCCCCTGTGACATATATGGCTGGGACATTCCCATCCCATCATGTTCATTACCTGCATGGATCAATATCCCCAAAGCAACAGAAACAATAAAACCTAGGAGGGGGGAAAACTCTTTCTCATTTATGGTCCCCCAGGGCCCAATAAGACTCCCCACCATCCTCATCTCGCTAGGAAGCTGCCAGTTATAACCCAAATATCAAACAGCAAGATTACCTTTTTTCAAAGAGGCCCAAGGCAAAACTTGGACAGCAGCAGCAGCAGCAGCTGAGAGAAAAGCAACTGAAGAATCAGAGTGCCAGGAAGCTGAGGCTGAGCAGCTCTTGTGCAAAACCAAACTTATGGGGGCCCCATTATCACACCCAAGATTTATTTAGAAGGTAAACTGTCGAGCTGGAGAAGCCCGGTACTTGTGAGTAACACCTGGCATGCTTCATAATTAAACAGAAGTCAGCCTCCCATCTTCAAAGATGATCACCTTAAGGATTTCCCTTTCAGATAATTCACAGTTGAAACTCAAAAGATCTTTTGCACCAAAGGCTATGAAGCTTAGCAGACAGCATAGCCAGAGGCAGAGTCTGATTCATGACTCACTAGGAATTTTAGCAATGAGTATGGACAACTTACTCCTGAAATAAGAGTGCGTCAAACTATGTTTTTTCTAGAGCTGAGCCAAAATAGAGAAGGGTAGGTTGCAACCTGCCTTTCTCCCCTCTTGGCCAACCTGAAGGGAGGGTTTTTTTCATGGTGGACATTACAACTGCAGAGAGAAGCTCCCCGAACAACCCATGCCCCTCCACCTGTCATTCAGACAGCCTGCTCTTCACAGTTCCAGTGGCACTTGCTCACTTCAAATCAATCTTTTTTCTCCAGCAACAGGGGCGCCATCACATAACCTGTTCTGGCAACGTAACAGTTGCATTGCTGCATGACGATATCACTGTCACTAAGAAGATTTCTTTGGGGAAATACTTTAGACTAAAAGTCCCAATTTTCATGCCAAAACGTTGAACTAGACCAGGGGTGTCAAACTCAAATTCATCGGGGGCCGCACCAGCAGTTTGGTCACCCTCAAAGGGCCGGTTGTATCTGTAGGACTATGTGTCCACTCTTTATTATCATAAATTATTGTCACTGCATTCAATTATTACTGTTTTTTGTAATAATGTAAGTAATAACTAGCTCTGAAAGCAGAAACATAGTCAGAATAATGGCAAGTAGATATTCAAATGTACAATTATTGTACAATTTATTGAAAAATGATTTTTGGTAACTAGACTGGGTGGCGGAAGGTCGCTAGGGTTTCATGCAGGACCTTTGCAGAGCTACTAGTACCTGGAGATGCTGGGGTCCTTCTGCATGCAGGACAGATGTTCTGCCAGTGAGCCACCACCCTTCACCAAAGGGACTGGCTGAGGTTGACTCACTGGAGCTGCTCTCCTGGTTCCAGGGTTTAAGGGCCAGAAGTATAAAGCAGCATCCTATGTTTCTGAGGAGAGGGAGAGGGAAGGGGAGGGGAGGGAGGGAGGAAGGAAGGAAGAAAAGAGGGAGTGGGAGGGAAAGAGGAAGGAAGGAAGGAAAGGGGGGAGAGAAAGAAGAGTAGGAAATAAGGAAGGGAATAAAGAAGGAAAGAAAAAGAAAGAGGAAGAGAAGACGGAAAGGGAGAAAGAAGGAAGGAAGTAGAGGGAAAGAAAGAATAAGAATGAGGGAGAGGAAGAAAGATGGGAAGGACGGAAGGAAGAAAGGAAGGAAGTAAGGAAGAAAGAAAGAAAGAAAGAAAGAAAAGAGGGAGCAGGAGGGAGAGAGGAAGGAAAGAGGTGAGAGAAAGAAGAGTAGGAAAGAAGGAATAAAGAAGGAAAGAAAAAGAAAGAGGGAGAGAAGATAGAGATAAAGAAGGAAGGAGAGGGAAAGAAAGAATAAGAACGAGAGAGAGGAAGAAAGAAAGGGAAGGGGGGGGTCGCCGCCTTGATTCAGCGCCAGAAAAGAGCACGAAGGGACCCAGGGGCAAAAAGCATTTCCCGTGCAGCGTGAGGCAGCGGGTGTCCGTTTTAGGAGAAGTGCGTAAAGCCTCAGAGTTGCACGTTCGTGAGGCTGAGCCGCTGCTGAGCTCACGTTCATGAGGCTGAGCCGCGGCAGGAGGAGGAGGAGGAGGTGAGGCAAGAGGAGGAGGCGGCTTGCCGGGTCGGTGCCCGGCAGCGCCATGCGGAGAGTCCCGAGCCTCTGGGACGCAGCAGTGCTCTGTAGCACTTTGAATCCTCCTCCTCCTCCACGCGGCGCTGCTGGGTGCTTTGTCTGTGCTTCAGCAGCAGCAGCAGCCGTTTCCAGGCGCCGAGCCGTGGCAGGAGGAGGAGGATTCAAAGTGCTACAGAGCACTGCTGCGTCGCCGAGGCTCGGGACTCTCCGTGCGGCGCTGCCGGGCGCTGACCCGGCAAGCTGCCTCCTCCTTCTCCTGCTGTGGCTCGGGGCGCTCCACGCAGCGATGCTCTGGCCGCCTTTCTACCCCCCCCCGCCCCAGCTGTTTGTCGGCGCTTTGTCGGCGTGGCGCTTCAGCAGCAAGGTCCCGCTGCTGGGTCCCGCTGGCTGGGGCGCTTGGCGGGCCACATGACGAGGTCTGGCGGGGCGAATTTGGCCCGCGGGCCTTGTGTTTGACACCCGTGAACTAGACAGTGCTGTAAGCTGATATGAAGGTCTGCCCGCTTACAGAGTTTTGCATTACAAGAAATAAATACTGCTCAGCTAATGGAAAATATCCTCTGCTTAGGTCCAAGCTACCGTATATGAAAGACTGTAGTGGCTCAAACGAATCTGCTTGGGTTTTGATATCTTTGGAGCGGACCCTTCTCTTAGTCCCACCACCCTCATAGGCATGCTTGGTAGACGCAGGAGAGGGCCTTCTCGGTGGCTGCTCCCAAACTCTGGAACTCCCTTCCTGGAGAAGGCAGACTGGCTCCCTCCTTGTTGTCCTTCCTTGGGCAGGTGAAGTCCTTCTTGTTCCAACAGGCTTCTGGAAACTGACTGCTTTTAATGAAAGGGTGCTGCCATGCTATTTCTATTGTAATTCTTGGTATGTTTTAAACAGATTTTCATATATGTATATGGTATGGGGAAGGGGGGTTATTGGTTTGTTTTTGTTTTTTATTATTTTGTGTTTTAATCTTGTACTTTTATGCCCTGAGATCTACGTATGAAGGGCGCTATATAAATTTAATAAATACTGTAATAATAATTCTATCAATATTTAATTGTATTTGCATGATGGATTTTTAAAAATCATTAGTGGTTTAGCCTTGAGTCCCATCAGGGGAAAAGGCAGGGAATAAATAAATATGATGAACATGATGGTGTTGATAATTCCTAATTTGTCTTCAGGAAGCCTTGAGACACAACTTCATGGAAATTTATTTAAAAGGGTCTTTTCACAGGCATGCCACACACACACACACCTGACACTATAAGCACCAAAGCCTTCCACTTGTACCTGGTTGGTCCCATGACTGAGAGGCATAGCTGCCAAGTCTCCCGTATTCCCCGGGAATTCCCCGTTTCCCCAGCTGTTCCTAGCTGAAAAAACGAATTTTTTTTTGTTTTTCCCCAGTTTATTCTGGCTGCAGTGCGACTTCTGGCGTGGCAGCCATTTTGGAACTGGGCAAAGCAGCATCAAAAGTCACTTCTGAGCATGCTCCGCCCAGTTCCAAAATGGCGGCAGCGCTACTTCCGGTCTGCTACTTCCGGCCCAGTCCCTTATTTCTCTGACAGCAACTTGGCAGGTATGCTGAGAGGACACGTTTGGAGTTGATATGTTTTCTAGCCCAGTGGCAGCTAACAAGTTCTCAGGATGGTGATTTCATGGAAATTCCATTTTCTACAAGTTTGGTTTGCTTCATGATGGAATACCGTGTTGTTGTTGTTGTTTTATTTTCTTTTTTAAGAAAGCTGGTATAGAAATACCTTAACCATTATGGGATACAACTGTGCATTTCTCATTCCAAATGTGAGGTGCAAAACACCTTTTGATACTTCTATAGCAACAAGGGCACTTGGGGCGATGCACACATCCAATTTCATGTTTCTAAGTGATGCAGAGTTACCCTCACAATGTTGAGGCACTCACAAATGAATCAGTCAGTGTGGCTAAGGCCAAAGTGTCTTTAAACTACGCAATAATGAAAAGAATCTTATATATATAAAAGGAACTATTTTTATCTTTGGTTCTTCTATGGCACAGCTCTTTTCCAACATATTTTCTAAGAAGTACAGTCCCAATACTTAAAGGAGAGAGATAAACGCCCGCTTGTCTCATGTCTCATTTAGTAACTACTGTAGACAATTTACTTTCCCCTTAAGTATAACCAATTTTAAGTGAGTAAAGATTTTTCAAGAGCACAAAGGTTAATGTTTGTTAAGGTTGGCATATTCCAATAAAAGGCATGGTTATTAATGCTTGCAGGTAGCTTGCTCTTTTTCTGCCCGAAAGGTCCTGTCACCATTTGCTTCTAGGGAATATATAATTCAGATATTTAACAAGGTTTTTAACTGGTTCATTGTAATGCACTTGCTATTAACAGAGGATCATATTTTATTTTAACCAGGCAAGGTTTTAAGCCTTGTCTGCTGATTATAAAGAGGTGGACATTAAGGAAGCCTGCTGTGACTCATGGGACCAAACACATTTTGTCTTATAATATTTGGTTGTTAGAGCTGCACGATGCAGTTTAGTACACATGGCTATAGATAAATGTAAGAAATCACTGCTCTCCTTAAATGCTAGTACTATAAAGAACTAGCACTAAATGTCAGTGGTATAAATATATTAAAATGTGGTATTCTGAGTTTAAAAGTTAAATATAATTTTTTTTTTGTAATATAGATTATCCATACAGGAATGTATAGCTGATTACAATAAAATAATGCTGATCATACTCTTAAAGGATTTTTAACTCTCATGACTGTAGCAGCTGTTTGAAATATTCATTAAAATTCTTAGCCAACCTAAACCACTTCGTACCTTTATATGTTACTCAACCATTATGAGTTAGTTGTCCTATATTGTTTCATCACATTACTCACCCCCATGTCAATTTTTATTTTTATTTTTTAAACTTCCTAAGCTGTCAGGGGTTAAATTTATCCAATTCAAATAAATGGGAAATGGAAAGTACCAAAAACTTAAAAGAACTGGGGTTCCCAGAAACTTCTCAAAAATAGGGTGGGGAAAATAACTCAGCATATTATTTTGCCTGTATCATATATTGTGTTTCATATTTATATTAGTTCAAGAGTACTGGAGTAGATTTTCCCTGCTGCTGTGTTTTTAAGTTACATTACTGCACACACCAAAACAAAACTAAAGATTATTCCAAAGTCCTGCAGGAGTCAATTGCATCTTGGGAGTGAATTTTACCTCAGGGCAGGCGTGGAGGTAGAATGCTGGATTTAATAGACTCTTAGTCTGTTAAAACAGGGCACGTTTTATGTACAGTATTACTTGAATTTGTTACCCGCCCTTCCTACAGGAATTGCAAGGCAACACATGAGGATTCTCATCCGAGCAAGGTCCACATTCAAACTTGCTTGGCTTTTACAACCTTGCTGCATCATATGCATTCAAAGCATGCCTTGGTTGGTTTACATGTGGAACATTTTCTTCCCTCCCCTCAGAAATAACTGGAAGCTGTTTAAAAGACCATGGGCTCTGATTTTAGTCTAGAATTTTGATGGAGCTACAGGTAATGAAAAGGCATGTGGAGAGTCTAAGAAAGGGCAATCATAAATGCTCCTAAACTTTCCTTATCTCTTTGATTCTCCCTAAAAAGACCTAAATAATGACCATTCAGTTAATCAAATTTCTCTGATAAAGTATCACAGAACCATGTGTTTCATATAGTTTCAAATGCAGTTGGATGTGACAGTATATAGCCAAATCTACGCCAGCCTTCACAGATGATCTAGAAGTAATCTGTGCTAATACTAAAAAGCAATTTCTAAAGGAGAATGATTTGTAGTTTTTGAAGCCCTATTCTCCCCAAGCTAAAATTCAGGACCTCTGTCTGATCTGAAAACAGGGGACTTTTTTTTTAGATTTCACCAATATGGAAACACGGATAAGCAAGGATCACACACACACACACACACACACCCCAACAGAAATTTATTCAACCTAGACTCAAACATTCTATCATCTGTTCCTATGGAAACTAAAAAGATATTCTAGGTTATATCACTATCAGCTGATTATACTGCAGAGAAATCTGTGGTTTATTTTAAGCCCTGGTTTGGAAAGAAATGTATTTTCAGTACATAATGTTAGTCTGGTTTTTAATTCCCATACTTAGCATCTCAGTTTTATTAGGATGGAACTTCAAAATGAGCTTTACAATTTTCAGATTATAACTAGCAACAAACAAAATTGTACATCTAATCAGGTCCTATGAATAATACAATTAAATCCCTCTGTCAAAGAGTACGGATAGAGACCAAAGTATACTTTCTTGCTAGGGATTCTAACTGAAACCAGTGAGATTGCTTTACAAATAGATAAGGCTAGGATCAGGTTACACATACGTTTTGGGATACAACTTAAGCTATGTGTAGAATGCTTAACTGTGTGGACCTGGTTCATACACTCCCCAAAAACTGCTCATCCATGTTTGTGTGTGCAGTCCAGCTCATTTGCAATGTAATGTGCAATGCTTCCTGCCATATACACAGTACCCCCCACAGGGATACAGATTCTGATTTGATGGAAAGGAATGAGCAGGCATGCTCCTCAGATTATTCTCTTTTTTGACATCAGAAGCAAGGAGACAGCGAGTGGAGCTTGTCTACAACGGCAGCATTGTTTCATGAATGAAAATTTGCACAGTTCTTTCCCCCCTTGACATAGTAAGGTTCAAATGCCATTTAGAACAATTGCAAGGCATGAATAATTATCCCACAGTTGTTGTTGCTGTTGTTTTTTGAAAAAGGAACCATGTACTAAGAGGCTAGGGACGCAGGTGGTGCTGTGGGTTAAACCACAGAGCCTAGGGCTTGCTGATCAGATGGTCTGCAGTTCGAATCCCTGCGACGGGGTGAGCTATAATGCGAGATGAGCATGCAACCCCAGAGTCAGTCACGACTGGACCTAATGGTCAGGGGTCCCTTTACCTTTACCTTTACTAAGAGGCTAAACTTAAACATTTTTCTAGAATGCAGGAATACCATTTCTAAGTAAAATCAGTTTAGTGTAGTGGTCAGAACTCAATATTAATCAGGGAGACTGAGGTTCAAATGCCGGCTGAGCCATAAAATTTACAGTCTCAGCTTCACCTCTTTCATTGGGTTCAGAGGACAAAATGGGTTGCTCTGCCTATTTCACCCTGAAAACAACTGAGGAAGGCCAGTATACATGACTTGAAATGTAATAATCTTAAACTTTTCCCCCTGTGCTTAGTTTGAGCTGTAGCTGAACCTTGCCATCTCAGAATCTAATAAAGCCAAATGCAGCACACACACACCCTCTCTCTGGCGCTTCATTTAGTGAACAAATAATAATGTGCACCACAATGCATACATGAAGAGCTCGTTAGCTACAATTACACATACGTGGCTGCCTATCATATGAAAACTTACAGCACAGTGTTTCTTTACATGGGACTTTCGGGGGGGGGGTGCTTGTTCTTGTGCAGAAGAGTCTCTGGAAGAAAAATGTCATGCGGAACGCCATCCTGAGCTTGCAGGACTAAAATGCAACAAGCACCCTTTCCAGCAGGTTCAAACAACTGGTTCCATAAATTCTTGCCAGATAGGCTCTATATGCGGCATCTAATTTGTCTAGCTCCTGGTGCTAAACTGAGACAGCTATTTGATTAAAAGGATCCCATTGAGAATTGTTAGGCAAATAAGAGTAAGTTTCAGACAGCGCTGCTTAACAAGCAAACCATTGCCAAACTTTCTGGTGGTGTCAAGGAGTTAAGTGGCACTTAAGCAGGTGTTTAAAAGGTGTAATGCTCTGAGCCCTCCATCTTTTAAATAAAGAAAGTAGTAATGATGGATGTTAATGAGTGCCACGTTGTGTCTCTATTCAGCACTGCTACCTATTTTAGTCCAAGTCTTTTAAGACTTTATTAAGTGTCCCATTCTCTCCAGGAGGACAATAAGCTGCTTAGCAGTGGGCCCAAATTAAGAGTCTTCTATTGCACAGCAAAGGGAATGGAGTATAATAGCCATAATGCTGCAAGGACAGAAAAGCGCTTTATTGATAATAGGCCAAGTGCTATTCTGGCTCACCTCAGCCCTTATATGTCTGAACTGGGCTTGAGTCCAATTATATTGATCGCTAATGATGTGAGGGCAAGTTTAACACACATTTTGAGGTTCAACCCCTTGCCGGGATTGCAGAATAATGAGCGGGCCATGAAACATAGCACATTTCAGAAGTTTTAAGGTGAAAATACTTAACGTCTGCAAGGTTCTTAAAAGGTGGTATAAAAATATAGCATCAATTTGATAAGCCAGAACCTAAGCCTTGAATGCAAATGTTACTGGTGTATTTTATCCATTTCCTTTTTATCCGACCCTGTTTTTACACACCGCGTTTTTCACTTCATAGGATGCACCTGACCATAGGACGCACCTCATTTTTTAGAGCAAATGAGAGAGAGAGCAGGCTTGAGAGCCGGCGGAGAAGAGGGAGCTCTCCTCCTTGCCCGCTGTCAAGGAGGCGGCCGGAGAGCCCATTTCCAGTGGCTACAAAGATTTTCCCTTTCGTTTGGGGGGGTGCGTCCTATGGAGCGAAAAATACAGTACACCCTCGCCAGTCTGGTATGCTTCAGCTGTTTTGAAACAGAAGTCCCATCAGCCACAGTCAGCGCATGGTAATCAAGATTTGTCAAATCTATTACAGCAGATTGTGGAGAAATGCTATATAGTGTCAAATGATATTCATAATAAAAGTAAGCTCATAGTGCAGAGGTCAGCAAACTTTTTTAAAAAATAAATCTTTATTGATATCAAAGAAAAAAATACAAACCAATAAAACCAATAAAACCATACCACCGCAATACAAGTATCGTGTTGCAAACTTTTAAAGCAGGGGGTGGGTCTACTGTCCCACAGACCTTGTGGGGGGCCCGGACTATATTTTTTGGGGGGGGGGATGGATGAATTTCTATGCCCCACAAATAACCCAGAGATGCATTTTAAATAAAAGCACACATTCTACTCATGTAAAAACACGCTGATTCCCAGACCATCTGCGAACCGGATTTAGAAAATGATTGAGACAGATCTGGCCCCCAGGCCTTAGTTTGCCTACCCATGGCAAAGAGAGAATCATAGAGTTGACCATAAGGGCCATCCAGTCCAAGCAGGAAACACCATCAAAGCATTCCTGGCATATGGCTATCAAGCCTCTGCTTGAAGACCTCCAAAGAAGGAGACTCCACCACAGTCCTTGGCAGCAAATTCCACTGTCGAACAACTCTTACTGTCAGGAAGTTCTTCCTAATGTTTACCGGTAGGTGGAATCTTCTTTCTTGTAGTTTGAATCCATTGCTCTGTGACCGCTTCTCTGGAGCAGCAGAAAACAACCTTTCTCCCTCCTCTATATGACATCCTTTTATATATTTGAACATGGCTATCATATCACCCCTTAACCTTCTATTCTCCAGGCTAAACATACCCAGGTCCCTAAGCCGTTCCTCATAAGGCATCGTTTCCAGGCCTTTGACCATTTTGGTTGCCCTCCTCTGGACACGTTCCAGCTTGTCAGTATCCTTGAACTGTGGTGCCCAGAACTGGACACAGTACTCCAGGTGAGGTCTGACCAGAGCAGAATACAGTGGTACTATTAGTTCCCTTGATCTAGATGCTATACTCCTACTGATGCAGCCCAGAATTGCATTGGCTTTTTCAGCTCCGGCATCACACTGTTGACTCATGTCAAGTTTGCGATCTACCAAGACTCCTATATCCTTTTCACATGTACTGCTCTCAAGCCAGGTGTCACCCATCCTGTATTTGTGCCTTTCATATTTTTTTTGCCCAAGTGTAGTGCTTTACATTTCTCCTTGTTAAAATTCATCTTGTTTGCTTTGGCCCAGTTGTCTAATCTATTAAGGTCATTTTGAAGTGTGATCCTGTCCTCTGGGGTATTAGCCGCCACCCCCCAATTTGGTGTCATCTGCAAACTTGTTCAGGATGCCCTCAAGCCCAAGTCATTGATAAAGATGTTGAAGAAGACTGGGCCCAAGACAGAACCCTGTGGCATCCCACTAGTCACTTCTCTCCAAGATGAGGAGGAGCCATTGATGAGCACCCTTTGGGTTCGGTCAGTCAGCCAGTTACAAATCCACTGAATGGTAGCATTGTCTAGCCCGCATTTTACCAGCTTCTTTACAAGAATATCATGGGGCACCTTGTCAAAGGCCTTGCTGAAATCAAAATAGGCTACATCCACAGCGTTCCCTTCATCTACCAGGCTTGTAATTCTGTCAAAAAATGAGATCAGATTAGTCTGACATGACTTATATTTCAGAAACCCATGCTGACTTTTAGTGATCACAGCGCTCCTTTCTAGGTGCTCACAGACTGTTTGCTTAATGATCTGCTCTAGAATCTTTCCTGGTATTGATGTCAGGCTGACTGGGCGGTAATTGTTTGGGTCCTCTCTTTTCCCCTTTTTGAAAATAGGGACAACATTTGCCCTCCTCCAGTCTGCTGGGACTTCACCTGTTCTCCAGGAATTCTCAAAGATTGTTTCAGTTGTTCTGAAATCAACAGTTTCAGTTGTTCTGAAATCACCTCTGCTAGTTCTTTGAATACTCTTGGATGTAGTTCATCTGGCCCTTGAGACTTGAATACATCTAAACTAGCCAAGTATTCTTGTACTACCTCCTTACTTGTTCGGGGCTGTGTTTCCCCTGCTGAATCATCTGCTCCATATTCTTCAGGTCGGGCATTGTTTTCTTTTTTGGAGAAGACTGAGGCAAAGAAGGCATTGAGGAGTTCTGCCCTTTCTCTGTCCCCTGTTCGCATTTCACCATCTTCTCCTCTAAGTGATCCCACTGTTTCCTTGTTCTTCCTTTTGCTATGGACATACCCATAAAAGCCCTTTTTGTTGCTTTTAACCTCTCTAGTAAGCCTGAGTTCGTTCTGTGCTTTAGCTTTTCTGACAACCATCATGAACTCCCTTCCCTTTTAGTGTTACTGTCCATGGGATCTCACCCAGTGTTTCCCTAAGGTTTCTGAAGTCGGCTTTCTTAAAATCTAGAATTTGAGTCTTAGTATGCTTGGTTGCGCCTTTCCACTGTATAATAAACTCCAGAAGAGCATGATCATGAAAACTCAGATCCCATCTACCACTGAAATAATTCTTGCTCTCTGGTTCCTAAATAAGGTTGGGGTGAGGGGGAAGAGAAGGATCACACAGACATCATGTTTCCCCACCATACAAAATTATCCCTTTCCCCCCACGTTCCCGTGAGTATCCTCTAGACCGCAGTGAACCAAACGAATGATAAAATACCAAGAAAAAGTAAGTTTTGAGGAGGTATCATACAAACATTTTCCAACAAGGTCAAATGCACAGAAATCAGCCCAACATGTATACAGAATTCTTGTATCTCACACAAATTGATATACAAAAATATTCCAGAAATATGAATGTAATTATACAAACATATGCCACCCTACAAAAATAAATGGAAAAGACTCCACCTCAAATCCTTTACTTGCTTCATAGGGCTGCATCAAGGCACAAATCATCTCCTATTGTATTCTTCCGCAAATGAGGGAAGCAAGGCCAGCAGCATTTCATCCTAACACTTTCATCTTCCTTTCAATCCAGATACAATTAAACACTAATAAAGTTCTTCCAAATAATCCTGGGGTTGATTGGAAGCAAGTCACTGGCCAAGCAAACCAGGCATGTACACTAATGATTTCTTGATTATTTTGATCTACAGCCTAACAGGGCTGTCAATTGTTCAAATGAAGCAAGATTAATTTTCGAGGGCATGACTTGTCAGTTGCGAGGTCAGATCTAGTGCATGAAAAGGACTCAAACAAGAGTAAACATTTCAGATATCAACATGTTCTTAAGTGGGATAGTTGCACTATTGGGAGTTTTCCAGAACAACAGAACCAAGAGAAATTGTGTGCCTAGGAAATCCAAATTCCAACTTAATAAAGAACTGGAGCAGGTGATGGCAAAACAGAAAAAATGTGCCAAAGGCAGCTATGGAAACTGGGTTCGAGTGGATAAGGACAAAGGGGGGGGGGACTGCATCCACCGGCTAGGCAGTGAAACATTTCACCTTTCCACCCCGTGGCAAAATATCCCACCCAATATTTGCTTTCTGTGCAACACATTTTCATCAACCTATTTCCAGATATGTCTCCATGGTCATAACAGAGACTCTTGTGGGGAAATGGAAGCAGAGGGTAAGAATGCCAAATTCTGTGTCTACACGAAAATCCATGCTTAAACAGTGACTGCCATGTGTCACTTGCAGTACACACAGCCCAAGGTTTCTGTTGTAGCATGGAAGAAATGCCAGTTTTCACAGCATTTGATCCAGGTTTACATACTCTCACTGTGCATGGCTGCAGGAAGAGTCTCCCCCGCCCCCCACCTGCACACATAACTTTACTAGGTAATGTCTCGCCATATATTACGACTGGGACCTTGTGATGCAAGCAACTCTGCATTAATAGTATATAACGCTTGAACAATATTTTTTCTGTACCATACTATAATCTGGACTTCTCATTTATATTCGGTGAGATCCAACTAAGTAATACCCACAGCAGACCTAACTGAAATAAACAGATTTAAGTCCACCGAGTTCAGTGGGTCTACTCTAAGTATGACTGATATTGGATAGCTTAAAACAAACTCTTATTCTTAGATTAGGGCACTGAGGATGCAAGTGATGCATACCTTCCTTTTTGCAGCTAAGCCTAGAGAGATACAGAGTCATCTCTAGTGGTATTATTAGGCTTACTATTCACAATCCATAGCTTAAATCTCATCTCCGGTGTCAGTGATGCCCATACAAATTCAGTAGGCAGAAGCAAACCTGAAGGATATCAGCATATTCTGTATAGCAACATAAACTTGCTGATGCAAAGTTAACTAAATACACTGCAAGTAACATTCATTTAATGGTAGATATATTATTAGACATTACTTCTCTCTTATATAGCTAGAAAGTTCAATTAGTTTTTTAAATAAATAAATAAATACAATTATCATTATCCCTTATGAGCTGCAAACATCACACACTAAGAGAAAATTATTGAAAAATAAAGAAATCGTTCAAAGATTAAACAAATTTGATAGAAGAACATCTGAAGGCCTTATCTGGGATCTTTAAAAGCCGTTTGCATGTATTGTACTCAATAGCTTGCATTTCAAGCTTTAATTTAAAAACAAAGCCAAGTCCGACCAACCCAAGAGTTACAAAAAATGTGAAAAACCTTTGAGCTCTCCACAATTCTTCATCACGGAAGATGTTAGGCAAAGCAAGAGGTGAGAGGACATTTTCTGACATGTAGGCATAATTAAGTAAGCAGCAAAATATAAATCTCAGAAAAAGTTTTCTGTTCTAATCTGTTCTCAAGTTGTGAATTTACATGGGCACCATGATAAAAGCAGCAGCACATGGCAAGGCAGTCAACAGGGAAGATTCTGTTGTTGTTGTTAATTTCTATACCACCCTTAATCCTCGTACCATAGGGTGGTTTACAATATAAAAATACAAAAATGCCATAGGAACAAACAAAAACAAACAAAAATGCCATAGTAATAAACAAGAACAACAACCCCACACAAAGTTTAGAAGGCCATAGATTGTTTACTTAGGAGAAGAGAAATGTTTTTGCCTGCCGCCTAAAGATATGTAATGAAGGCGCCAGGCAAGCCTCCCTAGGGAGAGCATTCCACAAGCAGGGAGCCACGGCAAAAAAATAATAATGGCCTATTCTTGTGTTGCCACCCTCCAGACCTCTCATGAAGAAGGCACACAAAGAAAGGTCTCTGATGTTGATTGCATGGTCCAGATCGATTCATATGGAGAGAGGCGGTCCTTGAAATATTGCAGTCCTGAGCTGTTTAAGGCTTCATAGGTCAAAACCAGCACTCTGAATAGGCAACAGATGGTCTTTCTAAAAGGCTTCTTTCTAAAACATTAATCATCTACTAGGAGGGAGACCAGGAGGGTGGTTGGACTCAAGCATGTGTACCCCAATCTTTCCCATTCAACAAGTAACCAATATCGCTGTGGATTTAAGACTAGTGTGGAAAAAGACAGAAAATCCCTAGCCCTCAACAAGCCAAACATCAGACCAGGGCTAAGAAAAGCTTCTGTGCTCCAGCCCTTGTCAGTCATTCTCTTAGAAGCAAAGGGGCAGCAATAAGCACACAACTTCCAGCCTGAAAGCATAACAATCAGTTCTCATGTTATGATTCAATATAGTCATACTAATGCAAGCAAAATGAACTGGTGAACCCCTTTTCACCAGTAAGTGTTCAATGAGTTGATCTGTTCTACTTCACCATACTTAAAGAGCAAAGTTTTATTCATCTGCTTTTGAAAGAAAGCAAAATGTATTTTTACCTGAGTCTCCATTCCTTGCTCCAGCAACCGCTTAGCCTGGTTTTCTACCTCGAGTCGAGCTCTTGCCATAAAAAGCAGTTCGTTTTCAATTACTTCTATTCCAGAGAGATCTACTCCTTGGGAAAGGTAATCTATAAGAGCAAGGACATTTTTATATATTATTAGAAAACTCAAATAGCAACGATAATGAAAAACATTAAATCTGCTATGTATTGTTTCCCGTCGCATTTTCCTGCATAGAACCTGACATCAGTATGCATTCCCAGGGTTTATGGAAGAAAAGCCACTCATCAGTATGTGAATATCCCAACAGCAAAAATTGTGCACTTATTTCTTAGCTTTTCACTACGAAAAGGAACTGTAAGTAAGTGTTCCAATGGTAGTACAGTAAAAGTGGGCTGGGTCCATTCACAGAAGGGATGTTTTAACCAGCCGCACTAGTTTATCCATTGCCTTGTGCAGGCCTAGGCAAACTTGGTCCTCCGTATGTTTTTTGGGACTACAACTCCCATGACCCCTAGCTAACAGGACCAGTTGTCAGGGATGATGGGAATTGTAGTCCCAAAACATCTGGAGGGTTGAGTTTCCCTATGCCTGGCCTTGCGGGACATCTTCGAGAGAAGAAAAGGCTAAGGAGTAAACCCTACACACAAATTCAAAGTGGATGAAAAAGGTTCCTCATCCCAGTATATGGGAAATGAAAACAATTTTAATTTAAATGTCCATGCAGCAATATAAATCAGAAGCGTCCTTGCAGTTGCAAATCATGATGCATGTTGACTTGACCTGCAGTCTTGCAGCTGTTGTAATGCATGCACAAATCCCACTGAAAAACCACCTTGTCTTACACATGTTAAACTGTCACACAACTGCAATCAATGTTCTAGAAAGAAAAACAGCAACAAATCTTTGGCTGAATCATTGTAAATGTTACTAGCACCTTGTACATGCCAAGTTTCTTTGTTAGAGCCATTTTAAAAAAAAGTTTCCTTCAATAAACAATTCCATATTCATGTTTTCAAAGGTCTCTCATAAAAACAGCACAGCCTCGTCCACTAAGCTCCCACAAGATTTACCAGTACTTTGTTTTTATGCACTAGGGCTTGTTTTTGTCCAGAAAAAAAATGGCCATAAATGCAAAAAAAATCAGAGTGGTATCTTGAGATTTTTTTTTTAAAAAAATAAGCTATCAATTTTACATTTCAAAATAAACATTTTACAAACTTTAAGATATCCAGTGACCAGCCTTCTTCTCCTTCCATGGTTCATTTTACATACTTTCCTGCATATTTTACTGTAACCATTCAAATCAGTTTTCCACTTTTACAGTAATCAAATATTATTTAATCTGTTGAATTTATCTTAGTGCTGCCAGTGTTTTCAGCTGTATAGAGATATTTTCCATATATTCAATAAATGTTTTCCACTCCTTAAATATATGTTCTTGCTCTCTTATTCTGTGTGTTAAATCTGCAAGTTCTGCATATTCTGTCAACTTAAGTTGCCAAGCCTCTTTAGTTGGGAGCCCCTTTGGGGGCTAACAAAACACGGGCCACAGTTGTTGCATACATAAATAACCTTTTCTGACACCTAGGAATTTCAGTCTGGGTTATTCCCAACAAAAAAGACCCTGGTGTTTTGTTTTAAGTGTAGTTTTAAACATTTTTTTCAATTCAAAATAAATCATTTCCCAAAATACGGTACCTTTACCTTTTTACATGTCCACCACGTGTGAAAAAAAGGCCCCCTCTGCTTCTTTACACTTCCATCACGTATCTGATTCTGTTTTATAAATCTTAGCCAACCTACTCAGAGTTAAATACCATCTATGAATCATTTTCAAATAGTTCTATTTCAATGAATAAAGTAAAGGTAAAGGTAAAGGGACCCCTGACCATTAGGTCTAGTCGTGACCGACTCTGGGGTTGTGTGCTCATCTTGCATTATTGGCTGAGGGAGCCGGCGTACAACTTCCAGGTCATGTGGCCAGCATGACAAAGCCGCTTCTGGCAAACCAGAGCAGCACATGGAAACGCCGTTCACCTTCCTGCTGTAGCGGTTCCTATTTATCTACTTGCATTTTGACGTGCTTTCGAACTGCTAGGTTGGCAGGAGCTGGGACCAAGCAACGGGAACTCACCCCGTCACAGGGATTCGAACCGCCGACCTTCTGATCAGCAAGCCCTAGGCTCAGTGGTTTAACCACAGCGCCACCTTCAGGTCGTGTTTCCAAAGTTTCTCCCAGAGATTAAGATCCATATTGTATCCTATATCTATTGCCCAATGTGTTATTGAAGCTTTAACAAGCTCATCTTTTGTTTCCTATTCTAATAAAAAATAATACATTTTAGACAGAGGTTTATCCTCATTTTGTAAGTTCCCCCCCCCCCAAATTGTGAGTTTTAGTACAGAAACCCATTCTATCTAATTTAAACATATCTGGTGATATTGCAACCAATCCATAACTTGACTCCTTAAGTTTTCCATTGATTTCAGTCTGGTCCCATCTCCCCCAACACACACACACACTCCATAAAATCCAGCAGTTCCCAATGTCTATTCCCAATGTCTATCCATATTAACTCTCTTAATTGTAATTGCTTCAATGGGAGATAGCCACAAATGTGTTCTTTCTTTCCAGCAGACTTTTATTTTTATCCCAGACTCTATACAGATTATTCCTAAGAACGTGGTTCATAAAACTCTTATGGATTTTAGCCTTCCAATACGAAAAACATGCATGTCAGCCGAATTTTAAATCATGACCTAAGTCTAAAATGTCTGCATTGCCCAATACAATCCATTCTTTTAACAAACACAAACAAGCTGCCTCGTAATACAATTGCAAATCTAGCAAGGCAAAGCCTTCTCTTTCTTTTGTATCTATCATAATTTTATGTTTAATTATTGGCTTTTTCACCTGCCAGATGAATTTAGAGATATTTTTCCCCATTCTTTGAAGCAGCTTAGATTATTTACAACTAGGATTGATTGGAATAAAAACAGCATCCTGGGGAATATATTCATTTTAATGGCTGAAATTCTACCATAAGGGAGAGTTTCATTCTCCCCCATATCTCCAACTCTTTCTTAACCTCTTTCCACAGTTTAATATAACGCACAGTGAGAAATTCCATACCCAATTCTCCACTTTGATTCTAGATGGAAATATTATGATCCAGCATTTGGAGCTTGAAAATAATTTCCCCTTGCTCAACACTGCTTAAATGGATGATAACTGAATATTGCCTGTTGCTCTGAAGGCACTGAAGTGCATCATAGAGGATAGAGTAAATAGCCTTTACACTGAAGACAGTGAGTAGCACCTCTCTGCAGAAACACGTTACAGCTACATTTCTTCATACTGCAGATAATATTCTTCACACCATAATATGCCATTAAAAATATATTAGTCACTCCATCTGTGCCTTCCCTGAATATTAAAACTGTGTACTTCACCAGACGGAATAAACTTCAAAATTTGTGTCACCTTCTGCAAATAGATAGTGTGCCTCTACAACCACAACAAAACCATAATCTGCCTCCCAATCAATGCCATCTACTGGGGGTGGGGTAGACACCAATGACCATATATTTTCAGTATTAAAGGAAGAGTAATGTTTGTGCGTATGTGTCCTGAGCACATCCAGCCCCAGGAGGAGAAATGGCTGGTAATTTAATTCTTTATTGACAAAGCACACACTTATGGGAGCTCCCAAAGTGCACAGAATACGCGCGCACACTTTTGGCGACTAAGTAGCCGGCAGCTCCTCGCCAGGCTTGCGATCTGAGCTGGATTGTTGGCGCAACAGTATAACCAAGCTTCCATCCAAACTTAAGTACCCTCCTCTGATGATGGGCTGCACAAGCAACCTGCAACTTCTCCTACACAGAAGTTGCCACAGTGCCTGTCTCTTCAAGGCCCTCCTGATTCCGGGGGACAATGGGAGGATGAGACAGAGGGGGTTCTGCCCCAACTCTTCTCAGGCACCGCCTCCTCCTCCTCGACTTCTGACAAGTCCTGCCCTTCCTCCAGTCTTGGCTCCTGCCCCGCGTCCTGCCCCCCACCCCATCTCTTCCTGCCCATACAACTTCCCTTCCTCCAGCCCTGCCTTCTGCCTCATGGGAGGCACAAAACCCCATAAATCACTGCCCCCATCCCCTGGGTCAGCATCAGGCCATGCAACCTCTTTCACACACTCCTTGGCAAAGAGAGAAAGCAAAGATCTAAGATCTCTGTCTTCCTTTCTGAAGACCTAATAGGGACATAAGAAAAGCCTGTTGGACCAGGCCAAGCATTTAGCCCAGCATTCTGTTCTCAAAGCGGCCACCTGCCTGCATGTTGGACATCATCATCATTTTATTATTGATATCCCACCAATCCGGCTGGGGTGCCCCAGCCACTCTGGGCAGTTTCCAACACATATAAAAACAGAATACAACAACACCAAACATTAACAACTTCCTGGTTTGTTTATTTTTTTGCAGTTTACTTAGGGTTTCACTGCAAAATCTTCCGATGAACTGAAGATGAGAAAAGTAAAAAAAAATGACTAAAAACAGAATGAATTGAAGTATCCCATACAGTCATACCTCGGGTTACATGCGCTTCAGGTTGTGTCTTTTCAGGTTGCGTCCCACGCCGAACTCAGAAGTACCTGAACAGGTTACTTCCGGGTTTCGGCGCTTTGCACATGCGCAGAAGCGCCGATTTGCGACCCGTGCGTGCGCAGACGTGGCACTCCTGCATGGATCACGTTCGCAACCCGAGAGTCCACTGTACTAGATTCCACACTGCACATCTTGCATTCTGCCGGGCTTGCATTGTGAATGCTGGTTTTCACTGAAATCATGGGTGCGAGCTTTAAACTATGACAACTGACATTTCTTTTGCACTTCGGGCTCAGACAAAACTTGTTGGCACAAATTCCTTGTTTCATAAGCACAAGGAAATCAACTTCTCATCTCTCACTGACAAAATCAAATTGTCACACGTCTCATACTCTTATGGTTTGAAGTGACAAACAGACCAAGTTGTTTAAATGGGGCCAGGATGAAGCCTGGCAGAACACAGCCACTGAGCTGCCACCATCCTGCTGCTTATCCTGAGGCATGCTTTCGCTAATGGGGCTTCCCGCTGTGCACGATTTTCATTCGCATCCTGGGGCAAGTTTGCAACCAGGAGCAGCTACTTCCGGGTTAGCAGAGCTCGTAACCTGAAGCGTTCGTAACCAGAGGTACCACTGTATTGGATGTTGAGAGTCAAATGCACATGCAAGCACTATTATGAAGACCAGATTGAAATGCATAATAGCTTTCATTTATACAGGCATCTAATTATAAGGAGAATTTGAATTATAGCTATCAAGTTAATGATTTATTCTTTATATATCAGGTCGTCAAATGCCGTTTCATCATAAAATACTTTTTATGATACTCACAGAACAGGAAAGCGTTATCAATAAAAGCAGCTAATGCTTTTGAAATAGTTGTTCTGGTTTCCATGACTGAACATTTCACTGGAAACAAGGGCATTCTAATACCAGCTCTCTCCTCCCACCAACTCATCCTATGGTCTTGGGCATGTCACTCCTCTTCTCCTTGCTTGTTGAAGGTGTTCTGTCTTTAAAACAGGAAGGGCCTATGGTGCATTACAGTAAACAAATAAGAAGGATGTTCTTTCTGGACTAGAGATTAAAGCAAAATGTGAACAATAAGGACAAACCTCAGCCTTGATGGTTTCTTCCCACCTTTGGAACCCCACACTCCTTGAGGTTCAAATCAGGTGGGAATTCAGGAGAAATATGAATTGCAGAATTAGGGATTTCCAGTATTGCCTAGTGGACACTACTGTGAAGGTACAGCTTTCACGATGCTGTAAAGTGTGCTGGTCGTAGCAGCAGCCACCCTTTAAGAGTGTCAGAGGCTGCATCTCCAGGTCTGCCTGGACCAGGAGCCCTTTTAGACTACTCATCTTCTAAAGCCTAACCTGGGCCATCACATATGTATCAAGGTAGGCCAGAAAAACAATCAAGTAAATAAGGCATGGCATCACATTCGTTGTAGAACATTCACTTTGTCCTGCAAGCTGAGTAATAAGATTCCCCCCTTTTGTTTAATTCTATTTTGGTATGCACAAATAAAAGTATCCAGCTTCAGTTTAACTGACCTTGAAACATTTTCAGGAATGTTTAAAACAATCAGTTTTCTAATGAAAGGGACATCTATCTAAATTCATTCCTAAAGGAACACATCCAATAAGACACTTACTGAGATTTATTCCAATGGGCTTTGCGGCCTGAAAGCTCCAAGTTATCTAGCAGTAATTTAGGGGAAGTTTCCTGAAAACAAGAGGGCATCAGCAACATATAAGGGCATTTTTTTTGAAAAATGGATTGCCAAATTTTTCTGGTCATGCATTTGGAGGGTTGCCTGGTGATGCAGATGAATACCAGCAACACTGCCAAATACCACCCATGGTTGACTGGGGAAGGTATGGAACCTCTAGCCATGATTGGAGGGTGATTGTTAATTAAGTGTACCTGGGAAGATTCACTCTACTGGTAAGCCAAAACTGTAGATGGTATCTGTGAAGGAACTCCCAACAGAATCTATTAAAAGCCTTCCATGAACCCAGCAATGGTACCTGTGGAGAAACCTCTTGTTCTGCCGCTGCTGTCATATTCAGAAGAAGCCTATGACTGTTTGCCCTTTGACACTCCATACCTAAGTCCTACCCAAGCAGGGTGCAGCATGATAGTGGTTCATATACTTAAGGAATTCCATGTTGCAATTTTTTAAAAAAACACCAAAACTGAGGAGATAATTCAACTCTAACTCGCACCTCCATATGGTTTCCAGAGCAGAGAGATGCATGCCTCATTCATTACCTTGGGCTCTCAGAAACTGTCATGTCTCCCAGCAAGGCTTCTGATTACTTTTCTTCTTCTTTTTTAACGTGCTGTACAATAGCCACCAGGACCAAGGTTTTTCCCAGCCCTATTAGCTTTATGCTCTGTTCTATTTTTAGATGTGTTAAGGAAGATCTCAAAAGAAACTGTGCTGCACTTCAGATAGATGAGAAATTTCACACTGTACAAGGAGAATTTCCTTAGAAGAAAATCCATTGTTGTCCCTTCTTGTAAGACATTGTCCCCTTCGTATGGGTCTGAATAAAACTGCTTAAACAGTCCATTTATATTTTCAGGGTTTTTTTTTTTAACCTATAAGCTAAGTGCCTGTCAGCATGATCCCCAGACTCCCAGAACAATTGCCAGGTGTGTTTAATTAGGAAGGCTCCCCTGCAGAAACCTAGCTATACTTATCGAGATTACGTCTTCCTCTGTGTTGGACAGCAGATAAAAACAAGTTCCTGTTTCCCAACAGATCTGTATTTGCAATTTGAATCAGGTAGGTTCAATTCAGTATGTATTGAAATGTCCCTTATATGGTGGGCCGGGGGGGGGGAAGTACTGTATTGGGAAATAAAGTGGACCCTCGGGTTACGTTACCTTCGGATAACGTAATCTTTGGGTTGTGAGCATGGCAAGTTTGCCGCTTCATACATGCACAGAAGCGCTCTGCGGCGCCGTGCACAGAAGGGGTCCTCCAGTTACGAAATTTTTGGGATCCATTCATAACCGGAGGTACCACTGTATTTGGTGTAAATTAACAACCTATTCTGACCAAGACATCATTAGTTTTTTATCAGAAGATCTTCACCAGGGATCCCCAAACTTCGGCCCTCCAGATTTTTGGACTACAATTCCCATCTTCCCCAACCACTGGTCCTGTTAGCTAGGGATCATGGGAGTTGTAAGCCAAAACATCTGGAGGGCCGCAGTTTGGGGATGCCTGATCTTCACCTTTTTGTGACCCATAGAACAGGTCTGTCTGCTTTAGCTGCAAGGAAACACTGGGTGGGGAAAAGGGAAAGACCAGGATGCCTAGGGAGGAGCTTCTTAAACTGATAATAGAACTTTTGGGGATTTTGTTGTATTGCGATACTTTTTAAAATAGCATTATTTTATTTCACTGTAATTTGTTTAACAGAAATTATACATGGAAGCTACTTGAAAGTGACCGAGGCAATGGCTAGTATAAAAGTTGGCTGCTGATAATAATGATGAGGTTAGCTTGCCCTGCAATCAGTTTGTTTACAGCTAAATTACTTGGAAGCAGTTCATTTTGGGGTCAAGGGTATTCACCTAGCCACCTTTGATTTCTCCATTCTGATACAAAAAGCTCTTTAGCCCTAGTTTTTTCCTAGGAAAAAGGAAAGTAAATTATGTATCACCATCAATATGTCTTCATTGCATCCTGATAATAGCCAGGGAATCAGCCATTCAGCACCAGAAATTCCTGAACGCACAACATCACAGTATGAAGACATGCAGCGATGATGTATTGAAGTGTCAGAGAGGTTTTTTGCTCCACAGCAATGCTTCCCTGGTCAACAGAACACAGGCAGAAGCAACAGAACACAGGCAGAAATTAGAATGCGCCTTACAGAGGCTTGCAGAGTCTGCCTGCCAATGGGAATCTGGAGACAGTTTTCCAGGCACTGTGACAAAAAGGTGCAGTCTCTACTAATAAGAAGCATCAGCATCTCAGACATCCTAGATGTCATATGGACAAGTGCACGATAACCCATGTGATGGATCAGGTTCTACCCAGCACGTCTTTGTTTAGGAGTAAATCCGTAACTTAATCATCTCTCTTTTAAGACTGTGATATTTTGATACTTATAGGAAAGTATGGTATCCTCTCTTACTTGGCTAGACTTCGGCACCAAAAACTTGGCCTAAATCTTTTGCAACCAATTTACATTTAGTTTCGGCATTTGTTTTGTGTAAGGAATCAATGTCAACTCTCTTTTTATAGATATCTTAGTAGTTGCTTGTAGGCTGGAAAAAGCTTTCACGTTCCTTGTTAAATTTTTAAGGAGGAGCCTTCTTATGTTGCAAGAGGGTTAAATGCTGTATCAGAACATTATGGGCCCAGGATGTATACTGGGTTTACTCATCCAATTTTATTCTGTAGCATGCATCCAAGTGCAATTCTTTATTACCCAGTGACTCTTCTGATTCTCTGCAAAAGAAAAGAAACCTGAAATCTAAATTTATATGAAAGTACAAAACCAAAGATTGAAAAAGAAAACAAAAATTAAAACAAAACTCAGAGTAGGAACACCTCCAGAACTGAGGGTCCCATTCACTCTCCTATGACACAGGTTGGCCTCATGGAAAAGTCTCGCCTGAGATCCCCCCTATAATAGCATTGCTTAAAAGGTAAAGGTAAAGGGGCCCCTGACCATTAGGTCCAGTCGTGACCGACTCTGGGGTTGCATGCTCATCTCGCATTATTGGCCGAGGGAGCCGGCGTATAGCTTCCAGGTCATGTGGCCAGCATGACAAAGCCACTTCTGGCAAACCAGAGCAGCACATGGAAACGCCGTTTACCTTCCTGCTGTAGCGGTTCCTATTTATCTTCTTGCACTTTGACGTGCTTTTGAACTGCTAGGTTGGCAGGAGCTGGGACCAAGCAATGGGAGCTCACCCCGTCACAGGGATTCGAACCGCCGACCTTCTGATCAGCAAGCCCTAGGCTCAGTGGTTTAACCACAGCGCCACCTGGGTCCCTAATAGCATTGCTTACTTCTACACAAAAGGTTCCAGCAGGCACCAAAGAATCAGTGCATGGCAACCTATTAGTATCATAATGCTCTCAACAAGACAAGGGAAATGGGGAGAAGTGAAGATGGGTAGCCGCCCGACCTCACTCTCCAACCCTTCTGCCAAGCACCTGTAGCAGATACCAAATCTAACCCTTAGATTGAAAGAGAAAAGTCAGAAGGAACACTCACATGCTATCATACTAATCTGTCAATTGCAAGTAATGTCTTACATTGCTGAAAACAGCATTTTCACATTTACATTACACTCCTTTTCACATGCATGAATATTATAGGCTAAAGCAGGCTTCCTCAATCTCGGACCTCCAGATGTTTTGAGACTACAGTTCCCATCATCCCTGACCACTGGTCCTGCTAGCTAGGGATCATGGGTGTTGTAGGCCAAAAACATCTGGAGGGCTGAGGTGGAGGAAGCCTGAGCTAAAGCAAGATGTAGCAAACTCTAGAGTTAGCAGCATTCATAATCTGCAGTCTGGGAAAGGGACAAGACTTTAGGTCTCTTGGGGGGAAAGTATTTTCGTAATTAAAATTACAAATTCTTGATGTGCTAACACTAAACAGATTTTTAAACCCAACAGTGGAGTTGCTGCTTAATTATCTATACACATTTTAAAGCAACATTTCAAAAAGGCAACATAACAGGCTTAGCCGGAGGAGATAAAACCAAAATCAACAACAGGTTGTGCAGCAAAAATTTCTGAGTTGGCAACTATCCCTCCCCCCAAAAAAACTTGCCACTTTGTCCTTCCACTTATCACAGTCATAGCCTCAAATGACACTTTTGAAGACTGCAGTGGAAGGGGTGGGGGGTTAAGTGAAAAACAAAAAGATGACACTGAAAAAAAATCTACCAGCAACGAATTGTATTAGTTTTGAACTAGCGGTAGGAAACACTTCTGCAAGGGCATCCAATTTTTGACAATTCCCCCAACTCAGCCTTCTGCGCCCCTCGAAAAGCTATTTCTGACAATTAGCAGTCCCCACCCCCCACCGCAGAACAGGATATGGCACAAGTGAGGATCTGTTTAAAGTCTAAAGGTGGCCTTCCCTTCTGGCCAGGGCAGAGCAGCGCCAAGGGCAAAAGTGACAGGAGAGATCAATGGATGCAAGGGCAGTGTGTTAGTTTCTGCACACAAACAAACACACACAATCTGGGCAATCGAGGGGCACAGGCAAAAACACTTCAGAGGGGTACAAACCAGGGCTAATGAGCGGTGGAAATGTGAGAAGGAAAGGTGGCCAGAGGAGAGTCCAAAGGATCAGACAGAAAGGCCTGGAGGACCACATGTGGGCTGAGTGGACCCCCTGAGTGGAAAAGCTTTCTGCTAAAAGGACATTGGATACAATCCATTGTGCACAGGCTTACATTTCCATGAGCAGCACCTTTTCTAATAGATAACTGCATTATTCTGAGATCTTACTAGCGACAGGTTGCCAAAATTCAGGGTATTTCTGGATGAGACTGTTCATTCACTTGGGGGACTGCTATTGTTGCTAAGGGTTCCCAGCAGTTTTGGATCTGTACACAAAGTGCAGTACTGTACCCTTCCCCACCTCAAAAACACATTTGCTTCTTAAAGTGTATAGTGTCTGTTGGAGATATGAGAGAGGAAGGACATCCAATGCTCTTTTATAATGTGGGGGGGAGGCATAATAGGGTTGGGGTTTGTTTCTATTTTGATTATGTACTTTGTGTTTTTATATTGTGATTTTATGTTGTAACTGCCCTGAGATTTGTGGGTTTAGGGCAGTATACAAATTTGAATGATAATGATGATGGCACCTTTTGGCTGATGTCCACTAATGATGGGCTACAAAACCAACTTCCCAAATGTTGCCCAGTTTTTGATCTTTTTTATTTATTTAAACAATGCCGTGGGCTTCATCCCGCTAGTGTGCTTTTGACAAATCTCTCTACCTTGCAAACTTCCCCTGCAGCAGCTTTAGAGGCAGGAAGAAGGGTGCATATTATTTTCTCTAGGAAGGCTATGGAGACTGTCTAAATTGCCACCTAGTCAAGGCTACCACTAGCCTAAGAGGAAACCATGAAAATCAAACTAAACCACTAATGCTACAATCCCATTATTATGAAAGTGGCTTAAAATAAGATAAAAGACACTAATTAGTGAACTTATTCCAATCTGTTATCCACTGTGGAATTTTCCACACACAACTGTAATAGCTTCACACTTTACAGCTTAGCTTACTTAGAACAAGATTCAGGTTTTTGAAGCCTGCCTTTGAGCTGGTGCACCACAATTTACTTCTGCTCTCAGATGATGACACATTGAATCATGGGTTATATCAATAAGGTGGCTAGACAGAGTCCTGGGGAAATAGCTCTTACTTGCAACTCCCCAATTCTTTCCTTCCTTCTGTATGAGGATTGCAGTTTGGGTAAAGAAAAAAATAAACATTACTGCTCCTGGCCAACTGGGGCTTCAAAATTCATGGAGCTATCATTTCTCACAGAGCCAGACATAGTATGTTCTCTCTCTCTCTCTCTCTCTCCCCACCTCAAAAGCTACTTGATTTGTGTGGGATCTTTGGCACTATGGACCAACAAGAGCCCAATCAGTCTTACTGTGTCACACTCCATACAAAGTGCATATTCTTTATGATTACAGAGCAGTTCTGATACTAAAAAATACAAGTATTTTTTTTAAAAAAAGGTACTCTTGAATGTTTTGTGGAAATCTATTGTGATTGATTGAGTCACATGTTTCTCTTGTTGAATTTCAAAGATTCAGTTTCCCATAACTACTGTAGAGTAGACTAGTAGGTCAACTACTGCATCCAGCCAAGGTGCAAGGTAGGGTATAGTCTTTCTTCCTTTCTTTCTCTGTAGGACCTCCAGGCTCTTCTCTGGGAATTGAAATGAATTAGGATCCAGCAGATCATAATTCAAGGCCCTATTCTGGCTACTGCTAGCAGTGGTAACATTTGATCTTTTCCCATTTCCATGGCTGTAGCAAGGAAACCACTCAATGGTAGAGGCAGAAAGAGGTCGGAAGACAGGTACCATATATTCCGGCGTATAAGACGACTGGCGTATAAGACGACCCCCAACTTTTCCAGTTAAAATATAGAGTTTGGGATATACTCGCCATATAAGAAATATGACCCGGCATATAAGACAACCCCCAACTTTTGAGAAGATTTTCCTGGGTTAAAAAGTAGTCTTATATGCAGGAATATACGGTACATCTGCTATATCCTTACCTGCTGCAGCAACAAGGATTCAGGGCTAGGTCTGCAATGCCCAGTGTGGAGAACATGTTTTGCACACCTAAGGTAGCTGGTGTAGTAGGGCTGATGTAATCCACTTAAGACCATGAAGAGCCATTGCCTGTCTGAGCAGAAAATACTGAGCTAGAGAGAGCTATGGGTTGACTCGGTATAAAGCGGGTCGAGGCACATTTTGTTTATATTTACTAGTGACTTCATAAACAGCATTCTCTAGGCAACGTTTGAATACACTGAATATAAAACAAGATTAGAAACACAAAAGCAGGATCCAAACCCAACATAAAAAGAATGCCACCCGCAACATATCATTTAATACATAAAAGAGCCAAAAGCACCTCACAAGTGAAAAGGACTAAGACAATACTAAAATCTTTGCCTGGCTGCTAGCAAGACACTGATGTAGGTAGCAAATAAGCTTCTCTGCAGACAGTGTTTCACATACAAGCAGCCTAGAAGACCTTCTCCCTAGAAGACATTATCAACCCCTGACTCCTCTCCACGCCCCTGTCTCATAACTAAAAATCCTTTGAGACTATAAGGTAAAGGTAAAGGACACCTGAACGGGTAAGTCCAGTCAAAGGTGACTATGGTGGTGTGGCACTCATCTCGCTTTTCAGGCCGAGGGAGCCAGCGTTTGTCCACAAGACAGCTTTCTGGGTCATGTGGCTAGCAGAACTAAACCGCTTCTGGCCCAATGGGACAGACATCGTGATAAGTGCCAGAGTGCATGGAAACACCATTTACCTTCCCACTGCCGTGGTACCTACTTGCACTGGTGTGCTTCCAAATGGCTAGACTGGTAGAGGCTGGGACAGAGCAACGGGAGCTCACCCCATTACAGGGATTTGAACTGCTGACCCTCTGATCAGCAAGCCCAAGAGGCTCAGTGGTTTAGACCACAGCGCCACCCGCTCCCCTATAAATCACTGCTATAAGTAATGCCTGTTTGATGGCTAATAGATATTAAATTCTGGAAATAATGAGGGAAGAAATAGAGATGAGAGGCTGGTAGTTGAGAAAGTAGATATAATGCATGTGATTTTTAGAATCATGGGAAGGAAAAGGAAGACAGGGCAATGGAACAAGGAAGAAAACAACAGGCTGAGATAATCAAATAACACAAAACTAGAATGAGTATGCACAGCCTGGACTCCTCAAACAAGAGTCATACATAACATGTCATTTTCCACTTCAAATATTCCCTCTTCCAGATATTCTAGCAGCCTCTATTACTTGTTAATATCCCATGCCCACTAAGTTCCCACTCAAACTTCTGAAGAACATCTAAAGAATGCTTTGTTTAAGCATCTCAACAAAGCTTTTATATAAAACTACAGGTTGCAAATAGATATTACTCGGGACTTAATAAAGGCCCTTATGGAGCAGAAATATTTGTTCAACTCCAATACAGAGGCATTCTTCCTAAAATGATTCATATAAACATTAAAGTGAAGGCAGAGGGCTTATCTACACCTGTAAGACAGATTGCTACGTACCATCTATCCATAAAACTATAAACAGAAAATATGAAAATCTGTGTTATCCACTGCTTCAGTTTGGCTTAAAGCTAATACCATTTTTCCAGGAACTAGACAAAGATTGGGAATGGATCCATGCACATGTCAAGATTATAAACTGAACAGGCAATCTTCTACAAAAGATACATATGGCTGGATCCAAAACTCTGCAACTTTTACAAAATGCAACCTTGGGGACATTATTTGCGATTTGTACTATACAGCACTTGTGTAAAATCAGGAAAACCTCCCAGTTAAGATTTCCTTAGATGCAGTGAGTTGAGAGAGTAATAATTTACACATTTGTTTTGGTTACTCTAATTTAGTTTCTATTTAAAGCCTCCCATCTTCCCCCAGTTCAGTACTGTTTAATTAAAACAGTAATTAAAACAGAATTGCTCTAAAGAACCCATTAAAATGTTTTTTTTAAAACAAAGTAAGCAGTATTTAATATTTTAACAGGCTTTACTAGAAACATGTACGACTGACGGGAGACAATCAAGTAGTAGAAAACGACAATGGATACATTTTCTATCTCGCATTATAAGTGTACTAGATGCATTCATTGTTCACAGTATTCCTACCATCACCATTAGCTGTCAGTTGGATCTTCAAGAGAAGCTAGTTAAGCTTACTACACACACTTCCCTGGAAGTTAAGTCTCATTTAATTGAGTGGTGCATACTTCTGGCCAGTCATATATAGGATTGCACTACAACTAGCCATTACCAGTTTGCTAATATATGATAAAATAATACAGAGCCACAAGATTATTCAGTCACTGCTTGGCAGTACCTAAAACTGAGCCACGTAAGTACAGCCACAACAATTTAAAAACAGAAAGTACGAACTGCATCCAGACATAATTCTCTGGAGTGACTGCTAGTTGACAGCCAAAACATCTGTAGCTATGTGCCACTGAATGTTAGATAAAATATATTCCAAGTACAGATAGGATAAGAAGAAAGGAGGACAGAGACCATCAAATCAATCTCCTAATAAACAATATTCTTAAAGGTAAACGACTCTGGGGTTGCAGCGCTCATCTCGCTTTACTGGCCGAGGGAGCCGGCATACAGCTTCTGGGTCATGTGGCCAGCATGGCTAAGCTGCTTCTGACAAACCAGAGCAGTGCACGGAAACGCCATTTACCTTCCCGCCGGAACGCTACCTATTTATCTACTTGCACTTTGACGTGCTTTCGAACTGCTAGGTTGGCAGGAGCAGGGACCAAGCAACGGGAGCTCACCCCGTCACGGGGATTTGAACCGCTGACCTTCTGATCGGCAAGCCCTAGGCTCTGTGGTTTAACCCACAGCGCCACCTGCGTCCTTCTTACATGCAGTCATATTGTTTCTAACTGTATAAAACCCACAAATAACCTGCAATCGGATTTAAATAACAGAACTTAAATTTTAGGACATAACTGGACAACCTCTCTCTGCCTTTCCAAAAAGCAAAAGGAAGCACAGCAATGGGGAACCAATGTGTTATTCACATCTGCTTGATGGAAGTGAAAAAAACACCAAGAGGATAACATATTCTGAATAGAATTTGTAGCAACAGAAGCTGCCTCATACAGAGTCAGCCCACTGGTCCATGGAGGTTAGCATTGCCTCGACTGACTGACAGGAAATAGCTCTCCAGGGTTTCAGCCAGGTAGCAATATTTGGCTGGTGATACATTGTGATGTTGAAAACCTAACATCACCCAGCCCTATCTCTCACAAAACTATGGTTCATCCGGCCAACAGGCCAAGAAGTTATCCTGCTCCCATCAACTAGAAAAATAGCACTGGTTCTTGGTATTAAAAGCAATATTGTCAATTAACAATGCACAATCTGCTGGAGGGATTTGGGGATACATCTTGTATATAACACTGGTAAACAAGATGATGAGATTGAAAAGAGGTGGACTAGGTTTCAGAAATGTATTTCGCACAATTAGGTGACTGAACGCTAGGGGAGTGAATGGGGTAAGCAGGAAATATTTTAGAAGAGCATTCGTTACCCTTCACTGCCTTCCCCATTGTAGGGAACTGAGATGTAATAAACACTATGACCCGAGTTTTGTGTGAATCTGAGTGTTCTCCCACAGTTCTCCACAAAGCAGAAGGGCCCCATGGCAGGAAAATCAATGTGAAATTATTCCCTGATGGAAAGAAGATTTGAAAACTGTCATAATCAATCTCCGATACCCTCAAATAGGGAATGCTTTGAATCATTCATGCAAAATAAATAAATAATAATGACAATTTTTTAAAAATGCAACATTGGAAAACCTATTTATATGGGAAACAACCATGAACCCTTGTGGGACAATATACATGCTCAGTATTTTGTGCCATAGGATTCCAATTACCGTATTTTTCTGTGTATAAGACTAGGGTTTTTTTCCTTTAAAATAATGTAAAAAATTAGGGGGCATCTTATAAACGGATACATCTCCCCCCCCATTTTCTTAAATCTGAGTCTCCAAAAATCAGGGACGTCTTATACATGGTGGCGTCTTATAGATGGAAATACGGTATATCAGAGGATCTGGTACAAATAACAAAATCAAATTAGTACTACTGAGACTTAAGAGCAAATGATAAGCAATTCTAAGTGCTGTGGTCTAATTTTAGTATGACACGGGCAATGAAAGCTATTCTGCTGTTTTGATGACTGATTGTGGAGGACGAGCTTATTCATTCAATAGATGCTTCAGAAAGCAGGTGGTGAAAAAGAGTATTGAGGGACAAATAATGATTTGATTTGATTTTTGCTAGGAATACCAGAAGCTTGTATAAAGACATGTAAACAGAAACAAGAGATAAAATAATGTCATGGTTTGCATTACTAAAGTGTTTCAAACCCTCCAGTACAAAATGTTGCATGGGCACAGCACGAAGTATATATTTTATAAACAGAGAAATACGTAAAGGAAGGGCAGATTTTCCGGAGCTCTTGATAACGGGAGAACATCAGATATTTACTACCAGATTTTTAGAAGACATCTGAAGGCAGCCCTGTTTAGGGAGGCTTTTAACGTTTAGTAGATTATTGTACTTTATTTTTCCGTTGGAAGCTGCCCAGAGTGGCTGGGGAAACCCAGCCAGATGGGCGGGGTATTATTATTATTATTATTATTATTATTATTATTATTATTATTATTATATTAGCATTTTAAACTGAAATCCACAGGAAATAAGGCATATGGGGCTTTTATGCAGGGGACCTTAACAAAATTAAAAGGAAGGAAGGAAAAATTCTTCGAGAATTGGATATAAATTGTAAGCATGGTCTGAAGAAACGAAACCTGTTAGATTCCAGAAAGGTAGAGGCAGTAGTTCTCTCACAAGGGCAGACTTCACCATTTTTGGTTAGGAAAATAGAAAACCTGTTCCCTCTTCTAGGTTTGTTTTAGACAATCAGTTTGAAAACAGATTTCCACTGGGGAAGGAACCTACTAAAATTCAGACTAATAGGTCCAGAGGTCAGGGGTCCCCTTACATTTACCCTTACTGTCCAGTGATTTGAATCATGATTTAAATCGATTTGATTTAAATCAAATCCACCCTGATTCACACAGTACATAGTTGAACGATGAAGCTTGCTCCCAAGTGATGGCCACCATCTTGGATGTCTTTAAAAGAGGATTAGAGATGTTCTACCACCACTGGTAGGGAGACGCAGGTGGCGCTGTGGGTTAAACCACAGAGCCTAGGGCTTGCCGATCAGAAGGTCGGCGGTTTGAATCCCTGCGACGGAGTGAGCTCCCGTTGCTCAGTCCCAGCTCCTGCCAACCTAGCAGTTTGAAAGCACGTCAAAGTGCAAGCAGATAAATAGGTATCACTACAGCGGGAAGGTAAATGGAGTTTCTGTGTGCTGCTCTGGTTCGCCAGAAGCGGCTTTGTCATGCTTGCCACATGACCTGGAAGCTGTACGCCGGCTTCCTCAGCCAATAGCGCGAGATGAGCGCCGCAACCCCAAAGTCGGTCAAAACTGGACCTAATGGTCAGGGGTCCCTTTACCTTTACCTCCACTGTCAAGAGGCAGTATGCCTCCAGAAACCAGTCACAAATGGACAAAGTACTGTTGTGCTCATGTCTTGCTTACGGGCATTTGGTTGGCCACTGTGAGTTCAGGATGCTAGACTAGATGGACTACTGACTTGTAGTAGCATGCTCTTCTTATGTTCCTAGCGTACGTGTTGCAAAATTTCAGTTCAAAGTTCTGCCAGCAAGAATTCAATCTGAGCTGCTATTTCTGCCAATGCTTCTGCCCAATCTCTACTGATAGAGGCTGATCCGCCTCTATTTTTCCATACGTTTCCAGATATGCAGTCTTTTATTAGTCACGCTGAGTTTAATGAATCTGCCGTATCCTACTAAGCGCCATTTCGAAATAGTGTGAAGATAAACTTAAAACTCTGGGGAGAAATAGAGGGAAAAGAAATTTGTGAAGGGAGGATTTAAAGAGAAAACTGGATGTGCTTTAAATAGTTGCAGCATTCTTTTCTATCTCCAACACAGTTACTCCTCCACCACCACCCCACACAACAGATTTGTAATAAAATAAAATAAAATATTGTGAAGGCTGCAATGGCGATACCCACTAGTATTCCATCTCTGCAGCCTTTTCTTCTTCAGAAAAGATTTCATCTCCTTGGCTAGATTTATGTGAAATGTTATTGGGGGAAATAATTTACAAAGAACATTACCTATACAAATTAGAATATTTTGGGTTGTCATTTTAAGTAGATTTTGGAAAGTTGGTTGTTCACCAGGCATTGGGACATTTCATAACAAAATTTTGCTTGATGTTTCCAGAGATCAAGGAACAGGTTTTCAGCTGTTGCCACTTTGAATTAAGATGGCATTTCAAAACTACAGAGATTTTAACCATTGATTATAAAAGATCACCTTTTTGTTTGTTTCTTATCATTCCTATGCAACATTACGTAAAGGCCGCTAGCTGTTCTATAAATCTAACTTTGGCTCCTAAATGTGTAATAGTGTAACCATTTCCTTTTAAAATAGGAAAAGGAAAAAAAATCTTTGTCTGTGATGGGAGGTTTTCTGGAGCCACCACACTGGTATCCAAGTATCTGAACTGGCTAAGAAAGCACAGTTCAAGCCAGAAGTGGCCAAATGTGCATGTTACTCAAAGAGGGCATATACATTCCATACTAGGGCTGGGTAATATATTGATATATCATCCAAAATGGGTTTGACGTTCCTATTGTGGTATCAGTTTCGTAATTTTTGACCTGGCAATATACTTCAAATCATGATGTGTGTTAGGGCTTGGCGATATATCGTCCCAAACCGGCTTTAAGTCCATACCGTGATATTTGTTTCATAATTTTTTACCTGGCAATATTCCACAAATCATTATATGTGCGTGCGTGCTATGCAAAAATCACACTTTGGGAAAAACCATGAAGCCAGCCAATGCCTCTAAATAGCTCCATCCTTATTTCAGACATTTGATATATCAGTATATCGCGATGTTTAGCTGGTGATTTATCATGTTGAAAACCAGACATCGCCCAGCGCTATTCCTTCCTTTCCAAATGTTTGATCACATGAATGGGGTTGGGAAGGGCCTGCTTTCCCCCGGCCTCTGTCTTTTTGCACCACAAAGCAGAGGTGGGGCACCTCTGAATTGCAGTTAAGCAACCTATACATTGTTTAAATAAATTAATTAATCTCCATGCTGGAGAGAGAATCCAACGACAGCTACACAGCCCCGGTACTACAACTCTTCCAGAGAAAAGAACTACAGTACCTACTTTCTAGAATAATAAAAATAATTTTATTATTTATACCCTGGGCGGCGTACAGCACATAAACAATGGAAAAATTCTTGATGCGGGGAAAGCAGAACAGAGGAGAAACCTCTTCCCTCAAAATTACTTCACCGAGTATGAGCATCCTTATGGGGGGAAAGGTGGGAAATGTACTCAATACATGAGCAAATGATATAGATTTAAGGTATGTCTTCCTAACACCTGTTGCTTTTATACATGTGAATGGTGTCTAGAAATCAATAAACTTGCCTGAAGATGGTATCTGTCACCTTATATACCTGCCCATCTCTAGACTCAGAGGCTTAAACGGAAAATCTGATGTTCCTGCTAGCTCAACTATTGGCAAAAAGCTTCTGAGCAAATAATCAATGTGCTGCCACTGAAAACCAGCCAGTGGACTTCCCTCCCATTCTACTACTTCATAGCTAGCTTATATCAACATACAAGAGAGAATCTCAGCCATGAATCTGTCAGGAGTCTGTAGTCTGTGTCGTTTACAGCTCTTGAAAATGCACAAATAAATGTATTGTTCGTGTACCATGTGCTGCATATGAAACTGCAGTTATACCGGTATGTTGTTCTTGCATTTACATGAAAACCAATATAATTTTTTTTTTTAAAGTTCCCTATAGGTAAAAGTTACAGTGCTTTTTAGGTAAGAAAAAAGTGAGAAAGGGAGGCATGACAGAGGTATAAAAATAATAATAATGCATGATATAGGAAAAAGTAGTACTGTTTGGCACCGGTAACAGTGCCAGTTGTGACACTTCATACATGATAGCTCAGGCATCCCCAAACTCAGCCCTCCAGATGTTTTGGGACTACAACTTCTACATCCCTAGCTAACAGGACCAGTGGTCAGGGATGATGGGAATTGTAGTCCCAAAACATCTGGAGTGCCAAGTTTGGGGATGCCTGTGATAGCTCATACATTATTGTTCCAAGACTGGGTCAATTGTCAATTGTAGCACAAAAGTTTATTTGCCCAAGTGTGCATAGTTCCAGCCATGTACATGGTGCTTTACAAAGAATGAACAGGCAGGCACCTGTCTCAAAGGACCTGCAATCTAGGAAGTGTCTGGTTGAAACCAGCAACTGAATGTAGAATATAAGGGATAAGGAGAGGAACTGTTACGACACCCTCCCTTTTCCCTTCACTAATGCCTGAATCTACCCGTCTATTGCCTATTGCCAAACTGGGTTAAAGTGAAACAGAAGAGGAAGCAAATTGACACAGCAACATGGGGGCTTGGTGCCCCAAACGAACCAACGGTTGGAGGCAACCTTTGTAGTGGCAGTGTTATCTGATCACAAGGTGCATGCTTCAATTTATATCCAATCCAAAGCCTGGGATCCATAAAACTACAGCTTTGGATTGCCCTCTATGGTTTTGGTCTATCATTTTTCTGGAAGCACTTGAAGTTCAGAACATACACCAACTAGGAAGCCACACGATCCAGACAGGCACCAAGCCACATTGATTATCTTGCTTTGTCAGCAGCATACAAGCATGCTGAAGAAAGGGGAAACCACCAACTTTATAAACAAGTAAAGCAAACAAGATGGCCACACAATTAAACTGTCAGCAATTTCACTTTACTCAGTTAACAAACGCATTTGTCAAGATTCTGTTTTAAAGAGGACCATTAATGTACAGCATCTGAACGTATTTCCAAAAGGCAAAGAGATTAAAGTTATGACTGTTTTTGACATAATGATCCTTGAAGCCCAAGTGTTTCACACAACAAGGGAAAGATGCTCACTGAATCTGATAGGGAGAATTATCAGGGACGATCAGAGACCTGCTCTGCTGCTCTTCTAAAAACCCAGAATTAGAACTAGTTCTAAACGGATGTTTTCTTCCTGTATGCATCCATTTGAATAAATACAAAGAGAGATCCAGCAGCAGCCCCAGATTCAGCTTCCCTTGGTTACATTTGTCAAAACTGGATTAATTACTGCTTAATTCCTCAAATCCATCTGTTTTGACTCTAGCACCCAGCAAATGTAGTGTCATCTATTTTCCTTAAAAGCCTTATGGACATGGATGATGTTTCTTGTACAGAATGTATATTGAAGACAATTGACTTTATATTAAAACAAAGTAAACTAGGCAGTAGACACAGAGCACTCAGTATAAATGTACTGTTACTGCCATTCCAGGAACAATGTGTGAGAATACTAGTAATAAATATGGATGAACAAGCTCATAGATTCAAACCGAACACAAGATCTGATGGATGGTTTTAATTACTTTTACTCATCAGTTAACACGAGAAAATTATTGCCACAGATACATTTTATTTGGTTGCCTAAAGTAAAACAAGGCACACATTTGTCACAGACAGACACATGGGTTAGTCAGTGAATCCCATTTTAAGAGTTACTTTTATATTTTGTTTATTTTTCCTCATATACTCCAGGGGGAAATGGCAAGATGTATAGACAGAATGTTTTGCATGCTTTATGTCGACTTGAAGGACTGGTGTGACGTTTTTCAATGGAGAAACTCCAGGTTTCAATCAAAATACTTTAATTCCTGGAAGAAACCAAATGATATGCAGTACGATGGCAACTCACATGAGGGTTATATTCCAGAGGCAGTGTGTATATGCAAAACCATGCATAGCCCAAAGCTTCCTGCTAAAAGCAGGGGGAGCCCCATGCAAAGGACCTCCCTATGTTGTGAGGCAAGTGGAGAAGTGGTACAGCCGGAAAGAGGTAGGTTCTCTCTGCTGTGGAAAGGAGGAGAAAGGCAGACAGGGAGACAAGCTGAGGCACCATTCCATACTAATTCCAGCTTTTTCTTTGCCTGCAGCTCTGTCTGGCTCTTTCCACCCTTCTGCCAAAATTTCTTCTTCCTTAGCTGCTTCCAGAGGCATAGCTAGCCGCTCGGGTGCCCAGTGCGACCCCCACAGCGGGGAGCAGGGCGAGCCAAGGCAGGGCATGCTGTGTGGAGCCTCTCTACAGCCTCCCCCTCAGGAGAGACGTGTGGCACAGGCCCCACAATGTGGCACCCAGTGTCCCTCGCCTCACCTAGCTACCAGTGGCGTAGGAAGGGGTGTGTGGCATAGCTGCCAAGTCTCCCGTATTCCCTGGGAAACCCCCGTTTTTCCAGCTGTCCCCAGCCGAAAAAACGGATTTTTTTGTTTTTCCCCGGTTTATTCCAACGTGGCGGCCATTTTGGAACTGGGCGGAGCATGCTCAGAAGCAACTTTTGATGCTGCTTTGCCCAGTTCCAAAATGGCTGTAGCGCTCACTTCTGGTGCGGCGGCCATTTTGGAACAGGGCAGAGCAGCATCAAAAGTAGCTTCTGAGCATGCTCCGCCCAGTTCCAAAATGGTGGCAGCGCTACTTCCGGTCTGCTACTTCCGGTCCAGTCTCTTATTTCTCAGGCCGGAACTTGGCAGCTATGGTGTGTGGTGGGTGCGGGAGTTATTTTTTCTTTTCAGAAAAGTGTAATGAGCCCAATTAAAAAAAACAACATCACCTATTTCTGCCATTTTGTCACCCCCCTCAGTGATGACACCCGGCATGGTCCGCACCCACCACACACCCTTCATACACCACTGGCTGCTTCCCCACTCATTTTGGAGCTTCCTCCTCTTCTGCCACTGTCTCTGGGAAAGCTGTTGCAAGCACCTATCATTGAATTTGCACAAATAAAATGTGTGTGTGTGTTGCGATTGCACCATATTCCCAAATGCACATTACTTGGGAATACTGTAATGTAAATGATCGTTACTTTCTTGAGCTCTGAAAACTGACACGTGGGTAAGAACATTAGAGCCAGCACCAGTTTTATACAGCATAAATAGCCATGCTTCACATATACTAAACCAGGGTGGATTTGATTTAAATCAAACTGATTTAAATCACGATTTAAATCACGATTTAAATCACTAGTCAGTAAGGCTTGATTTAAATCATAGTTGATTTAAATCATAAAGACTAATTCTTGCTGGTATAACTTTAATATGCAAGTAGATGAAGATTTTTAGAATAACAACTTTTCATATTAGTTTTTTTATCCCCAGTTTAATAGGTTAATCATTCATATTTGGACAACTTTACTGTTGTACTTAGGAAGGAGAAAAATAATCATTACCTTAATAGTAACAATTTAAATAGATTTATTCAACTGAAACAATAACATTTCAGCAAATGTTATTTGCTTAAACAAACATCCATGTTTGTTAACTAATTTGGCTAAACAAAAACAATATATATATATTTTAAGAAACTTAGACTGTCAGCCCAGCCTACACATGAAAAACTTAAATACTGTCCACTCCAAACAATCAGAAAAATATTGTTTCTATTCTATTCACTGAACTTCTTGAAACTTAGCACTGAAGGGGTTGCTTCTGTATTCATAGGTTTGTAGAACAATAGGATTAAGGTCTTTTTCTCAACTCTGTTCATGTTATAACATTTTTGCTGTGAAGAAGAGGCATGTGATCTCTGTTGAGTCAAATTCAGTTTTGAGAACTGCAAAAGTAAACCAAGCACCTGTCATAATATCTTGTAGGCAGAGAAACTGCCCAATAATCTTACAAAAACCTCTGGAAGAGCATGACATTGTGAATGGATTAATGGAATTTATTTACCCCAAAAATTAAACATACACAACCTTATACTACATAATTAACAAACTAATCTTTATTTCATGATGGAATAACCTTTGGATGGTAATATGTTTTCCTCAAAAAGCGTTTTATTTAAAAAATCCAATTTAAATAAAAAAAAATCGATTTAAATCAAAAAAATCCGATTTAAATCAAAAAAAATCCGATTTTTTTGATTTTTTTAAAAAAATCATTGATTTTTATCCACCCTGTACTAAACCGAAATGTTTTGTGCCACCGTGTCCCCAAGCCACCTAAAGTTCGAGGAGTTTAAGATTGTGGTTAATATACAAAACTACAGCCACCAAGCTTCCTGATATGGAAGGTGAAGGAGCCTATTCACGTAACCACATGGTAATAGACTATTTCAGCTCTGTTTTTATTTTTATTTAGATTTCTGAAGCACCCACCCAACACTCCAATTGGTTTCATAACCATCAATAGAAAACCCACACTAATTAGATTATAGTTGTTGGAAGAGTCTGTAGAGCCCTTAACACAAGGTCAAAAGCACTCTGCACAGAGAACATTGTTTACTAGAAAGCCTGAGCACAATGTTCCATGAGTCCTGTTTTGTAGAACAGTGGTGATCAATAATAGCAGAACAACATTCAATATAAGACCGTATAGGGGAAATGGACTAAACCCTCTCTTCTACAAATATAGGCATACTAATAGCCTAGTGACAATTATATGTAAAACAGCATGCATCTAAAATGTGTTGCATGAGAGGCCACAAATTTACACATGGGGGCATGTTCTTTGAAGAACAATGCTCAATAATACTTCACATCACCTCATCATCATACAATCTATCTACCATTTACACGGAAAATAGCAGTATAATTCATAAAATATACCAAGCACCAGCAAAACAGAAGAGCTGTGACAATTTGACAAGAGAGGAAGAAACTTGTTGAAATGCATGTGATTCTTGTGGTCCCCCCCCCCAGCTTTTCCAGCATAACAATTGAGCTCATCTTTATTGAATGATTTACTCAGTAACATAAAATTTCGTGGCTAAGTTGCCCTCCTACCACAAAATCTCCACTTTGAACCAGAAAATTACAGAGTCAAGAGGTGAAGCACTAGTGTGTGTGTGTTTGTATATGAGTATAGAAATTATTATTATTATTATTATTATTTAAATTTGTACACCACCTTATACCCGTAGATCTCAGGGTGGTTCGCAGTGTAAAATCACAAGAGAAAGGGTTTTTATCCTAGCCTATGTGCCAACCCAGACTCTAAAAATCAACTTCTCATATATTACTTATCTACACAGACAGTTAGTTGCTACCACTTCAGATGCCAAGCAACCCTAGGAAATGGTTAAACTTCAATGCAATGTGCAGGAGCAGTTTTAAGAAGGCAAATTCTACACTAGGAAGAAATTGGGGTTGAAAATATTGCTGCGAGTGACCTACCGCTCTTACCTGGAGCCTGCCAGGAAAGGGGACATTTTGCCATGAATGCCAATTGCTGAGGATGACTGCTGTGTTCATGCTCTGCCTGTTGGATTCTTTTTATGTTCATATAGTGACTTACCTATTTACTACCATAGCTCAATGTAATGCCTACACTGACCAAATACAAGACCCTCACTCAATGGGCGACTGCACTTGAAAGATGACTAGCTGTGACCAGAGGCAGATTTAGGGGAACGTGATAGGTTCAACACACAGGGTGCCGAGCCGAGAGGGCGCCGAGAGGGGGCACCACAACAAAGATGGAACAAGGGAAGTCAAGAGGTGGAGGGTGGGCACTGAATTTTGGCTTTGCACAGAATGCTGCTGAAATTTTAAAGCCCAAAGTCCACCACTGCTGTGGCTAGCTCCATTTTAGCCAGAGCTGAAACAAAAATTGTGGGGAGGTTACCTTTCATGAACAAGCTGGTTAAGAGACCATAACCGAAAATGATCTCCCATCACCCATCTAATGGAGAGATTTAAAGGTAAAGGTACCCCTGACCGTTAGGTCCAGTCGTGGACGACTCTGGGGTTGCGGTACTCATCTCGCTTTACTGGCCGAGGGAGCCAGCGTTTGTCCGCAGACAGCTTCCAGGTCATGTGACCAGCATGACTAAGCCGCTTCTGGCGAACCAGAGCAGCGCATGGAAATGCCGTTTACCTTCCCGCCAGAGTGGTACCTATTTATCTACTTGCACTTGCTAGGGAGCTCACCGAGCAACGGGAGCTCACCCTGTCGCGGGGATTCGAAATGCCAACCTGGTTGGCAAGCCCTAGGCTCTGTGGTTTAGACCACAGCGCCAACCGCATCCCGCTGGAGAGATTTATCTTAATACAAATTATGATCTCTGCAAACGGTACCAAGTATAATATGAAAATAATATAATGAACTTACCATATATACTCATAGAATCATAGAGTTGGAAGAGACCACAAGGGCCATCCAGTTCAACCCCCTGCCAAGCAGGAAACACCATCAAAGCATTCTTGACATATGCCTGTCAAGCCTCTGCTTAAAGACCTCCAAAGAAGGAGACTCCACCACACTCCTGGGCAGCAAATTCCACTGTCGAACAGCTCTTACTGTCAGGAACTTCGAGTATAAGCCAACCCAATTATAAGCAAAAGCACCTAATTTTACAAACACACACACCAAAAAACTGGGAAAACTTATTGACTCAAATATAAACCAGTTCCCCACACCACAAACCAGCGGAGGAGGAGGGAGCAGCCCAAAAGGGCTCCTTTCAAGCCGCTCATCCCTCCGCTACCGCCTCTGCTGCTCGCAAGAGCAGGCATAGGAGCTGCAGTTGGGAGAGGCACAGCACAGCGCAGCGCCTCTTCCAACCACGGTTCCTGTGCCTGCCCTTGCAAGAGGCGGGTGGCAGCGGTGGGACCAATGGCAAGAAAGGCCTGCTTTTGGGCCCCTCGTCCCTCTGCCGCCACTGTCCGCCTCACTCGAGTATAAGCCTGTAATGTGCTGAAAGTTGGCTTATACGAGTTTATACGGTAGTTTCTAGTCCATATAGCCACATAACCCGCTATATCCAACAATTAAAACAGAGAGATATTTGTTAAATTAAAAGTGGTAAGGGGAAAGGGGAACGGGTATGAAATTATGGACATTTCTTAATTGTTTTAAGCCATAGAACTACCCTGTCAGATGTAGAAATCTAGTCAAAATACTTCCAGCAAAAAGGAAAAATCTCCTGGCAAATACAGTGAAATACATGCTGATGATGGTGAGAAAGAAAATGAAAGGAATAGCAAATTCATAAGACAATTTGTTTTCCCATCTTTGAACTATCAGGTGGATAAATCACAAGAGACAGAGACTAGATAGAGGGAGACTAAAATTATTTATTGTATTATCTCAGATATTTTGCTTGCTGATATAAATATGAGGTACAAGTATAATCAGATAACATCTGATGCAAAACTGGCAGGTGAAGTCAAGGGCCACAGGTGGAAAACTCAACGGACACAAATATTGTAACAAGGCAATGTAAAAGTTCTCTCTAACTTCAGTATATATTCAAGAATCGTATGCAATAGACCACAGAATTTATATCTTTTAGTTAGTTTAAAGAAATTTCTTAATTTAATTAGACTTTTAGATTGTCCTTCATCCCAAAGAACAATACAAAAACCCAACCCACATTGAAAATAAAATTTATTACAACAACTTACAGTACAGCAAACAAAAACATCCCCAGAGATTCGGAGGTGGCAGAAACACAACCAACAAACTCATTCCCCAAATGCTTGGGCAAAAGATGTATCTTGAGTGAAAGCTGGAAGTTCTGAATATGGAGGACAACTGCACCTTCGTGGGAAGGGAGTTCTACAAGTGGGGTGCCATCATGGAAAAGGCCCTATTAGTGAATGTGTGTATGTTTTGTGTGTGTGATTTAATTGTGCTTAGAATTATTTAGCTAATCCCCTCAAACATTAGAAATGTATGTACAGTGGTGCCTCACTAGACGAAATTAATTCGTTCCACGGGTCTTTTCTTATAGCGAAAAATTCGTCTAGCGAATCCCATAGGAATGCACTGAATTTTTTTGACTTTTTTTGCCCATAGGAACGCATTAATTGAATTTCAATGCATTCCTATGGGAAACCGCAATTCGCTAGACGAATTTTTCGTAAAATGCATTCGTCTAGCGAGGCAACCTCCGCTCGAAAAATCCTTTCGTTAAGCGGAAATTTCGTTAAGCAGAGCATTCATTAAGCGAGGCACCACTGTACATTGTTACTAAGTTATCCCCATTGGTGTTAATAGATATGCATTGTTGCTGAGCTAGTCCCCACTGAAATGTTAATTGTGTTTATGTTGATAGTGCGTGCACAACAAATAACAGCCCCATTTTCTAGACCTCTGCAAGTGTAACTGAATGGGTAAATCTGCCAAGATGCACTATTGCCAATGTCTAAATATCTTAATTCACAAGACTCCTAGGAGGCTTACTATTTCTAAGGGGAAGGGACTCATCTTTGCGATCATACCGTACTAGGCTTCTCAGAAGCAGCAAGAGGTCTTGCTGCTTCCACCAAGTGCTCCGGCGGCCAAATACAACATATTGGCAAAAGCTTTGACAGTAAGCCAAAATCTGGGATGGCCACTTATCCTACTCCATTTGTTCCGCATGTCCCAATCATAGCTGGGGGCGGGACAAGAGATGTGGCAATGACATGTTTTGGCTGACTACTAGCTTTCCAACTTCATGGGGGGGGTATTCAAGAAAACCTGGCCCCACCAATTTTATGGCCGTTTGAAAGAAAACTAAGTATAGACATCTTCCATGAGCAACTCCTTTTCTCTTTAGTGTATTTATTTTTTAAAAAAATTAAAAACTAGCCTCCTTACAAATGTGCTGTCTATTGTGCATTTCTGAATTTTTCCAGCAGTCTACAGCTGTGATCCAAAGAAAGCACTCCTGTGCCCATGTTCAGGGCTACCTCTGCAGTTTTTCCAGTTGCAGTACCTACAACTAAGGAATCAAGCCAACCATTAAAAAACAGATACGGTAACAGATACGGTTACTCACATTCTAGATTTAATAGCATATCCTGACTCATTCAAGATGGTCCTAACAGAACACCCTGACTCTCTGGTTTAATTGCTCATCATATATAGCTACCATTACTAAAGTTCCTACTCATAAATGAGCAAAGATTAAATATTAAGTTAAATGAACATGAAGCTGCAAGACGCATAATAAAAATGTACCAAAGAAAAATAGAGTTTAACAGAATCATGCGTAAGAACATTATTCAATGTCCTGCACTGAAAGAGAAGTAATATTCACAGCTTTTCACATCCATTACATTTCTCACTGGAATTTATCAAACTGCAATATGCCAGAACTTCTGGAAACCACAGTTGACAGACTATATAGAATCAAAACTAAATGAAATTAATTTTTCCTACTAATATCCTAAATACCCCAAGTGATTCCATGCCAAACTCTACTTTTTCAGTTCCTACTTTCCATAAATATACGATATTGACTAAGATTTAGTGCCATTAACTGAAGAGAATGGATTTGCACCAGAGGTAGATTTAAAGGAAGAGCATGTGCAAACAACACATTCGTCTAAATATAATATATGCAATATGATATATACCTGCTTTTCCCCTACATGTGTGGTCTCATGTAGCACACCCACTATTCTGCACCACACACACACACACACACACACAGAGAGTGCAAAATGGGGGCACCAGAGCTATTATTCTTTAATATATTCAAGGAATCACTTTAAAAAATAGCCCTTTAAACAGAAGCTTCCTCTAAAAAGAGAAAGAGAGAATTCACTCCCATATGCATGAAGCACAGTTTAAGCCCAACATCAGTGACCAATCAAAATTAGTGAATGCACTGCATCTCACTGCAGTGAAGAGAAGCGACAAGGTAGGCTGTCATTCTGCTCAGGCTGCCCGGAACAAGCTTTTCCTAAGCAGCCAGGGCTGGTCCTCTTCAGAACGGCTGAGCCTGTGCTGCCTCTGGAGACAAGAAGCCTTCAGTATGTTAAATTACTTTCATTATACATTTTCAGATGCTTATTGATTCTACGGTGGGAAGCGGGAGACTGCAGCAGGCTCTGAAAGCAGCACTGCATGCTGTGTGCATGTGAACAAACAGCGCGGGAACAATGGCACAGCACAAACACAAATTTTCATTAAGGTCCTTTTTCGGAGAGATGCTTTCCACCCTCTTCCCCCTGTACTCTGCTAACAAGTGAGGAAAAAAAGACAAAAACAAAAACTATGAATCCCTCCAAACTGGAACTGTTCCACCAGCTTCGGGAATTTATTCCATCCTCATTAGAGGTAAGGCACATTCCTTATTACAATAAGCAGTAGCTAAGAAACAATGTTTGTGGAGGGGAGAGAGAGAGAGATTACAGTCTCAGCTTAAAATTCTGATTTGACTTTCTGCTTTTATTTTTGAGGACACTCAGCATTCAAATATGCCTTCTTCCATTTAAAAGGATGGAATCCTTAAACAGTGTTATGTCTGTAAATTCATGCGATCTGGAAGATTACAGTGTTTGTACCTCTTAAGGGATAGCACAGCTTAGGTTTCGGCTGCTAAATAGTTCTTAATGCAGTTAAAATGCTTTCTTCTGTCAAGGCCATTAAATATATATATATATATTAGGCAGCTGCATATGTCGCTAACAGATTCAAATACCCTATAAAGGATCATAAATGCTTTTTTGTGGGGGATGGGTTATATGACTAATCCCAGGTTGCCTATGGGGAAATTTTGTGTGTGTGTTTCTGTTAAAAGCTTTGCTACTGAAGGTATGTCTGAAGAAGTGTAATGCAAATAAGCTTACACAAAGTAAGGAAATCAAAATGCTACTTATAATTCCTAAGAAGCAGTGGAGACTTTTACATGGTCACATGAAGCCAATACATTTGTATGTAAACTAGTCTATTGTTAAAGCTACATTCCACAGTGCTTATGAATTGTTGTTTTTTTAATTGTGGAAACATTCAACCCCTAACTACTACTGTATCCTTGGCTTTAACGTAATCTTAAAATATATCTCGTCTAAATTGATCCAAATGGAAAGGTATTTCAGGATGGGGAAGAACAGAAGAGAACTACCATATTCGGAAGTACTTAAATAATTTTGTTAATGTTATATACTCCTACAGAAAACAATTTCACACTGTCTGACAGAAGCCATCTTTCATAGTGTGCAATCAGATGATACTAGACGTATGTAGTCAGTCATAATTGTATTTAAATTATTATAGAATCTCTGCTTTTATCATGTTTCATCTTCCTTTTAAAGGGAGCATATAATCTGATTTGGTTTTGTCACCAACAACAAGAAAAACACAGTCGCCCGCAGATCTTCACAACAGCTATCGGGATGTGCTTATTATAATACATGTTTTCAAACCCAGGGATTTACAAGAAAGTTATGGATCTACATTACCCCTTGAATGGCGTGTGATGCATTTTTGGACACAGAGGACTAACAAAGGCACCTGCACAAATACTCAAGGAGAGAAGATTAATTCAGTGGCTTATTGCTGAAGCAAAATGGTGAGCATCTCTTGCAAATGGATTTATAACATAAAACCAGAATTGTGGATATGGCTGATGAATGAAGAAACAGTAACACAAAATTTCCCTGAAGGAATATCTATATAAATACCAGCATGCTAAAATTTGGCTCCAGGCATGCCATATGCAACAATAAAACGCCATTTGCATCACTTAGTACAGTGACTAAAGTTTAAGGGAACTATCCTAACCAGCTGATGTAGTTTATGACCCGAGTTATAGTAGCTACAAATGAGCACACGGTAACTGGATTAATGCAACCAACACACAGCAATTTTTTGACAAACCCAGGACTCCACACTAACGAACAAAAGTACCACACAAGCCAGTGTACAACTATAACAAAAGGGCATTTCTGAAGTCCAGTGTTAATTTCTATTCTGCAGCTTACATTTTTAGAAATGAAATTAAAAAGTGGTGCCAAACAATGGAGAAGAGGCTAGAAATTATGAATCACTTACAAAAGTGTTGCTATCCACCAGTGGCTTTTAAAAGGGAGAGACAACTCCTATACACCAGGCTCTAGTCTGTAGGAACCTATAATTAAGCCTTTTTGTTCATTTTTTTTAAATCTGCTGCTGAAGTGCTGAAACAAAAAGAAAAACTAAAATATTCCGCAAGGCTGGAAACAGATCGCAGCCATCTTTCTGTTGCCAGGTGAAAACGCATGTCAAAATCTGTCAGTGACACCATGTATGAATTTATGAGAAACCGCTATAGTGAGCTGAAAGGCCCCTGAGGCAACAGAAAACAGGTAGGTCAGATGTTGCATGCACCCAACCTCTGTATTAACATTTACAGAAGAAAAGAGAACAGCTCTGGAGATGCGTTTCATTTTAATTACCTTCCCATCTTGACATCTCTGCTTTTATTTAACTGAACATCTATCTAACTGACTGGTGCGACAAAGACACAATGTTTAAGCTGTCTGTCTAAAAGTTGGCACATGGGGAAATTTTCCATTTTTGTAAGATTTCAGTTTGCATGTTCCTGCAGCTTAGCCTAGTAAAACAGGCTAGGTTATACAGTGTGCCTTGTTTCAGCTTAACTACCTCTAACCTTTCTGAGTTTTTTGTTAACCACTGCAAAGAGTATATAATTTACAATATATCCCTATGGCTAAGACCTCATAAACAGAATAAATTGCCATCTAAGACATTCAAAACTTGCATCTGGTGATAGAGTAACAGCTAGTATTTTTAAAGGGTTTTCTGCTTTATTTCCTAACCAAACTCTTATAGTATAAAAATCATTGCCCTTCTTTAATAAATATGCCAGCTAATAATTCACCAAAACCCCAACCTATTATTGAAATTTCTGAGTGAAAGGATTAATAACATTTTTAAAATGTTTACTTTACAAGGGTGTAAACACGGATATATGAAACAACCAAGACAAATAGGTTTTTGCCAAAATATCTTGCACAGCAACTCTATGCACATTTACCTAGGAGTAAGCCCCAGTGACCACAATGGGACTTACATCTGAGTAAATAGCATTGTCAGAAGGCCTAAGACACAGAAAGTGGTTCTCCTTTCAGAAGCAGTCAATTAGCAAGCATCTAAAATTATTATTTTTAAATATGTGACACTGGAATCATAAACTGCCCAGGGCTTATAGCAGAAGTCATATTGCTACAATTAATGCTATTTCAGTAAACTGTAAATCTTCAACATGGGACAGAAGACAACTTTTATAGTATTTTGTGCAGAAACCACACACAAATGCACCACCCACGTAAGTCTGCCTACGTAATCCCACCATGACAAAATATGTATTCTTGTCTAACAAGATGACAAAGACGTTGTGATTAAATTCTCCTGCTTCGTGCAGCTCAACAACTCAACACTATGAAGCCACTCTCTCTGCTAGCAGCTTTAATTTCCTTGAATGAAACATGCTGGGCACATAAAAAAAATAAGTATCAATAGTTTATCAAACCAGTGCGAGACTGTACATACATTTGCAAATCTTTGCGCATATGTACAAACATTCACTTATAACTGCACAATCAATTTATATGCACCCACAACATTTTACACGTATTGATACATCAAAGACAATCACTCGATACAAGACACTTCCAAGTAGATAGCAGTACACCATTCCAATAACATGATTGTAATCTAAAGAAATGATTCAGGGTGGAGTTATCATCTAGAGGAAGAAATGCAAAATGTGTGTTTCTTTCAAATATAGCCACCTCCCTTTCCCCACAAAAGCTTCATATAAAATAATATGGCTAAGTTTCCAACAAGTGCAAAGGTCAAAGCTATGCATGCAGCTTGCATTGCAAATGTTACAGCCTTGTTAAAAAAAAAAATCTTTTTTACTGCCTTCAATTCCTGCAAGCCAATTCCAAAGTCACCGTTTGTTAATCAAAAGCTAATAAAAACCAAAACCTGCTTTTCTGTAGATGTGTAAATTATTACAAGCATCCAAAAACCAAATAGCTTTATATGTTCTCTCTCATCTTTCAGGGCAAAACAAACTTCCAACAAAAGAATGTGTTTCTCTTCCATTCTAGAGGTCAACATGCAGTCTGAATCCAACATTACAGTTCGAGATGCCATTGATGACATCAACACAAATATGTACCAACCATTGTCTTATCCATTAAGCTTTCAAGTTTCTCTTACTGGATTTCTGATGCTAGAAATTGTATTGGGACTTGGCAGCAACCTCACCGTATTGGTACTTTACTGCATGAAATCCAACTTAATCAACTCGGTCAGTAACATTATTACAATGAACCTGCACGTCCTTGATGTAATAATTTGTGTGGGATGTATTCCTCTAACTATAGTTATTCTTCTGCTTTCTCTGGAGAGCAACACAGCACTGATCTGCTGCTTCCATGAGGCGTGTGTCTCCTTCGCAAGTGTTTCCACTGCAATCAACGTCTTTGCTATCACTTTGGACCGATACGATATCTCTGTGAAGCCTGCAAATCGGATTTTGACAATGGGAAGGGCTGTAACGCTCATGACATCGATATGGATTGTCTCTTTCTTCGCATTCTTAATTCCATTCATCGAAGTGAACTTCTTCAGTCTTCAAAGTGCCAATACTTGGGAAAATAAGACGCTCTTGTGTGTCAGCACGAATGAATACTACACAGAGCTGGGAATGTACTACCACCTTTTAGTGCAGATTCCTATATATTTTTTCACCGTTATAGTAATGTTAATTACATACAGCAAAATCCTCCAGGCACTCAATATCCGAATAGGCACAAGATTCTCCACGGCACAAAAGAAAAAAGCAAGGAAGAAAAAAACCATTTCTTTGTCCACACAACATGAAACTACTGACGTATCCCAAAGCAGTGGAGGGAGAAACGTCGTCTTTGGAGTAAGGACTTCCGTTTCTGTTATAATTGCCCTACGGAGGGCTGTAAAGAGACATCGCGAAAGACGGGAAAGACAGAAGAGAGTCTTCAGGATGTCACTGTTGATCATTTCAACTTTTCTTCTCTGCTGGACGCCAATTACAGTTTTAAATACTACCATTTTATGCTTGGGCCCAAGTGACCTTTTGGTAAAACTGAGATTATGTTTTCTAGTCATGGCATATGGAACTACCATCTTTCATCCTCTACTATACGCATTCACTAGGCAGAAATTTCAGAAAGTTCTGAAAAGCAAAATGAAAAAACGTGTTGTTTCAATAGTGGAAGCTGACCCCATTCCAAATAATGCTGTTATACACAACTCGTGGATAGAGCCTAAGAGGAACAAGACAATTACTTTTGAAGACCATGAAGTAAGACAGAAATGCTTAGTACCTCAGGTTGTCACAGATTAGATTTCAGTACTCACTGAATCATTTAAGAGGAAACGTTAAGAAGAAGCTGAAGTAAATACTGCCAAATAATGGACGATAGAATTGGGTAGACTGTAAATGTTTGACATGTGCTAAATAGATAAGGCCTGTATATTCTATTTCTTCATTAGTCAAGGTGTGTGTCGCATGGCAGTTTGTTAAGAGTAATACCATGGAAATATTTTGTCATTATGCTGTCCTCCAATATACATCTACGTAAATATTTTATATAAAAATAGCCTTAAAAGGTGTACACTTTTAAACATATATATATATATTTGAGTTGCTGTAAATATATAAAGCTTTGTTTTTAAGCTTTCTGCCACCAAAAGAGTTTATTGGCTTGACATAACTTGCGTGACATTAAGGTTTTTAAATCTTTCCAGATGGCTCTCTCTCTTCTGATATATCACACTATATTAATGAACACAAAACTTTTTTATCAGAGCCAGAAATTATAGTTATGTGTCCACTGCATCCCACACATGTTCATCACATGCCACATCTCTGACCTAATCTAAGAATTATTAAATTTTAAGTATCTTTAAAGCCGAAACAACCTGCCCTTACAACCAGTTTTCACAGCAAAAATAAACAGCCTCTCTCATAACATAATGTTAATCTGTTACAGAAATGGTTATATGAAAATGCACTTAAGTGTGAAGTAAAATGGATGAAATAAGGAATGTTCTTCCCATGTTTTCTAGCCACATAAACAAGCCCCGATTATGCTATTCTGATTTCAAAACAATATTTTCTTCCTTCCAGCACTTTCTACTAAGTGTAGCATTGCAATCAAAATGCCAAATCTTCAACAGTTACTTTCCACAAATGCATCACAGGGCAGCAACACAGGTGTTATTATGAGCCCATCCAGACATTAAATTTGTAGTACAGCATTGCTTCATTTGATTTGTAGGATCCAGATATCTGCCCTCAAGGAAGGCAGGATATTGCGTTTTCCTACCACTCAAACTAGCACTGCATCTCGTCCAATAACTAACTGGGTAATTGCAATTTGGGAGGTTATCAGAATCATAGCTAGCTGCATGATTTGGACCAATAATAAATGATACAACTCTCCCCCACTCAGCTTGAAAAGAAAGGAATTGCATAGGAACCCCCACTGGTCCTTTATCATTCTGTTCTTACTACCGCTACCGTAGTTAACTCTAACCCTTAAAGCACTGTGCAGAATAGACATTTGAAATGGTAAACTTGCAGTGATCCCTTAATCTTAAACCAGATGTGATATTGCTACATTTCTGCCAGTTACCTCACTGATCAGCACTGGGCGCATCCAGCTGTCATCGTCGCTTAGGCCAGGGTTTCCCCAAACTTGGGTCTCCAGCTGTTTTTGGAATACAACTCCCATCATCCCTAGCTAGCAGGACCAGTGGTCTGGGGTGATGGGTACTGCAGTCCCAAAACAGCTAGAGATGTGAGCTAGGAAAACCATGGCTTAGACCAACTGCAAGGTGTAGAACCTGACACTGTACTTGGGGTACAGAAATTTGGATCCTTGTCCCTTCAGAGCTAATAAAGACCAACTTCTGATCAAGCTCAACAATGCTTTTGGGAGAGAGGTGAACAAAGCCCTCTTTTAAAGAGGGGCTACTTATATTTCTTCCTCAAGGTGATTGGGTAACCAATCTAGGATAGTTTTCCCTGGGCAGCAGGAGTGAAACTGAACAAATGATGGTGTAAGAACTCCAGGCATTTCCAGATAGGACAGTTTTCTCTGCTTAACCAATTTGAAATATGACTTGGGCATGGGTCAGGGGCAGCCTTCATGTGGACATTGGCAAGAAAAAATCCAACCCACTGCCCATTTCATTCCAATGATCTATGTGCACTGATTCTAGACTGGACTTGGGATAATCCTGCAAGTGAATCAGCTACCTGGTGTTAGGTCTGTTGCATCAGAAGTCCTGATGCAGGCCCAAGTTGTCAACCCACCTGTCCTGAGCTGGCACTGCTCTGATCTCACCAAGGGACTTTAAAGCCTAGCACCAGCCAACGTGATGCTTTGTGAAACCAGGGGGGGGGGGTGGAATGTCAATGAGCACCTTAAATTAAGCTACACCCCCCCCTTTGCTATGGGTTTTCAAAGGACACCTAAAAGGTACATATCAGTCAAGAAGTCTTAAAAGTCTTATCAAAGGCAGGGTGGTAGATGTGACATACCGTATTTTTCCATCTATAAGATGGAAGTTGTTTTGGGAGCAACAACCAATCACCAGTCCACCCTCGGCACTATCCGTATATAAGAGCCCCCCCCCACTTTTTTTGGGGGGGACCTAGTCTTATACATGGAAAAATACGGTATATGGCAAAACCACGATACTGAGATGCATACTGAAAACACCCACACACAGTCACTTTCCATTTAATGGGGATACTATGGAATGGTTTCACCACCGTACTGGCACATTTAGATGCAGAGTCTTCTTAAAGGTTCCTTGCTTGGCCCCTGTAAACAAGGGAAGGAGTATAATGTAGCCTCTGACCCCATGCTTAAGCCCAGCTTCAGCTATGTTCTGCTTCTCTGGCTGCCCAGGCAGCTTCAGAAAGTTGGGAATACTGGACTTAACAAGGCAGTCAATATCATGGAATTACAGCCTTCACAAATGCCAGCTTTTAAGAAGCCACCCAAGGAAAGATCTACCCCATCCATATAAAGCACATCTAATGTGCATTTAAAGCACACAACTTGCCCCAAAGAATCCTGGGAACTGTAGTTTCCCCCTCAGAGCTACAATTCCCAGCAGCCTTAATAAACGACATTTCCCAGGATTCTTTGGGGGAAGCAATTTCATTCATGGCTCAGTAGGTAGAGAGTCTTGATCTCAGGGTTGTGGGTTCGAGTCCCATGCTGGACGAATTCCTACACTGCAGGGGGGTTGGACTAGATGGCCCTCGTGGTCCCTTCCAACTCTACAGTTCTATGATTCTAAGTTATGCGCTTTAAATGCGTTTTGGGTGTGCTTCTAATGTATGCTGCGGATCTGCTCTGAATCTACCCAAGGTTTTCAACACGGAAAAATGAACAAGCTATCTGTTTGTAAGATGTTGCAATTCTTTGCTGTTATGGTGTATCTGGAGACCCGCAAAACACAGACACTGCATAAGTGTACTGAATAAATATTAAGCCTAAGTTCCAAGAGTTCTGAACAACAGGTGGCACGATGCAAAGCAAACACACACAACCTGCAGCTTAGCAAGTGATTTAACTATTTGCTTTTGCTGCCTACCTACAAATTGTCAATCAGCGATGGGCCATCATGTATGGTTGGCAAGACGCATTCACTTTGGCCACAAGTTAGTTGCGCAAGACGGCCTTTAAAAGCCCTGCATAAAAATTACTTATGCAGCAAGAGGCAGATCTTTTAAAAGGCAATACAGTTACAATTGCAGCAGAAATTATTATTAAGAATATTTGGCAGGCAAGCTAGCGTCAAAGACAACGTGATGGTAGAAGTGGGAGGAATCAATGTATCAGAGTCTCAAGTGTTACAAAAACCTAAACTAAACTAACTAAATGCTAATGCTAACTAAAACTTATCAACCATAACAGTAGCTCCTATAACCTCAGGAAGCTAAGGGGGAACTGGATCTTCGCATGGCAAACAAAACAGATTAAAGTAATAACAATGGCTTGGCGTTCATCAAGCATTCGTCATAACCTTCTTTGGAGCAACTCTAAATCTTTCATCAGACAGAAGGTAGACAGCACCAGTTCTCAGTTATATAGAAAGCAAGGCTCCACATCAGTGCAAAATATTCTCAATCACTTCAAATCTTATCCCTGTCTTGTCTTTAATGGAGACTGAGGTACAGTTACTGTCAACTTACAATTCTATGGCTTCTCACATGAGATAATACCCACCTTAAAATGACAGGCACAAATTTGTAACACAAGCAAATGTAAGTTACTTTTTAAAAGCGAAAGACAGAATTCACTGGCACCCCTTTCCAATAATTTAGTCAAGAAGCAATATGTGTAATTAGAAGTACTGACAATAGGGAACTGGAGTAAGTTTTGGTAAGGACTATACCACAATCAGCCAGTACTGTACATACCAAGTGCAGGTCTTCCTGGTGTATATACCTTTCCATTGATGGGATCATTCACTGCCACTGTTGTATTTTTTCCCCTCTTACAACAAAGAAACAGAACTATCTTCTCTTTTCCCCCACAGCCATCTACAACCCCAAAAATTCTCTCACAGGTCCCCGTGAAAATGTGGGGCTGGGCTTGGAGGGGCTAGGAAAGGTTGGCCCTGTCCCAGCCTACAATTTTCAGGGAACTCCTGGACCTTCCAGAGAGGCTTCTGAGGGGAAACAGGGAAGTGCAAATATACGGTATATACTTTCAACAACTCGCCTGCATTAATTCCTCTTATGGTCTAAGCCAACGATACCAATTCAACAAGACTAGGTTTCCTATCAGCAACTGTTTGGATCTTGCATGTGATTCCACCATCATGTATGTGGTGGCAAAATGACATGTTTCTGAAACAGCCAATCCCATCTCTACGATGGAAGGAAATTAAATGTTGTACAGTGGTACTTCGGAAGTCGAACGGAATCCGTTCCAGAAATTCCTTTCGACTTCCAAAACTTTCGGAAACCAAGGCGCATCTTCCGATTGGCTGCAGGAAGCTCCTGCAGCCAATCGGAAGTCGTGGAAGATGTTCAAGTTCCAAAGAACATTAGCAAACCAGGTTTGCGGCGTTCAGAAGCCAAAACATTTGACTTGCAAGGCGTTTGTGAACCAAGGTACGACTGTACAAGGGTTATAATCTGAGACAGACACCTAAAAAGAGGCATCTACCGGATCTGACATTAGATTGTATGTACTAAAACACTAGATTTTTAGGTGGACAGCCTACTTAAATGTTTGATAAATGTGTTGTGTTTGCAATATCATTTTTCGCCAGCACTGCTTTTGCCTCAACAACTCTGCAATCGCTCATGGTGAAAGGGAACAATGGACATATCAGATAGCAGGTCCTTGTTCCTCTTATCAGTCAGATGAAGGAAAACAGTTGATTGCTCTTTAGTTATCTGACTACCATCTTTAATTCAAATTTCCTGTCCTCCTCTGACAGATGATTTTAACTCGATAGTGTACAGCCAATAATAGTGCCATATTTTACTACCAGGCGACATTTTTAAAAAGTGTTCTAGAGTTTCATTGGGTTGTTCCAAACGCCTGCTGTAACAATGTTAGCCTAGGTACAGTATGCCTAAAGGTAAAGGTAAAGGGACCCCTGACCATTAGGTCCAGTCGTGACCAACTCTGGGGTTGCACACTCATCTCGCATTATTGGCCGAGGGAGCCGGCGTATAGCTTCCAGGTCATGTGGCCAGTATGACAAAGCCGCTTCTGGCAAACCAGAGCAGCACATGGAAACGCTGTTTACTTTCCCGCTGTAGCGGTTCCTATTTATCTACTTGCATTTTCTGGCAAACCAGAGCAGCACATGGAAACGCCATTTACCTTCCTGCTGTAGCGGTTCCTATTTATCTACTTGCATTTTGACGTGCTTTCGAACTGCTAGGTTGGCAGGAGCTGGGACCAAGCCACGGGAGCTCACCCCATCACAGGGATTCGAACCGCCGACCTTCTGATCAGCAAGCCCTAGGCTCAGTGATTTAACCCACAGCGCCACATGGGTCCCACAGTATGCCTACTAATAAGTAAATTGCATTGAGTTCAGTGGGATTTACTCCAAGGTAGTGTGTTGCACAAGGCAAATTGTGAGTTGCATAAGACTGTTCAGCTGATCATATTTTATCTTAGCAGCTAAAGATATGAACAAGTATCTTGCTCCTGTAAGCAGCCCTTTCACTCCTTTCTTCACAATAGGAATAAAATAATAAGCAGAAGATCAGGAAGTAGTTTCCCAATTCGAATGAAATAGGAAACTGTACTTAACTGAAGACTTCATAATTTCTCAGTTTGTTCTTTGTTTGCCCCAAGGGCTACATGAGTAGCCAAAAGACTCGTTCATGCCTCAGCATATTAAACAGAGTTAGGATCATCCGAACACAGTGTCCCAAAGGCTCCGCTTTCCTTCACAGGGCAGGTTGCTTCAGCTGCAACGCCAAACCAGTTTGGCATTTCTGGAAAGAGTGCAGCGCTTGCACACTCCCCACCACCAAATTCACTTGACTAGCAAATTCCTGGGTTTTGGAAAGCCACAGTTTGCCACCTGAACAAGCCTCACAAACTTCTGGAGCATCCCTGTACCATTTCGTACCCTGTTTCACAGTCAAGCTTACGAACTGCCCTTTAGCTCATGGACATCTGTCCACTATAGCTTCATCAGCCTTCAGAATCTATGGAGATCGCAAACCTGTTGTCCTCCAAACACAAGGTAGGTTTCTTACATAGAGTGTTTGTCTTGCGTTTAACAACTTGCCTGGTAGCCAGAACCAACTGCAATTTCCATCCAGGCAATAAAGCAGGCTGGCAGAGGAGACACAGCTTGCTTCTACCCCTCTTCTGTCAGCCTGCTTAGTTTCCATGCCAGCCACAGAGGAAGGAAAGTCTCTAACTTCCTCCACAACAACCATGGAATTGCACTGGGCTAGCAGAGGGGGTGGGGGAAATGGAGTGATCTTTCCTTCCTCCACCAGCCTGCTCAATTGACTTCTATTTTTTGTAAAGTCTTCTTTCTAAGTAGCCAAACAGTCTAGTAGCCCTTGCTTCCAGGTTCACCATGTTGGAAGGGCAGCTTGGGCAAGCTGTTGTTTCTTGTGGAAGCTAGTAACTCTTGTTGGGTTCATCTGCCAAGGCTGGCTTACCGAAAGATGTTCCCCGTTCCTTTAGTTCTATACCTCTGAGTTTAAGCACATTAAAAAGTAGTGCTCAGGGTAGCTATTGATTATCTCCTCAAGACTCACACAAAGATTGCCTTAATAATAATAATAATAATAATAATAATAATAATAATAATAATTTATTTATGCCCCACCCATCTGGCTGGGTTTCCCCAGCCACTCTGGGCGGCTTCCAACAAAGTATTAAAATACAATGGTCTGTTAAACATTAAAAGCTTCCCTAAACAGGGCTGCCTGTTTAGAAGTGGGGCAGATCAGTTTTTAAAAGATGTGACTATCCAGGATCAATATATTTTGCCAACAAGCTAAAATCATCCTGCACAGATCTTCAAATATAACAAAAGCATTCTGACTCAAACACCACCTTGACTATTCCCTACAGAGCTATTCAGCTGCTATGTGTCGTTAAACACAGGCATCCATACCTTAGGGAACATTTATAATGATGCTTCTTTCAAATCCTTTGACACTCTCTGGTGTGAAAATGGACTTTCCAGCAGTCAAGCACAGAAGCACTATCAGATCAGACACTGTTTTTGGAATGGTTTAAGAGTGAAACTAAACCCAAAACCAATCTTGTATGCCATCTGGGTTGCAATGACAGAAGAATTCAAGAACAGTGACAGAGAAACAGGTTTCATTTCATGTTAGTCAGTTGAGTATTTGTTCCCCCAGAGAGAATAAGGGATTTGAAAGAATACTATTCTTGCAATTATCTTAGCAAAGATATGTCTCATACAATATGCCTTAGCACCTATCATTTGAGACAACACACACACACTTGGGTAATACATCTCATTTGGATTCAAGGCAATTTCAAATGATTAAATATTGTTAAGCCACTAAAAAGACAAAATGTTTGCTTACACAGAGCAGTTTAAAATCTTCAGTTGTGACATTCCAGCATATGAGCAATAGCCTGTAAGATTCCATTCCACCATTTCAAACAAGCTCTTCAGAGGAGTGAATAAACCCTATTCTAATAAACACATTTTTAAGCAATCATGAAAGCTAAAAAATAATATAGTAAACACACACAACCCCAGGCCCCCGTTTCTCTCCAGCACAGAACCATTATTCAACAACCTTTTTTTTTAGTGATGGTTATAAATGCTTGCATTTTTTGTGCATTAAAGGGAAAATTAGATAGTTCATATCATACAAAATTACACCAGGAGGCACTTCCCTCAAAATTCTATCATGGATTATATTCTGCGTGATTTCATGTACATAAATAGCTTGTTGTTAACAGTCGTTTACCACTCCTCTCAGCCAATCACCCATTCCCACCACCCTTCTGAGTAATAATAATAATAATAATAATAATAATAATAATAATAATAATATTTTATTATTTATACCCCGCCCATCTGGCCGGGTTCCCCCAGCCATTCTGGGCGGCTTCCAACAAAATATTAAAATACAGAAATACCCCCACCCCACCCTCTGACTATACATAAGGGTCTGGCGACTTCTGTTTCAGTGTACCTGAAGAAGTGTGCATACACATGAAAGCTCATACCAATGACAAACTTAGTTGGTCTCTAAGGTGCTACTGGAAGAATTTTTTTGTACTACTACTACTACTACTAATAATAATAATAATAATAATAATTTTATTTATACCCCGCCCTTCCCAGTCAAGACCGGGCTCAGGGCTGCTAACAACAAAAATATCAACGCAAGTATAAAAGAAACAATTCAGTTAAAATGCAGATTAATACAATATTAAAATTCAATTTTAAGATTAAAAATCTACAAATAAGATAAAACCATTATATAATAAAACATTAGGGGAGGGTAACCCCGGGGTCAGGCTGCGTCAGTCCAAAAGCCAAACGGAACAGCTCTGTCTTGCAGGCCCTACGAAAAGATGACAAATCCCGCAGGGCCCTAGTCTCCTGAGACAGAGCGTTCCACCAGCTCGGGGCCAGTACTGAGAAGGCCCTGGTCCTGGTCTAACCACCTTGTGACTCAGGATCTCCAGTATGTTATTATTTGTGGACCTTAATGTCCTCTGCAGGTCATACCGGGAGAGGCGGTCCCGTAGGTACGAGGGTCCTAAGCCGCATAAGGCTTTAAAGGTCAAAACCAGCACCTTAAACCTGATCCTGTACTCCACCGGGAGCCAGTGCAGCTGGTAAAGCACTGGATGAATGTGATCTGGGACAGTAGCTTGTGTGAAGGACAAACACTGGAGTGATATGACTTTGGTCTTAAATACTATTCTACTAACATGCTACACTGGCAAGGTCCTGGATTAAACCAAATTCACTAACTGAAAAACGCAGAAGCTACTTTCTCTCCCATGACCTAAAAGTAAAAAGGCTAAAAAAGATCTATGAATTTCTGGTGCTTTACTGCACAGATAAGTGCACAGGTATTTTGATCTGACAACTGCAGCTTTCCATAACATAATTGATAGAAAGTGTCAGGGGGACAGAGAAAACTATTTAGGGTGCTTCCATTTAGGCTCCACCATTTGCTTCCCAGCTTCCAGGGATCCTGGTAATCCAATTAAGGAAAATCATACTCTGGGCTCACTTTGGGCTGGCCCAGTTAAACACCTCTATCTGCCTGAGGGAAGAGCTTGAATGTTGCCATAGGAACAACAGGGCAATGATGCTCTCCAGGAGTGGGTAGACATTACCCCAGTCCCTTGCCTGGTTGAGGGTGCCATCATCTGGCAAATAAAACAATAGCCTGGGTTAGTCTGTGTATGAGGTGACCTGGGAGCTGGGGCTTTCTCTGTGCTGAAACCAAAAACTATGGCTTTGGGAAACGTGCCATGAACCTGATGGGGAACCAAGATCTATTGGAGTGTTAATGCTCTGAGCCCTTCTATCTTACGCTCCGGTTGTACATAGGTGTAAATAAAACCTGCCTGGAACATGTGAACTAATAATAATAATAATAATTCATTTGAGCATGTCTTTGAGAAATAGAATCCCAAAGATTTTCTGGATGTGTGGAATTTTGAGACGGTTTAAAAAAAAAATTCAACATGGTGGCCCTCGAAAACAATACAGAACGTATTAAAAATACAATTAAACAGACAAAGAACCATCTGTAATCATGTGTCCAAGCAGCAAGAGACTTCAGAAATTCCAGCACTTACCCAGGATTCGGTTTTCTTGTAATGAAGGTCAGTGGAGACTGTGGTGCCTTTAAGATGTATGGTTCACTAGTAATCACACCTCCCACCCCTTGCAACAAATCAAATTCACCTTTAGATGAACCGGCAGGGAATTGTAATAATAGCTGGACATTCTTTTTCCCCACTACAGCTAACCACCCTACACTGATATGGGCAAGTATGAGGGGAGCTGGCCATAACACTTGTGATCTGGTACATATTGTGGGCTTCCTTCCAAGTCTGGTGCCAGGACACAGCCCTGTATTCAACAGGTCTGGCCCCAGTAAGTCAGGTGAGGTCTGAGGACACTGCTCTTGCTTGTTGAAAGGGCGCCAGAAGATTGTATCACGGCTAGTCAAAGATCAAAGTTAGCTGGCATTGTAATGGTCTTAGGGGGATCTCAGGGGGTGCGCTACATTCATGGCATCAAGACAGGGGAATCCCCACCTATGTGGGGGTTCTGTTCCAGGGCCAAGAGCAAGTGGGGATTCCCCCATTCTGTTCTGTCCCCTTTTGGAAAGGAAAACGGTGCATGCATCAGCAGGAGCGTGTGTGCTGGTTGTGTGCAACTAAGGGAGACACTTGTGCTTAAACAATGCTGCCAATGTGCTACTGTGCACATGGTACAGAGCTTCCTGTCAATAAGATGACCATTAACAAAACAGGCCTTGCCCAGGCCTGTCAGATACTAGCAAGCCACCGGATTGTATTCAAGGAATATACCAAATGCATTTGGCTCCATTTATTGTTAAAGATCCTACAAAACACCATAGTGTTTTGAGCCCTTCCTTTGGAGGTTCTTAGATATCGGCAGCCTCTTCCTGTGAGTGGCAAGCATCAGACCTGCCTTTTAAGTAAGATTCTGTTTTTAACTTTTAATAATTTTGGTTTTAATCTTTGTATTATTCTGTAACTTGCTTTGGATTACTTTTTGTAACAGAAAAGCAACTAATAAGTGCTAACAACAGTAATAAATAATAAATACACTATAATTATTATTATTATTCCCCCATGCTCCTGACTTACCTCTCCTCCCTATTCCCCTCTTTTTAAGCCACAATTTTTAAGTTTTGAACAGACGTTGAAAAATCCTCTTTATCCATACACGTTTAAAACACATTACCTGCTAGTAATTGATATATCCCTCGTTTTTAAAGAAACACATAATCTCAAACACATAATTGCTCCAATTTGCATTCTCTTGATTACTTTATTCAAATGCTTCTCCATGATTTCCTCCCCCTTTCCCGTCTTTGTGTTCTCTTAATTAAATTATAGGGGTTATTTTTAGACTCAGTGGGCTTTTTATTTTATATCTTACTAGCTGGCCCTGCCACACATTGCGGTGGCTTAGTCTGTTTAATGGGTCCTCAGAATCCCCCTTCAGACTCCTCCGATTGCTCCACTGTGAATTAGTCTGTTAAATTGGTCCTCAGAGTCCCCCTTCAGACTCCTCCCCCCACCCCTGGGCTCATCCCTGTGATTGGCCCCATCCTGTCCCGATCCATGACGTTTCCCGCCCCCCATCCCCCACCCAGGGGAGCCCCCACCTCTATTCGGCCTAGTCAGTTCTCCCAGCTGGGCAATGCTGCAATGCTGCAGCCTATTCAGTCTGCTGGGCAATGTTGGGCCTTGTTGCTACAAAAGGCCTGTTTTCATTTGGTTGGCGTGGAATTTTGTGATGTCACTGATTGTCTGCAGCCAATGGAGACTCTGCTTATCCGTTCTATTTCCCAGCATGCACTTTCGTCTGAGTGGGGAGGTTTTGAACACGGGGTTTGGGGTTTTTTACGTTGCACAGGTGTGACATCTGTCTTTGAAAACAGTCTGGGGACACTCGTGCTGCCACATTTGACTTTGTGCCAAAATCTGAATGCAATCGGTCAAGCGGTTTTATAGAACATAGGAGGCGAAGGAACATACCCAGTTTACATTTATATATAGCTAGAGAGATACAGTAGTGCCAAGTACATGCACTTAGCTAATAAATACTAACACTGTATTATACTGTTGTTGTTGTTGTTTAGTCATTCAGTCGTGTCCGACTCTTCGTGACGCCATGGACCAGAGCACGCCAGGCACTCCTGTCTTCCACTGCCTCCCGCAGTTTGGTCAGACTCATGTTGGTGGCTTTGAGAACACTATCCAACCATCTTGTCCTCTGTCGTCCCCTTCTCCTTGTGCCCTCAATCTTTCCCAACATCAGGGTCTTTTTCAGGGAGTCTTCTCTTCTCATGAGGTGGCCAAAGTATTGGAGCCTCAGCTTCACGATCTGTCCTTCCAGTGAGCACTCAGGGCTGATTTCCTTCAGAATGGTTAGGTTTGATCTTCTTGCAGTCCATGGGACTCTCAAGAGTCTCCTCCAGCACCATAATTCAAAAGCATCAATTTTTTGGCGACCAGCCTTCTTTATGGCCCAGCTATCACTATATTACACTGTAAGCAGTTTCAATTTCACTGCAGGAACCTGGACAAATCCACAGCTTAGGCGCATACTTGCATTCATTTTATCCCAGCTCAGCAATGGCCATACAGAAGTGGGGAAGGATGTATAATCTTGGAGCACCACACCTGTTTTTCCTGTTGTACACAGGCGATAGAGCAGGGATAACCAACATGGGACCTTCCAGATGTAGTTGGGACTCCCAATTGCCCGTCGCCTCAATCAACATAGGCAATGGTCAGAGATGAGGGGAACTGTAGTTCAACAACATTTGGAATGTTGACTACCCCTGCTATAAAGTGGACCTGATGTCCATAAGCACTTTGGACTCCAGCTCACAGTTTTAGCTTCCTTTTAGATTCCCAATGCGGGAGGCACTATTATGTTTTTTTGGGGGGGGTCTCACAGGGCAATCCTATGCAATTCTACTCTCATGCAAGTCTAAGGAGATATACCAGGCTTCCTCAACCTCGGCCCTCCAGATGTTTTTGGCCTACAACTCCCATGATCCTTAGCTAGCATGACCAGTGGTCAGGGATGATGGGAACTGTACTCTCAAAACATCTGGAGGGCCGAGGTTGAGGAAGCCTGAGATATACCCTTATAAAAACATGCAGCCAACTTATTATTATATTTATTGTTATTTATTAAATCTGCATACCACAATTCATACGAACATCACAGGGTAGTTCACAGCATGAAAATACAAAATGAGAACACACAAAATATGTAATACAAACAAAAACAAGCCAATAATCCCACTCCCACAAACACATTTAACTTACCCAGGAGTAAGCCTCATTAAATTCAATGGGGCTTACTTCTGAGTAGATATGCATAGGATTGCACTGTCCTGTTAATGTTCTCAGACCACTATTCATTCTCAATTTTTTATTTATTTCTATACCACTTTATATTTTTAATAAAAATCTCAAAGCGGTTTACAGCATAGTAAATCAATAAAACAATAGTTGGGTGATAATCCTCTGGCCTCATCAGGAGTCCCTCCAGTAGGGCTGGGTGAGTCTGTGCCCCGTCCCCTAGGCCAGGTAGAAAGGGCCTTGTGGGGAGCAGCCTTCACACTCACAGCCTCTTTGTAGGCCAGGTGGAAAGGGCCTTGCGGGGAGAACTTTCCATTCTCATCAGTGTGTTTTCTCATCACAGAGGACAAAGATTTTTAACATGCAGCTTGGCACTGTTCCAAAACTTTCCTTAAGTATGCTATGACTAACCTGAACACTAAGGACAGCTTAGCAACTACTCCACGGATCACACAAAGGGTGTATGTTTCCTCTTGAACATAAGCTGCTTTAGACTGCAACCCTAACTTCCCCTCTTACCTGTAAGTAAGCCCCACTGAAGCCAAAAGAACTTACTTCTGAGTGGACATGATTGGGATTCCGCCATTACTCTCAATTAAAAGGGATAACATGGCACACAATGACCTTGGCAAAAAAAAAATTTTAAACCCTGCACAAAAAATTATAGGTACACGTACAGTGGTCCCTCGACTTACAAACTTAATCCGTTCAGAATGCACATTCGTAGGTCGAAAATTTTGTAAGTCGAAAAGCAGATTCCCATAGGAAAAAATATTCAGAAAAATTTGTAAGTTGAGGAAACCGCATTAAAAAATTCGTAAGTCGAGGAAACCGCATTTAAAACCGCCAACGGTTTCCATTTGGATGTAGAAAAATTCATAAGCGTGCGGCCATTTGTCCCATTTGTAAGTCGAAAACTTTGGATGTCGAGTAATTCGTAAGTTGAGGGACCACTGTATATCATTTGGAAACTGGTGGGATTGCAGACCCAAGAATGCATATTCTTGACTTCTTGAAGTTCGCCCACACAAAACCTTTTCTCGAAGAGACGGCAAAAGTACAGATGCACACACACACGTAATCCACTCACTGATTTGGAATCCAGAAAAGGGATGCTGATCAAGTTAGACATGCATTTTGAATGATTAAAGCTAAGACTGGATTTATTCTTTTTTACTAAGATGCTCACCTTCTTCCCCCACTCCCCCACAAAAATATTCAGGAACCCTGGATTCATTATTAGTAATAAATATGAATTCCGCCAGGAAAACCAAAATTCTGCTTGATAATGAAATAGAACACCAATATGATTCATTTAGTAACTCAGGCTTGGTTTTCCCACCCCATCCTCTGGTTAAACGTCTTTCTATAGTTAGGCTGAACTGAACACTCGCATTCCACCAAATGCATTAATTGGCAATAAATCCCTTTGGGTCATTATACCAATCATATCCAAAATTCAGCTGCACAAAGAATACACTAGCTAAGCCAGCAAATATTATTCATGTGATAATCATTGCACATTACAGGCATCGCCGTAGTTTCGGTTCATTGAACCGCTAGTAGCATAAGCTTAATTTTTGCACAACGCTGAGATAATTACATGATATGCTTGCTGTTATTTCCTACAATCTAACAAAACCATAATGAACATTTTACTGTACAGCTAGATGAGTAACCCTCTTGTTTTTGTTTACAATCCATCCTAAGAAGTTTTGTGAATGTGAAACATCTGAATGGCGAGAAGGATGTGGTATTTTGAGCAGAAGGGAAGGAAAGAAAAGTAAGAAAGTAATGGGGTTCTATGGAAAAGATCCCCACCTTTACAGAACATCACAGTTTAAAAACAGTGCCTTAGAGGTTGCAATCCGATCCCCGCTTACCTTGAAACAAACCCCACTGAATCAGTAGGGCCTACTTCTGAGTAGACATGGTTAGGATTGTGATGTATTGTACAACCTTGACCCAATGGAAAAGGAATTCAATCAGTTAGGCACCTTGAGAACCAGTAGCCGATTTTGCTGCCTAGTACCTGCTGTGATTCTTGGACAGCAATGCATAAGGAGCTTGATCCTGGCACTGCTGCGTGCTACACCAGAAACTCCCTACCTGCTAATTTTTTGCTCAACTAAAGTAGGATACTTGTCCAGCAGGTCAGAACTGTAGGTCATATGAGGCAAAGGAAACAGTAGAGGCATTCCCCCCCCCTTCACACTTTATAATCGGTTGAAGGGGGTTTGCTGCAATTAAGGAGGAACTGGGCTGCACTCAACATCTACACAATGACTTCTTACTTCAGCAAAGCCTTTCTATGTAGGCTTTGCTGAAGTGCACCCTTGTGCACTTGGTACAGGCAAGTTATATGATCACTCTGGATATGTTTGGTGCTAGAAATATATTAAAGCGAGTTGTACTCAAGTACTTTATCATGCCTTCCTCTTCATTTCAACCCCCTGTGCTTCCTCAAAATCGACTCTTCAGAACTGAAAGAGCCTCCAGTACCACCTGGGATGTGATATAGGGGTTGCAGCAGGACTGGGAAATTGCCCACAGATGCTTCTTCAAGTTGGTCAGTTCACTCCAACCTAAACTACTTTACCAAGGTGGCACAAACCACAATTTGAGCAGATATAACATCAGAGAGGGATGCTATGTCAGGCAAGCAAGCAGGTCAGCATCTAACATTTTTTCACCTGCTGATCAATTTTGTTGCATTAAAACTTCCAAAACAGGGGGTAAGGTTTAAAGAACTCCAAGATTAGTTCAGCATTCATACCCTAAGGGCAGAGTGCAACTCATTAAAAAGACAGCGGTACCTATGTCTAAAACCAACTAAAGCACTGATACATTATCTTCTGTTATTTTAGTTTATGCTGAATTTTGTAAGATAAACGGGTACCATACACTAACCTCATGGGACGCAGGTGGCGCTGTGAGTTAAACCACAGAGCCTAGGGCTTGCCGATCAGAAGGTCGGCAGTTCGAATCCCCGTGACGGGGTGAGCTCCCATTGCTCGGTCCCTGCTCCTGCCAACCTAGCAGTTCAAAAGCACATCAAAGTGCAAGTAGGGAAGGTAAACGGCGGAAAGGTAAACGGCATTTTTTATCTTCCAGCGGGAAGGTAAACGGCGTTTCCATGTGCTGCTCTGGTTCACCAGAAGCGGTTTGTCATGCTGGCCACATGACCTGGAAGCTGTACGCCGGCTCCCTCGGCCAGCAAAGCGAAATAGGCGCCGCAACCCCAGAGTCGACTGGACCTAATGGTCAGAGGTCCCTTTACCTTTACCTATACACTAACCTCAACCAATTCCATGTCCCAACCTCCAAAGGCCAGACTGACGAGGTACATCTTCACCTGCCTCTCAAAAGAGTATAGTGCCTAGGCAAGATGTATCTTAGTGAGAGGATGGTTTTGGAGCAGCTACTGAGAAACCCCAGTGTGCCTGCTCCTCACTGTAGGTCCCCCACCCTATATCCCATGCACCCATACTGGGCAGCACCCAACACAAAACAGGAGTCTGTAGCAGTGGCGGAGCAAGCTGATCGGGCGCCTGGGGCAGCACATATGCCCTGCACCCAGGGGTGGAGTCAGCCACCCACGGGGCAGGGCGAGTCAGGGCACGATGCTCCGCGGGGCCTCCAAGTAGTCTGCCTGCCTCCTCCCACTCAGCCGCCCTACAACTGAGGGGGAGGTGGCGGGCAGACCGTTTGGGGCAGCGCGGAGGCTACGGGCACCCAAGTCACAGCATCACTCCCAGGAGAGAGGCGGGGCTTGGGCATGCTGCAGGCCCTGCGGTGAGTGCCGCCCACCATTCTGTCAATAGTGACACCCGGGGCAGCCCGCCCCCACCTTCATCCACCCCTGGACTGCAGCCAGAAAAAATCCCAGCAAATCCCTGTGTGCACACAGAAGTCCTTTAGGTACATGCACATGAAGTTTTCCAGACCTCAGCCATGATCTAGCCAGTGTTGAGGCAACAGTCATGGAAAAACTCATCATGCTGACTGTGGACAACAGTCTCTGAATGTAACATATAAAAACAGAGCTTAAAACATATAAAGGCAGCTCCAAAATATCTGAAACCGATCTGCATCAATCAAATTCCCACCTCTAGAAAGCTGAGAATGTCACCACCATAGGTGTTTTCATTATTGCTGAATAAACCGAACTTAAGAATTGTATTTCCCATATAGTCCATTACCCCTGTAAGAAATAAGGAAACTACATTTCCCATACCATTTTTTAAAAAGGGAAAAAGGAAAGAGCAAAAAAGCAAAAAGCATTTCACATTAGCAAATAGGATGCCACTAAAAATGACCAAGTCAACTCACCAAGCTCATTGAGGCTCTGAGCAGCTTTTGTTATCTCTCTGCTTCCTCCCTGCAGCTGCCCTTGAAGTCTCTTGCTGACATACAAGATGCGCATTATTCTCCGCAGCAAGTCACAGGAAGCCTTGATAGGAAACACAGTTTAAGAATATATTCAATATGTTACATTATTATACAGTTGTTAAGTACCAGCTGTGGAAACACAGTACACATTTCTAGCCTGACAATAGGCGTATGATCACATTATGGTTCCGTTCATGGTTTGATATCATCTGGAATACACTGTCATAAAAACACGCCACAGAGGGTTGTAACTACAAGCTGCTCTGCAGGGATGGAAGGGCATTTAGTCACAAATGCACAGTGAGGGAATACTACAGATAAAGGTTGCAATTCTATTGTATTAAAACCATGGAGAGTTTTGCTGCAGACTTCAAAAAGAAGCAGGCGAAGGCTTAAAATGTGCAAGTTTCTCTTCAAAAAAACCCAACCCAATCCAATTCTGGGGAGTGGGATCTAATTCTGCATGCAAATTTTCACAAATCAGAACAACAAACACATTATCAATCCTTTTATGCAGGAGCCTGAAGCATACATATATACAAACTTTAAAATGACAGTGATCAAATTTAAATTCAATCTTGGTTTTTTTTATTTCCTGAAACCAATTACAGTGGTACCTCTACTTACGAATAACTCTACTTATGAATGTTTCTACTCACGAACAGAGCTCCGCCCGCCATCTTGGATGCGGTTTAGATAGGATTTTTTCTACTTACGAATTTTTAGATAGGGTTGCTTCGACTTACGATTTTTTTCTCCCAATGCATTCCTATGGGATTTGACTTACAAATTTTTTCGACTTACGAATGTGCGTTCGGAACGCATTAAATTCGTACGTAGAGGTACGTGTAAGTGCCTGGTTTAAAATGCTATCTGAATGCAGCGCTAATAAAGTCCCTACTCAAAATCTCTCAAAACAAAATTTACTTATTTCTCCATCAAACATACTGAGTTACAGCCAACTTTCCGCAGGTTTATAAGAATAAACCAGGGGTATAAATGTGTGGCTTTTGAAGTCCAAGTTCATAAATATGACAAAATACATCATAAATTTTACCTAGATTAGGAACTCAATGTCGTGGACCTTTATATCTGGTTTGGATGGAATGCTAAACCATAGTTTAGTTTTACTTTTGCTTCCCCTCTCCTCCCCAGCACATCCAACTGCACCCCAAACCAGAAACTGTGTTAAGTTTCAGCTAGGTTTATTCCAGGGACAGCCAACATGGCAGCTTCCAGACGTTATTAGATTATAACTCCCATCATTCCTAATGCTGGTTGGGTCTGATGGGAAATGGAGTCCAACAATATCTAGAGGGCCACAGGTTTCTCACGGTTCAAATGAAATTAGAACTAATTCAGGGATGGGGAACCCATGACTCTCTAGATACCATTAGACTACAATGGCCATCATCCCTTAGCCAGCTGACTGCGGCTGATGAGGGACCAACAACATTTCTTTGGTTTAGGTTCCCCATCCCTGAATTAATGCAGGTTGCTTTGTGTCCTAAAATATGTAGAAAGAGAACCAAACATAAATCCACAATTGCTATTCTACCAATATCTGTTCTATGATATGTGAGTGACATGACCACTGGTTTTGGAGTATCATAAAGACTAGATCTAGTTTCAAAGAGTATATATTCCAATGGTTACTGCATCCAATTAGAACTATGCATGCTGCTTCGGTAAATGAACTAAACCGCGGGGAAAGCTACTTAAAGTAACCCTTTTTGTGGGCGATTTAAGTCATGATTTAAACCAATTATTTATATCAATCCACTCTGCGTCACATAAAAATATGCAAATTGGGAAACATTTAATTCGGTAGCTGAGTTTCTGTACGCTACAAATATGTAAAGGCTCTATGCAGCAGAGATATATGGAGAGAAAGCATGAGGACACAAGGAAAGAGCACTTCTGTCCTCAAAGGCCCCGTTATATTATTTATTATTTATTGAATTTATATACCGCCCTATAACTGGAGGTCTCCGGGCAGTTTACAGAACAAAATCAAAATACAAAGCCACAAAATATATAATCAAAATACAGTGGTACCTCGGGTTACGAACGCGATCCGTTCCGGGTCGCAGTTCGTAACCCGAAAAGGGCCCGAACCGCCGTTTTGCGCATGCGCAAAGCGCTATTTTCGCGCTTTGCGCATGCACGCGCGGCGAAAATACTTCCGGGTTTGCGAAGTTCGTAACCCAAGTTGCTCGTAACCCGAGATGTTCGCAACCCGAGGTACGACTGTAAAAACAACAACCCAATAACACCCCCATTATCAGCACAATGAGCCATTTCCGAACTGCCCTGAGATCTGAGGATGAAAGGTGGCATACAAATTTAATAAATAATAAACAAACAAACAACATCTCTGCAACACTGTCCCAAATTGCCACAGAAGATGCATGAACACTGCAATCATGTGGGCCGGGCTGATTATGTGAGTGTTTCCTATAAAATCACTATGCTTACTCCTGGTGCAATTGCCCCACCCTCATGGCTGAAGGATTCACACACCCTTCAGTTGTTTGAGACAGAACTATGGAGAACTATGGAGAAGAAGCACCCAAAGTGCTTAAATGTTCTACCGATGTTTAATGTGTATTTTCAGCTATCTAATATACTGAAAGATACGTCTGCAACTGGACCTATAGAGTGCTTGTGAAAGCAAAACTCTACTGGTTTCAGATTCTACATTAGATATCCCATGATATGCAGTATTTTTGAGCACTGAATTAAAGAACACCAGCAGTTTTAAACAAACTACAATTGTGGGCCTAAAACATTCAAAGGTGAACAAACTATTAGAACAAGTGATTAGAAATCTGACGCCTTGGTCGGATTTGTGGTCTAGACGAGGCAACTTTTGGTAAAGCACAAGTCTCATATGTTTAAAAAAAAACACCCTGAAATTACATCTGAGCTCTGTGCTTCATCTAAAGTTGCCTAGTGACAAATATTCCCTTCAATTTCATAACAGTTCTATATTATATAACATGCACTTCCGACATTTTGACTGTTAATGTAATCTGTTGAGAGCACTATCTAGGATGCTGGAAGATGAAAAAAATAGGCATGTGCAGATTTTTTTTATATTTTCACACAACTCAAAATGTTATTTTAACTCATTATAGACACAGCCTGGAATATGGTTAACTGACATAAGCTCTTAATCACTGCACAGTAAAGCGCCTGCAATTTCAGGGGAAAATACGTATTACAATTTTCAGGAGTTCTAGAAGTGCCAAAACATGTCAAAGAGTAGATGAAGCAAAACCTAAATGTTAGGGCAATTGTCTAGAGAAGAGATCTGGGGGCTGCTGCAGCTGAGTGGCTAAATTAAAACAGAGTGTGTGTTATGCTTGTTATACAAGCCGCGAATTATTCTGTTAAACCCAAATAAGCATATACCGGTAGTCAAGCTTTGCTACCTCTGCACCACCAACGGGCATCTATCAATGTCAACTCAGCACAGTATCTATTGGGTTCAATGCTCAAGAGGTCTGTAATTTAGAAAAGATAAGCGAACAGGAAATCTGAATTCTGCTCTATGAAGGTAACTATGGTTTTGTGCATGAGGGACAGAAAAGCACTGACTAGAGCTTTGGTTGAAATAGTCAGAACTGTGTTCACAAGTTGCGGTAAAAAAAAACCAATTTGGTGAAAAGCATATGAAGCTGGGGAAAGCTTGAAAAATTGTTTTGAACTATCCAAGACTTGAAAACAGCAGCAACTGAGGAATCCTTCCAAGTTTATTGCTGATTTGCCAATCAATTTTTTAAAAAATTTGCCAAGCAAAGAAAAAAATAAGGATTGCTCTCAGCATGAGAAGGCAGCTACACAAAGACAAAGGATGCTACCAGAGAGACACAAGAGGAGGTAACCCCGTAAACAATTACCTCAGTTGAAACGAGCAATTACAGATATGGAAGAAAGTTTGTGCCAAGTGCAAATCTGCTTTGTGAGAACTTACTTTTCCTTTCCACAAGGATTTATGAACATATTCAGTGGTTTCAATTATTTATTCTGGCAGTGTTGTCATTGGAGTCCCGTCCCGTTCCCCCCCCCCCACTTCCAACCAGTAACCATAGAAACACTCAGTCAGAAGAAAAACTACAGAATTCTCCCTGGCCACCATTAAATCTTGTTCATATATCGGCTCAATTGTTGCAAAGTTGCAAAGAAACACTGCTTGAAATGCTTCTGAATAACGGGTCTACTATTCTCAGCATTGTTGCATTCCTGTCTACAAGAAGAAAACCATCCTTTTGACAGAATCGGTAGATAGCTCTTTGAACTGCTTTCTCCCTCTCCAATCAAAAGAAATGTTATTCCTGGAGAATAAGGGAAGAAAGATGCTTGTAAACTTACCTGAAGCCTTGCTAACTGTGCCGTACGGGACACGATTTTGTTGTAAGGATCGATTATTTTGGCTCTGATTCTGATGAAAAACAAAATATGTTTTAGAAACCGCAGGAGTGCAGAAGGATTTAAAACTACTAAATCATTGTTATAGGGATGGCATACCTGTCAACAGTACTTTGCAATGCACTGATTCTGGTCTGCATCATTTGAAGAACACCTGAATAAGACAGCAAAAGCAGAGAGAATGAACCTTTTCCCAATAAAATGCCACATTTTAAGACCAAGCGAGGAACTCAAAAATAGTAGCAACTTTGATCTTTAATCCTTCCTATACTGTTTTTAAGTGTACCAAGTGCTTTATTATTGCAAAGAGTAGGAGCGCTTTTGAAGATGGCTTAGAAACGGCGTTACTAAGGGCAGAATTCAGCAGACACATTGCTCATTGAGGCAAGATAGTCTGAGTACATAGCACCAATCCTGACTCAGCTAAACTGGTTACCAATTAGTTTCTGCACACAATTCAAAGTGTTGTCTTTGACCATAATACTTCAAGGACCACCTCTCTCCATATGAACCAACCCAGACCCTGTGTTATTCATCTCTGAGGGAGGTGCAATTCCTGTTCTTGGGCACCAGGTAAAAACATTACTATTTACCCAGACCATTGGATTTCAATTTTCTACTCATAATTTAGTGGGGTGAGGTAGATCTGGATCTGTTTTCTATATCTATTACTTGTATATTTTGTTTTATCCTTCTTTTTACCCTTGCTTTTAATTTTAATTTTTGTAAGCAACTAATGAAGACAATAAATAAAATAATAAAATAAAATGTATTGTTCTTAACACATTTACAGCATCATCCTAACCATTTATACACAAGTGCAAGTACCACTCAATGGGATGTAATTTCTGCCAAGTACATTAAGGATTGTAGCCTTAATAACAGCAGCAGCAGCAGCAGCAGCGGCAGCGGCAACAACATTTTCTCATTTATACCCCACCCATCTGGTTGGGTTGCCCAGTCACTCTGGGTGGCTTCCAACACATATAAAAATAATAACATCAAACATTAATAGTAACTCTCTGATCCAATATTAAAAAGTCACAGTAACTTTAAAATAAACAACTTCTATCAAATGAAGCAATATCCAATAATCCAATAGAATCCAATAGTAAACAGTAAAATTAAACACCAACAAATAATAAACAGTTGACACTTATCAATTACAATAAATGATTACTCATCTATAATCAATAAAAAATAACAGCAAATCACAATGCATAAAATACCACAAAACATACAAAACCATGAAAAAGGATCAAATTGAGAAACAAGGACACACAACTTACAATTTTTTTTAAAAAAATATCCCTGAACTCCAGCTGCTTCTGCTGTTTCTAAAGTCATGGCCTTGGAAAGGCTCCCAGGGCTGAAGGGTGGAGCAAGGCAGGTGGAAAAAGCCATTGCCTGATGACCAACAGAAGGTTTCTCACCCTTAATCACTCAAACTAATATTGTGAAGAAGGTCAAGTAAACAAATGACAAGTCACCAAACACTACCCAGTGAGCTTTATGGCCAAGTCTGAATTTGAATCCAGGACTCTCATATATCAACATCTATAAAACAAGCCTAGCAGTTATTCTAGTAATCCGAGCTGAAACTTGGCAGGCTGAAATCTGAGGCCAGTTACTCAAAAGTGCCAAGTTCTCTTGACATCTCTATAGCTACGAATAGTATTGTGCTACATTTAGAATTGGTTTCGAATCCATTATTGCCTAGAATTCATTATTTCCTGAAAAATCAATCAAGGTTATTACATAATAAGTACTAAGAGAAAATCTGAGAACTGATTAAAGACTGATTATTGAACTCCCACCACGACTCAATATATTTGTTTTCAACATCACTAAGAATTTTTTTTCACTCCAGAAATCCCAGTGTTCTTGAGAAGATGACATTGCTAATATAATGCCAGAAAATCAACTAGATTTTTTTTAACCTTACCAGCTGATCCTCCCCCCCCTTTTTTTTTAACTTGTGAAGTTCTACTGAATTTAGTTTAAGTATTTTTAGGATTACAACCTAGCAGACCAATCCTTTTCATATTTAGGGCACTTATGTACCTATGGCGTTATGTTATCAAAGGGGGCATCCCAGTTTTCTCCCAAACAGAACAGCCAAATTTTGGCATATCTGAAGCAGTGCTGATCTTTTGTTGTAAAAGTACATGCTGCAACTCAGAACATTACAGTATCAGTTCAATCTCATGTAGGAGTCCAGTTCTATATATGTAACTCTGTAGGCTCAGCATGCCAGGGTGTCTCAACGAGAATTTGTCATCCCACACATTTGTCAAGGCTTAGTCATCTATACATCAAGGAGTTAGGATTCAGATAAAACATTATGCATTATTTAATTAGATAGGGGGCATCATCAAATTAGGGTTGCTCTGTGCTCTTAATCTCAGAATCTTTAAGGAGTGTTCAGGCTTCAAGAGCTCTGTCCATAAAAAGTATGAAAGTTGTAATATATATATATTTTTAATGCTACCTTCTTCTCCAAGGAGCATGAGAAACAACACATGACCCAATATCCTTCTATCCACACATCAATCAATCAATCAATCTTTACTGTGGTCAAACACCAGACAGTATCCACGCTGTGTGGCAGATTCTTTATTTAACACTTCTAGACTGCCTAGGGCCCCACTGAACCATTTCAAATACTGTAATAAGCATCTTACATCCAGCATGAGCCATACTCATTGAAAAGCTCTGAAAACAAGGAACATCTCACTAGATATAATCCAAAAGATTAAAAAAGCAGATCGGCGACATTGAAACAACTAGTTTCTTTTTTTGCTTGTCTTTTTCATTTCCATTTTGCAAACTGAAATGACATTTAATTCCCATTTGAAAACCATCAGGGATGGAGCTAGTTTCTTTCAGGAGAGAACTCAATAAGCAGTACAGTGCCACAAAGGTGGTCCTATCTCAAGTTCCCTCCAAGAAAACTCTTCTGGTGATGGGAGCAAGGACCTGGCACAAGGTCCCTCAGCAAACTGGCATTTGACCATAGATCTCCCTCCTCAATGCCCAATCCCCTACAAACCACACAATTTGCCCATATTTTCTTGCATGGCTGAGGAATCATTTCCAGAAATACTGAAGCCGTGGTTTTTTCAATGAAAAGGGGAGTTGTTGTTTTTTAAAAAAGAGGGGGGGTGCAATACTGTAACGCTCTTTTCAGCACTTTTTACAGATTGAAAATCACTCTCTTGTTTTAGGAACATAAAAGGCATCATGTATAACCAGAGGTGGCCAACTCCACCTCCCCAATGCCCTGGCTTTTGTCAAACTCAGCAGGAGCCAGGGAGTTCCACAAAGCTTCTACTTGGCTTCTCTGCCCGGGGAGAGGGGGTGTTCTAGTAGCAGCAGAAGCAGCGAGGCAGTTGGAGTGCCACCTCTTGTCCTTCCACCGTCTGAGACAGACACTTCACCCTCTTCAAAGGTGGGCCGGTTCCCTGTATAACTTGGGTTTACCACAAAATTATCACGTCTGGTATATTATTCAGACTATAACAACAAACTGAAATTTTAGTTTTTGTTCTAAATGGTGCTATAAGCTGTTCAACTATAAATAATATGGTATCTCTTGGGTTTTTCCACTTAATGGGAGGGGAGCATGCAAAAAAGAATAAAAACAGAAACCATCAACATTATAATAAAACATATTATTGTTTATTCCTCCACAGCGTCAAGCAAACATAAACCACGCGTTTCCATAAATAGCTGAGAAAAAAAAGGAGGGAGAAGAAAACTCAGTGAATGCTACATCACATTTAATCAGTTGCTTTTTCTAAGCTATCCCTGTCCATTTCTGTTTCTTCATAAAGAAGTCATAAAGAAGTCATTTTCACAGATCTGCAATCTGATGTACTACCATAAAGATCAGCGCCTGCTAAGTGCACTTTTAAAAACTTGCATAGGGAAATCAACATTAAAGCATTCACATAATGTTGTTGTCGTTTAGTCGTGTCTGACTCTTCGTGACCCTATGGACCAGAGCATGCCAGGCACTTCTGTCTTCCACTGCCTTCCACAGTTTGGTCAGACTCATGTTGGTAGCTTCAAGAACACTGTCCAACCATCTCGTCCTCTGTCGTCCCCTTCTCCTTGTGCCCTCAATCTTTCCCAACATCAGGGTCTTTTCCAGGGAGTCTTCTCATGAGGTGGTCAAGGTATTGGAGCCTCAGCTTCAGGATCTGTCCTTCCAGTGAGCACTCAGGGCTCATTTCCTTCAGAATGGATAGGTTTGATCTTCTTGCAGTCCATGGGACTCTCAAGAGCAGGGGTCCCCAGACTACGGCCCGGGGGCCGGATGCGGCCCAATTGGCCTGCCAATCTGGCCCGCGACGACCCCCGCCGCCAGCTCTTACGGCGCGCAGCGCGACAGCGCTCTTCCGGGTCGGGAAAAAAGCGCCGAAAATCCTTTGTGCGCATGTGTATGGGCCTCTCCCGACCCGGAAGAGGTCATTTCTGGTGCACTTCCGGGTCGGGTGAGGCCCATACGCATGCGCACAACGGATTTTCGGTGCTTTTTCCACCCTGGAAGCGCGCTCCCCCGCCCGCCAGCCCGCACAGGCGCGCGCTCCCCCGTCCTCCGGCCCGCCGCGCAATCGGCGCGGTGGGAACCGGCCCAAACGCCGGTAAGTCTGGGGACCCCTGCTCAAGAGTCTCCTCCAGCACCATAATTCAAAAGCATCAATTCTTCGGCGAGCAGCCTTCTTTATGGTCCAGCTCTCACTTCCATACATCACTACTGGGAAAAACATAGCTTTAACTATACGGACCTTTGTCGGCAAGGTGACGTCTCTGCTTTTTAAGATGCTGTCTAAGTTTGTCATTGCTTTTCTCCCAAGAAGCAGGGGTCTTTTAATTTTGTGACTGTTGTCACCATCTGCAGTGATCATGGAACCCAAGAAAGTAAAATCACTCACTGCCTTCATTTCTTCCCCTTCTATTTGCCAGGAGGTGATGGGACCAGTGGCCATGATCTTAGTTTTTTTGATGTTGAGCTTCAGACCATATTTTTTGCTCTCCTCTTTCACCCTTATTAAAAGGTTCTTCAATTCCTCCTTACTTTCTGCCACCAAGGTTGTGTCATCAGCATATCTGAGGTTGTTGATATTTCTTCCAGCAATCTTAATTTCGGCTTGGGATTCGTCCAGTCGCATGAGTTCACATAATAATATCCAGTAAATGAAAGTGCTGTTTACATGCAAGTAATGGCACAGTGAAATCCTACTCCAAATAAGTCTCACTGAGTTCAATGGACCTCACTCCCAGAAAGATGGATATAAGTTTACAGCTCCATTGAATTCAGTGACTCAAATGAACTGCAAATGTGAGTAACTGAAATAAAAGGAGATGTAGAACGATATATTTTCCAAATGGTAAAATATCAACATGTGTGTGTGTGTGTGTGTGTGTATATGTATATGTGTGTGTGTGTGTAGATTCAGGTGGGTAGCCGTGTTGGTCTAACGTAGTCAAAATAAATACAAAGATTTTTTAAAAAAAACTTTAAAAAAAACTTCCTTTAAAAAATCTTTTTTTAAAAAATGAATTTCTTTTTTAAATCCCTTTAAAAGATCCTTCTAAAAAATTGAAAAGTTGTCCAGTAGCACCTTAGAGAACAACTAAGTTTGTTCTAGGTATAAGCTTTTGTGTGCATGCACACTTCTTCAGATACTTCTTCTATTTCAGAGTTATTTAAGGGATTTTTAAAGAAATTTGAATTTTTTTATAAAAAAAGATTTTTTTTAAAGGAAGTATTTTTAAAAAAAGATTTTTAAAAAATATTTGTGTGTGTGTTTGTAGTGTATGTTTTATTTAGTCCATTTATTTCATTTCTTTACTCCATGAATTCTTTTGATTGAAAAGCTGCTTAATTACCAAAATCTGCAGTTCATTCAGGTTCTCAATGGTTTTTGATGTAAACAACACTTCTATTTAGCCAGAAGTGACTAGTAGACAGCATTATATGAACAGCTCCACCTGCTGACGAGTTAACAGCTTCATAAACTTTTTCCGTAAGTCCACTACACTATGACTTCAGGCCTTTCAAGGTTTTCCAGTTTTGTGGTTTTTTAAAAAATGTAGTTGTGCAGCATTATAACAAAGGGATATTGATCTACCTGAACTATTGTTCAACCAAGTTCTGCTCATTAGTTATGTTCTGTGTCAGAGTTCAGTGTTTAAACATTCCCAGCCTTTTAGTATTCTTTTTATTAATCAAATTTGTTTGCTGCCCTGCATCCAAAGATCCCAGGACGGAATATATATATATATATATATATATGTAGAAAACTACATACATATATACATATACTATAAACTATATAAATTATTATTAAATAAACGGATATCATAGGCTGATTTACATGTACTTCTAAGCTACATTAAGAACACAATTAGGAAAAACAAGCAAGAGCTAACTGGAAAAATATTAAATAACCACTCAGATAGTAATCAGAAAGTAGTGGAAACAACATAAACTCACTGGAAGAGTGGCAAGGGATATTTTGGTATAGCATGCTAATAAATAAGCTCATATATTACGAGGGACTTTAAGAAGTTATGAAACCTGACCATCATTTCTGGAATTTGGGCATAGCTTTGAGATTCATTAGAACAGAAGCCAACCACATGATTTTGGTTCCTCTTCCAAGACCCTACCCCTATGCAAACTGAAAAGAAACTCACTCCTAGAATAAGAGATTCTACAAGCCATGCTTACCTTCCAGAGATTCGATGCCAGTTGCTTGTGCTAACAAGTCCTCATGCCTTGCAACTACCTATAAAATAAGACTATCAATTATTATCAGAAGAATAATACAAAACAAATACTGGTTTGCCATGCAGCATGGAGCATGCTGTCCCAGAAATGCAAGTTCAAACTGCCCTTCAGTTTGCTGAATTTGTTGCAAGGTTGTATGGATCTTGGCCTTTCCAATTCGCATTTCTAATGCAAGTATCATGAAATAATTTTTTACGGCAGCCCTGATCATAACGACAGAGCACTAAACCACCAGCATTAAACATACTGTAAACAGCAGCGAGCCTCAGACTTGAACACAATCGCAAGGAGGAGATCTGAAACTTCCACTTCCAGTTTTATACTAACCAGTTTATTGTTACATACAAACCAGGAGGGATTTTGATTAGTTTAAACTATGTTTAATTAATAAGTCAGGCTTATAAACCATGGTTTGATCCTGGCTTGTTTGAACAAATCATCATATAATACACAGTTTACCTGCAAAATTGCCTTACCCCATATAAGGCCACTCGGCAGCTCCAATCTATTACAGGTGTCACATATCATTTGTTCCAAATTTGTAAGAAATTGATCTTTTAGTGTGGCAGCACCCACACTGAAACTTTCTGCCTATGAACATCAGGCCTTCACTGTGCTTTTGGGTGCCTGCTAAAAACATTTCTGTTTAGGCAAGCCTATTTAAACATATGTTTTAATCTGGCTTTTAGCCTATTGTTGATTTTAATTATTTTTGAAGATTTGAAATAGTTTGTAACTGGTTTTTAAACTAATAATGTCATGTTTTATTCTTTTCTTGTAAAATGCTTTGAGGTTTGCCTTTTATTCTCATGGAGCATATGTTTTATGGAACGAATAAATAATATAAGCAGAGTTCCCTCACACCAGTTTAGATATACTGTAGCAAGAAAGTCTGGTTAAAAATGTAAAACAGAAGCAGATGCACCCAATCTCCTTGCCATGACTGAGGGGCAGGAGGAGGAAAGCGCCAAAATTCATGGCCTGCTGCTACTAGTGCATGTACTACTAGTGTACGGTTTGATATTGCATGTGCAAAGTGTCATAGAGTAACTGGGCTTCCAATGAAGCCCCACCTTACAAAGTATCCAAACTCCACACACAGAAAGACAAACAAACTTGGTTTGCGGCACACAAAGGATCACTTGCCTGCCTTTTCCGTAATAACTCTTTAAAGGACAGGTGTTAAACCTGGCAGGAAATCAATATTGCACCGCACTGCTTACTGGCAGCTTCCATTCTAAACCAGAAGCACTCAACCTTGGCTGGACTCAGTGTAAATATATTCAGTTATGAGAAATGTACCTGCACACTGGTTAAAGGATAACCCCTGGCAGTAGTTATAAACTGATTGAAAACTGGCATTTTATATCAAAATCAAAGAGTGATTATTGTCTACTATAAGTTTCTAGTCACCAGCAATAAACCATCAACCCAAAAATTTAACCTATGTGATTAAATTCCTGTAGTTGCGTGATTTGTGCTTATATTGTATTGCGATGGCTATTGGCTATAAACAATAAAAATCTATTGATTGACTGGTTGATTAATTAAGTGTGAATACCAAAGTGAAGTTCAATTCTCTCATTCAATACAGAATTTCCTCAAAAGAATCTACTCATGTTTACTTGTTAAGATGCTGGCAAATATTTTAACAAGGATAACCATATTTTGCCTATAAAGGTAATTCTAACTAATCCTGAACTCTCCTCTCTTCTCAGTTCAAACAATAGCCACAATTAAATCACAAAGCATATTTCTCCTATTCCAAATTGCACTGCACAGCTCTTACATCAGGACTTGGGCATTCTGTTAACATTCCAAGGATTCATTTACATGTAAGAGGACAAAATGCATTTTCATAAAAAGAATACTAATAAGCAAATACAGCTGGTGGTGTGGATTGCATGCTGGATCATAAGAAGTAGTTCTGCTTTCCAGCCCTGGCACAGGCTCCCCACTCTGGGCTCAAGGAAGATCCCAGAAAGGCTCAGGAGTTTATGTAGCAAGTACAAATATAATTGCCTATCTTGAAAAAGTTTTGTGTGCCCAATAAAGTTAAGTGAGCTCTGAAGCCTCTCTTTAAGGCTGAATGAATCACTTGGCTCATCCCAATGCATGTAAGGCAAACCAATTATCACTATTCACATTGTGTGGATGGGCTACTTACATTCACAGCTTAACTTTGCATTTATTTCTCCACTACCAACACACAAACATGTATAGATATACATTACTACACACTTACAATAGTTACAGCCCATTTTGGAGAGCCTACACACTGACAATTATCATACCGTAATAATACTGGCTATGAGACTACCATATTAATGTTGCCTCTACATGTTTATCTGAATGCTTTCTGCAGGAGGCAAAATTTAACCATCACTTTTCCATATATACATTCATTGACAAAAAGCATCTTCAATTAGTTAAGTATGACATTCCTTGTTGGGCAGGTCTAAAAGCCATAGAGTTGAACAAACAATTCAATGCCGTTTCAGAATCTCAGCTGCCTTTATATATAGATCTGGGTGATACGCGTGGCACTTACTTGCAAGTGCAGCTCTTTATCCAACTGACTAATCCCTTGAGCAAGTTTCGCTAACTGTTCAGCTATAACAGCTTGATGAATCGATTGTGAGGTGTACGCCTTCACATCAAAATCTTCCTTCAAGAAGTCCACATAGCATTCTGAAAGAGACGCAAGAGGAGAGAGGGGAGGTTTGGCATCTTCTTTTCCTCACACAGATAATCCAGGCTCCTTTTTTAAATCATTTCGCTCTTGAGCAGGCAGAAACCTCCATCGAAAAAGACAAACAATAATAATCAAGTAGCCCCCGGGGGTCCTTTCTGTCCAGTCCATCAGCTCTCTTAACTTTTTCAAAGTTGCCAGGAACTCAGGTCCCCACCTAAAAATGAGCCCTCAATAAAATACCGTGAACACCCAGACCCCCTTATTTGTCCACAGTAAAGGGCTGCTTTTCTCGGTGGCATCCATTCAGGGTGGGAAAGGAGGAAAAGCTCGAGGAGAGCAGCACCAGGGAATAGGCGCAGAGCTGCCCAACGCGCGCTAGTCGCAATCCTAAAGCGCGCGCAGCAGGAAGTTATCCCCCACCGAACCCCACGGGAGTATCGCGAGGCCAACGAGGGTCTCCCTCCGCCCCGGCCGCCTCCTTCCTCCTCTCCCCCAACTTGCCCCCTCACCATCTCCTAGCAACTCCCCGGCCGCCGGTTCCGGGGCTTCAGCCGCCGCCGCCGCCGCCGCGTCAGCGGCACCTCTCGTCTCTTCCATGCTGGCACAGGTGGGAGAGCGTCTCCGCCGTGACGCACTCAAGCCGCGACGGCCGCCCTGTCCTTCGGCCGCCCTCAGGGGGCAACCCTAGAGATAGGAAAAGGTGTAGAGTCGAAACAAAGCCTTTCTCCGGGCCTCTCTCACACGGCCTCTTTCCCTCTTCCGCCGCAGGTGGGTGAGTGGGAACAGCAAAGAGGTTCCGGAGCAGCGGGGTAGTCTCTACATCGGGCTTTCCCGGCCCGTAATCGGACGATTCAGCTTCCAATGCAAACTGCAAGGCATTGTCAACATAGAGATGCTAAAGAAATAGAGCGATGCCACCCTCATGCGCGCGGAGTTTGAGGGCTCATGCCGGCCTGATTTCGTAAACCAAGGTACCACTGTATAGCAAGAAGGCCTTCCTGGGAGGTATTTCTCGGGCATGAACCATAAAGCCAAGAAGTGAAAAGTCAGCTCCATGGACGCATTCTACATCCCCAAGGTGTGGAGATTTGGTTACCTTCTTTGGATGTTGGTCGCATGCGTTCGCCTATTGCCTTCTGCAGAGGAAAGAGAAAGCTGGAACAGACGCCTTTTGTGACATTACAAAACCTACTATTAACGGGTGCAAGAGAGCCCACAAGCAGGCCCAAGCCAGGAAAGACTGGCCTCCCTCAGGCTTGGGCCCAATCCCTTGCCCCAGAGGACCTCCATGGGCCCTGCAGCCTCCTGGGCAGAAGTGGAAGGGCAGCACCAGGGAAGAGGGCAGGACATGCCTCTGGCATCATCCTGACACCCCAGGGACACACGCCACATTAGTTGCATTAGTTGCTTTGGGAACCTATTGGAGGGTGGGGGTGGAAGTGGGCAGAGGGTCTTTTGTTTTCTCCAGAACTAACCTCCGACTCCGGTAAAACCTTCAACAGCTGTTGCAGAAATGTAACAAGAAAAGGACATGGGGACAGGTTAGTTCGTCCCTTAGCAGCTTCCAAGACTATTCCAAGAATCTTCCCCTTGATTTCCCTGCTTCTACACTCCTACTAGAGGGGTGGCAAACCCCCAGGCCTTGGGGGCCAGTCTTGGCCTGCAGCCTCCAGAATGTGGCTCACAAGAGAATGTGGCCCTCTGATCACTGTCCCCCAGCCCTGTCCTATCAGCTGCCTCTGCCTCCTGCTTCCACTAGAAATGTTTCCTCTCCTCTCTCAGTCAATAGCATCTTCATCAACCCCACAAAACTGCCTGGCCACTGGGTTGGGTTTCCAGATGCTGGACCAGATGAGCCTTGGGTCGGATCCAGCAGTCTGACTCTTATTTTATTTTTCTTACTAACTTCCCCTCCACCACAAATCCTATACCCTGAGCTGCCACTCTAGCCTATTCCTGCCCTTCCCTTCCAAAAATGGTGCAGGGGGGGGGGTCACTTCCTCACTTGGTGTCACAGGCTGCTCTTGGCGCTCGAGCGGGGCCACTTGGTTCCTCCTTTTGACCCAATGGCACCTCCAGGAGGATTGGGCGCTGCCGATGGCACCCCCGGGAGGATCAGCGCGCCCCAGTGGGTGGATTGCCCCGCCTCTGTGGGTGGATCGCCCCATCCCCAGGTACACATTGTGTTTGCCACTGGCTGCTCCAGATGCCGGAGCGGGGCCACTTCATTGCTCTTTTGAAGCTGCATGAAACGTCTCAGTTGGCTGAGCCTAGAAGAGATGATGCAGAACAGAAATATGTCTAGCCTAATAGAGAATTGCCGGCACATCCCTACTAATTCCTTCCCTCTTTCTGCAGTTGAATGAACTGTAGGACTTCATAACATAACTCCTCTACCCCACCACCACCAACTTCCACACACCAACCCTCACAACCACCAACTCCCACTCCCAACTGCCAACTCTAAACTGCCAAATGTTCCCTTGGGCTGTGTCTTAAAGCCCCTAAGCTCCGCCTCCGGCTTCCTATTGGTCAGCCTGTTAACCCTTTCGTCCCTCCTGCACAGTCTTATTTACCCAGGAATGGGCAAACGCCACAGGCACTTCTTCGCATAACACTTAATTGATTTGTGAAATTGGCAGCCAAAAGATGTGCAAAGGACGACTGCCTCGCAAGGTTGGAAAGAGGGGGTCACACCTACCGTATTCATGGAGGAGGAGGAGAGTATTTGCGGCTGTGATCTGAAATAGCCACAGTATGTAGAACTTCCAGGTTTGGAGGCAATCTACCACTGAAGCCACCTGTTAGAGGACAATCAACAGGATTGGGCTATTCCTTGTGGGCTTCCTGGAGACATCTGGTTGGCCACTGGACCAAACAGGCCTTTGCTCTGGTGTGAAGCCCTGGTGTGAAGCTCTGGTGTGAAGCTATATGCCATGAGGGATTGCAACACTCCACCCCAAAGGAAAGAGAAGCATTGCCAGCATTTAAAGGGTGCTTCTGCCTAGTCTTTTGAGGACAGCCCTGCCCAGAGAGGGAGGAGACCGCTAGGTGGGTCTTCCAAGCATCAAGGTGTCCAAGAAGACGACCAGAAGAAGGTTGGGCAGCTGAGAGGAAGGTGGTGGAGTCTTGCTTAGAGACAGAGAGACCCACAGAAAGGGGGGAGAATGCCTATTGGGCTTGACCACTTGAGAGATGGAAGATGGAGGCAGGGAGACATGTAGTAGTTAGAGTGCTGGACTAGGGGGACCTGGAAGACCAGGGTTCAAATCCCCATGAAGTTCACTGATTGGCCTTCGGTCAGTCTTTTTTCCCTCAGCCTAGCCCACTTTGCAGGATTGATGTGAGGGTAAAAACTGGTGGCAGGAAGAACCATTGGAGGAGAACCATTGGAGCTCCTTGCAGGATAGCTGGCCTATGAATGTAAATAATGAATGTAATTGAGGAGATGGGAGAGGAGAGGAAATTGGAAGAAGGTGGGGGAGCTGAGCTCTTCGGGAGGGGAGTGACTGGCCAAGACAATTTCAGGTGGCTCAGGCTGTGCAGGGGATTCCAGGATCCCACCCCAGGCGACAGAGAAGGGGAAGAAATCCTACTTACACTCTGAACATGGTGACCAAAGACAAAGACAAATCCTCTCCTAAATCTCCTTCCGCCAACTGCACTCACACCTCTCTCTCTACCTCTCCTCACTAACCCACAATGGACACCTGTAGTTGGTGGCTTTTAAGGGAGAAGCAAGAGATGTCACAAAGGAGGGCAGGTCATTGTTCCCATGGCAACCCACCCACCTTGCCCCTGGGCCAAACTTGCCCCTCCTGATGTTTCTTCAGAACTTTGAAGCACCTGCTGTTCCGTCTGCAGGTTTGCTGAATCTTCTCTTTTGGAGTTCATGTGTTTATATCAGATCATTCTTTATTCAGCCACATTTCCAAAGGGAGATGATCCCAACGTCCCTTGAAATGCAGTAGAAGACTCCCAAGTCTAGGGGTGTCCATAGCACAGGATTAGACAATCTGCTCTGCATCATCCTCATCCTCATAGATAATCCTGGATGACATCTCCAGGTGGCCAGAGAATGTTCCCTGTCTGAAACCCAGGAGAGCTGCCAGTGTAGACAATGCTGAGGTGAATGGGTCAATGTCCGACTCTGTCCAAGGCAGTTTCCTATGAATATTCCTCTTAAGTCTTTTACCCTGAAGACAACCAAGCAAACTTCTCCACAAGACCAACAATCAATTTCTCTGTTTAGAAGACGATATGGAAAAGTCCCTGTTTTATGTACAACACACACAAAAAATCTTGAATATGAGAGGAAGCAAAATTCTGGCCTCTGTGATAAAGCAACAGGCAAAGGGTCCTGAAGCAGAGTAAGTTGCGGGGGGGGGGGGCATCTGTCAGGGACTCTTCAGCTGTGATTCCTGCATTGCAGGGGGTTGGGCTAGATGGACTTTGGTGTGACCCCAGTTCCACGATTCTGTAATTTTAGGTTTGTACTCTGTTCTGGGTCCTGTTAGATTTATGCAGCATCACCTTTCTATACAGTATGTATGCTTCAGTCCTTTTCCATGGTTCATTTTGCATAACAAATCCCTGCCTATTTTACATAAACTAAACTATTCGGTATTGCATCCATCAAAACTTATTTACATTGTTGAATTTATCTTAATGCTGCCAATATTTTCAAGTATACGCAATTTACCCCCGTATACAGTGGTACCTCGGTTTACGAACTTAATCTGTTCCAGAAGTCCGTTCTTAAACCAAAACCGTTCTGAAACCGAGGCACGCTTTCCCTAATGAGACCTCCTGCCAGTTTGGACTCCGTTCTTAGACAATCTTACTCAGCTACAAGTGATCGCCAAAGAAGAAGAAGATCATGATTACAGCGTTTGTTAATTCTCCGCCCTTCACCCGAAGATCACAGGGCGTTTGACCCCTGATTTTTATGTTGTGAGCCGCCCTGCTATCTACGGATGAAGGGCGATGTATATAAATTTAATAAATGAAATAATAATAATTCTAACTCTGAGGAAGTGACGCTTCAGTTGAGCCCAGTCACTGGGTCTTCTGAGGCAGTTGTGGGAAAGAACTTGGGGGGGGGGTTTGAAAAGCAGCCTATCATAGTAAACCACAGATCACCAAATAGCCCCTGTCCCTGCGCAGCAATTGGAACTTTCTTCTTCCATACAATTATTAAAAGGTAATTTTTGCCTTTACCGAAACGACAGAGCTTAAGTACAGAGCTCTCCTGTACTATTTCAGACACATGCTTTATGTACATGTGTATATGTTTGCCGTATATGAATATTTATTCTCTATTTGAAACTTTAGAATTCTTATAACAACAGCCGGACCTGAATTAGACCTTAGATGTAAGACCCTCATGTCATGTTTTAGGAAGCCTGGTGCCTGAGGTCCATCAATATTTTTGCAAGTATTTACATTGGGTGCAATAAATGCAATAAGAGCTGCAGCTGCAGTTGGTACAACCAGGAGGTTGGGGAAGAGACTTGCCATCATTGCCTTCTCTGACATTTGATTTTCCTGCTGTCAGCCTCTTCTGGTGTAAGGATATGGGAACTAGCTGCATGTCCATCGGCACCTCTTCTCTGAACTATATTTAAACCAGACTGCTTGGAGTGCAGCAAGAACAGTACCAGAAACTTCAAGTTTGTGGAAATACATTGCTCCTGTTGAAATGTTTTAATTGTAATATCATGGCTACTTCATAAAAATATTGTATGAATGGAATTTTATACATAGGTTTAATCAACATTTTATTAGTAACCCTTGGCTTTTTTCTGTCCCAGACAAAATTTATAAACATTTTTTGCTCATTGTTCAGTGCCTTTGGTAGGACCTGTAATGGTATGTTTAAAAAGAAAAATAGGATTTTGGGGAGTATTATAATTTTTAACACTGACATCCTTCCCATCCATAATACTTTGTTTGTTCCATCAGCTGAGATCTTATATAATTTTAAGTCATTCATTTATTATGATTATATTCTGATAATGTTTATAAATTTTGCATTACCCATATACCCAATATCTGATGGTGTGTTTATCCATGGAATTTATAATATTTGGTTATTTTTGTTTGCATAGAATTATTCTTATTAAAGCTAAACCATCCATATTTTGTAAAATTGATTTTATAATCTGAAGCCTTACTAATAATCATTGATCAAAGTTTCATAAGAATTAGTGTTATTATATATAACCCAGGCTGCATCATCTACATATAAATTGAATTTAGACACCTTCCTACCTTCACAACGTCTAGTATTATGGTAGTTCTTACAGCTTAGCTAAGGGCCAGGGTCCCCAAACTAAGGCCCGGGGACCGGATGCGGCCCAATTGCCTTCTAAATCCGGCCCGCGGACAGTCCGGGAATCAGCATGTTTTTACATGAGTAGAATGTGTCCTTTCATTTAAAATGTATCTCTGGGTTATTTGTGGGGCATAGGAATTCGTTCATATTATTTTTCAAAATATAGTCCGGCCCCCCACAAGGTCTGAGGGACAGTGGACCGGCCCCCTGCTGAAAAAGTTTGCTGACCCCTGGCTAAGGGCTATATGGATAAAGCAAATAGCAAAGGTGAGACAGTACAATCTCGTCTGGTGCTTCTATTCAAATAAGCTCAATCCAAGTTAACTGCATTTTAGTGACACGTAGGCAGATCACACTTTCTTATAAACAGTTTCCAATAAAATGAAAACATGATAGTAAGTAAGAATAAATATGCTTTTGCACTTTACTATAGCTTTTACTTGCTTGAGCATATCATGTTGACACATTTATATTTTTTTTCATTCTATAATTTTTCCAATTCCCTGCTATGTTTCATGTTTCAATGCTTGGGAGTGGGAAGAGTAAAAAAAAGAGGAACTCAGAAATATATTGTGTAAAACATTTATTATTTTTAATATAGACATATACATCATACATACATTATTTATGAATGAGATGGTGGTCTTGTATAGCTGTTGAGAAATATACTGACAGTTTTCTTCCTTCATGCTGTTAAGTGAATTCAGCAGAACCATTAATTGGAATTTGTTTTCACATAATAAGGCACTTGTAAGAGTGGCACTTTTTTTTAGATACACACGTGATAGGTGGCTTAGGAAATATTGGATTTTGATCCTCAAACCACAGAAGTGACCAAAAAAACTATTCACTAACACAAAATACGTGCTGTTAGAATGCTTTGGTGATTAGTTGTTCTTTTGTTTATCTCTAGTTATTATTATTAGCTGTACATTTTTTTAAAAAAAGTATTACCAATATTTTAATCCGACATTTTAAGTTCAGATAATTGTACCGAGAACTGTCATTATATGCCCTTTATAGCAGACTTCACTCTAAATGCTTATTTGCTCATGTAGCTACATTTAGGGATATGCAGGAAAGTAGTATTTCATTCCAGATATATCATAAATGATTTTTTTTTAAATAGCAGAATGAATATTTGTTATTTGCTGGAATATTGTGTTGATTAATGGTTTAAAAGAGGCAGGGCCGATTAACAAGACTGAAGCTACGGGTAGCCACACTGCAGCATGGGTGCCACAGGAACCAAGAGTCTGTGGCATACCTGAGCAGGTAAATAAAGTCCTTGAGTCTAGTATGGCACAGAGTGAAACCTGGGCTCCAGGCCTGTCCTTCCAAATTTGTGCAATTGCCCTCCCTCCATGATTTGGTACACAAGGGGCAAAAATACACCAACGCATGGAGCAGCGCAATGGGAACACCAGGTATGTACCATAACAGTACAAACTAGAAATGGAACTGTCTTATTATTTGGATTTGACTTAGAACACACGTTCCAAAAAGATTTGCCACTGCTGGTTTAAATCATCCAAGAAATTTGAACATCACCTGAGACTGCAAGGCATATCTTAAACTAATGAGTTAAGGCATCAGATCACCAGCTCAGAAATAAATGATTGGTGTATCCCAAGCATTTTTATGCATACTTTTGTGTTAGCAACTTAGAGCTCACTGTTGCTCTCCAGGAAAAAAGATTCCTACGGTAGTACTTATTATTGCATTATTTATTTGTCATAAATAGTATTGCCTTTATGGCAGTAGATCCTAAAGGTACCCCTGAGAAATAGAGACATCACATTCTGCTTTGTATTCAACAAACAGAACCTTAGAACGTAATCCTAAACAAATGTGTGCTCAGAAGGAGTCCCATTGCACTCAGTGATGCTTACTCTCATGTAAATAAGTTTAGGATTGCAAATTCTTCCAAATTCATATCAAGTTGTTTTCTTTCTTTCTTTCTTTCTTTCTTTCTTTCTTTCTTTCTTTCTTTCTTTCTTTCTTTCTTTGCTTCTTGTTTTTGGTTATGTACATTGGAATAAAATTAGGACACAAATACAGTTGTGCATGTGTCCTCCTCACTTAGAAGCTAGGAGCCAGTTTTGCTATATCTATAATGAAATTTTCATTTCCTAAGTAATTTAGATACAAATTTACCAAATAATATTAATCAAAGAATACTATGTAAAAAGAGAAATTAGAGTCTGGGACACCGGTAGCATAAGTTAAATATTTTCTTCTAGTGCAAAGTAAATCGTTTCAATGATAAATACGCTTTTAATATTGGTTCCGGTTTGTCAGAGTTCACAAATACGATAAATTCAATATCCTTCCTTCATGAAGCAAGCCTACGCATAGCCTGGTGAGAATTTAAAAAAAAAAGAATGAGAGAAAAATTATTTCTGAAATGACCTTATTACATACTTATACTATATTGTATACAGGGTAGAGCCCCGGTGGTGCGGGGCACCAGGGCGCTGGGCCGGTAGGTGGGGCGCTGCGTGGCAAAGCCACGCGGAAGCCATGCTGCGCCCTGCGCCAGGGTGCCCAACCTCGAGACTGCCCTGATTGTATACTTGTACTATACAGTATTACAAACATACAAAGAATCCCGTAAAAAGTCTCTGGTAGATATCCTTATTAAACCTGCTTAAGTTTGTGGTGTACATTAGCCTTGAATTACTCTATGAATGTAAGAACAATCTCCAGAAACATCCCTGTAAGCAGCTCCATAGCAGAAGTGAACAGAAGATATGTAGAAGCTCCTGGAAGATCATGGCCTCTGAGATGAATGAGCTATTTTAGACAAGCTATAAAGCCATTTCTCCGTCCCATTTGACAAAATTAAACCTCAAGGTCATTCATATATGACCAAAGCAACGTTGCAATCAGCTGCCCTTGGTACACAGATATCTAGATATAAAGTCATCTGGTGTGTTTACTAAACAGGCCCTGTATGTTTTATCATCATTTCATGTAAAAAAAGGGGGGGTGAATACATTGCTTTGTACTAAAGTAAAACATACCTCTTCCTGAACATCAAGCTCTTCGTTCTGGTTTGTTTCTGTGAATTCTATCGGTTCCTTTGACTCCTGCATTAGTGAAATCTGAACCAAAATGTTAAGAGTTGTTATGAATGTGTAGATAGGAAATGTACCACAATGCAGTTGATGAAGGAACTAAATATACAGTAAATCTCTGATATACTTTTTGTTAGTTATTCAATGGTATGAATATATTGCATCACAAATCCAGAGGCATCCTGAATGATTTGCAAGAAAAACACAAAATACATTAGAATTTCAGTAAAACATTACAAATATAAAATAGTGAAAGGGTTCATCAAAAGAAAAGGAATAAAAGGTAATCACTGAAGCCTTCAGATGAAGTTATTAGGAGCTCTGGTGTCATATCTTTTTATTCCCTAAATATGACTTTGCTGACCTGGTTAAGTTTGCACAAAATCAATAATGCCAAATGCTGAATCCATTTTCATGATTTCTAAAAATATCAGTGAGCTATGGGTGAAGTCTAAGGGATTCATTTATTTAAAAAACAAACAAACAATGTTGAATCCAAGGTTTTGGAGACAGCAATAACAAACAATATTGAAGTAGCTTGTGATGACAATACTCTCAATGGTATGTCCACAAGATTGTAATTGAACTGGTCATTAGAGGCCAACTAGAAGGAAATATTACAGAATGAGGAAGGATTCATCATAAATGTTTGAAATGTACCCTCTGGAGTAGATAGATAAGTTTTATGGCCTTCTTATACAATGCACACATTTGTCATACAAACACTTTGCACATTTATAGGTAAGCCAGGTACTGTACTGTATAGCTTTTAAAAATAAATAACTAATATTGTCTTTGTTGAACAAGCCTAGTTCCTTGTGGATTTTGGCCTTTCCTATAAAACGAGGTTTATTTAAAGTGGCTTGGATTCAAAGGTATGAATAAAAAGACATTTGCACTCATACAAGGTGGGAGTCCTCAGGTTTCATCAATTTTTCCTGCATCAGATGCCCCTGGCCAGACCCCTTGCTGCCCTGAAGGGTCCTCCGATTCAAAGGACAAGGTTTAGAGGGGCATTGGGGTGGGGGGCTGCAATGCAGGAAGGAGGTAAGAAAGCTTTGTTCTATGAATGGAGCTCTACTCACAAAAGTTAGGCTACAAGCCAGTACACATAAATTAATGAAAAGAAAGTTATGTTTGCTCCCTACCTTTTCAAATATAGGATCCTGGATGTCTCTCTGCATGCTCTCATTCTGTATGTGGAGTACGGCATCATGCACAGTCAGGAAAAACATATCCTTTTGAACGCTATCATCAAAAAATGCACAGTGGTCCAGTGTTTTGATAATGTGCTCTGAAGAGTTGAAAACAGCAACAACAACCAAATAAAAAGCAAATTGCATACTCAGATCTACCCCAACATCACTGTGTGCACAATCTATTCATTCCCCCCTCCCATTTTTAGCAAAATTATAAGTTCACAGCCAACTTCATCCCACAAAAATAAAATAAAATAATAAATAAATAAATAACCAACCAACCAATAAACATAGCCCTGTATGGTCAAAATTATAAATAATAGCTCTCGTAGTATTTTCAGTGTCTCCTCATCCCATATGCATCAAACTGTTTTTACTGTATTTTATTAAACTCAAACAAAAGCCACAACCAAGGACCAAAAATAAATGTGCTTCTATAGCATACAGTATAATAATACATACAGATTAGTAAATAAGTCGGTCTTTACAGGACCCTTATACAAATCTTTCCATAGAAAAATAAGCATATGCAACTCGCAACTTACATGCATTTAACTTGTGCACATTCAGTTTTACACAACTGGCAATAAAACAAAAATTATTTAAAAGGGGGTGAAAAGGAGGTGGGTGCCCAGGGGAAAAACTTTGGCAATCCCACTTGCCATTGCACATAATTTGTTTTGACTATGCTATATGTGATTTTGGCTTTAGGCGCTATCCCTAGAACATAAAATTCCCACGCAAGTTGAGAGCTTACTGTGTGGTCAAAACACTAATCTGTATTGTAGGTTCTATCTCCTTAATAATTATTTCCCCAATGAACTTAGTTATTAAGTTCCAAAATTCAGTTAGTATCAGACATTTCCACCAAAGGTGCATGTATGTGCCTCTGACACCGATCCCTTTCCAACAGTCAGGATAGGCTGCAGACATTGTGTGCAAGATCTGCATGGGGCTGCAGAACCCCTTCTGCGACAGTCAGTGTATCTGCTATTTCTCAGTCTGGCCTTTGGAGGTTCGGACATGGAATTGGTTGAGGTTAGTGTTAAGTTGTGGGTAAGCATAGCAGACGACACAGCAATCTCTCCAAAGCAGCTCTTTATTTGGAAGCCAGAACAGAACTGAACTGCATTGCCGAGCTGGCCTGCTTTCATAGAGGCTGGCTCAAACAATGTATCAAACATAATTCAAAGTTCCCTCCTAAAGTTCCCTCCTAAAGTTCCCTCCTAAAACAACTGTCAAGGACCTGAGGGAAAACTATATACACTAATACATAACACCTAGTGTATAGGTAAAGGTAAAGGGACCCCTGACCATTAGGTCCAGTCGCAGATGACTCTGAGGTTGCGGCGCTCATCTCGCTTTACTGGCCGAGGGAGCCGGCGTACAGCTTCTGGGTCATGTGGCCAGCAGGACTAAGCCGCTTCTGGTGAACCAGAGCAACACACAGAAACACCGTTTACCTTTCTGCTTGAGTGGTACCTATTTATCTACTTGCACTTTGATGTGCTTTCAAACTGCTAGGTTGGCAGGAGCTGGGACTGAACAACGGGAGCTCACCCCGTTGCGGGGATTCAAACCACTGACCTTCTGATCGGCAAGCCCTAGGCTCTGTGGTTTAGACCACAGAGCCACCCGTGTCCCACTCATAGCTGCCAAGTCTCCCGTTTTTAGCGGGAACCCCCCCCCCCGTATTTAAATCCGTTTCCCTCTGGCAGCCCGGATGGTAAAATATCCCTTAAATCTCCTGGATTTACACAGCTCCTCTCCCTGAACCTTCCCCTCCCCTCCCTCTTCCCCAGAAGCAGCCGCTTGCAAAGGCAACATCTTCCCCGGCCGAGCAAGCAAGCAAACAACTGCATTTTCTCCTGATCTCTGGAACGGAAGACGGAATTTTTGCTGTGAGGCAGACTGCTTTCACAGCGATCTTTTGGTGAGCGACTAATCCCTTCCCCCTTAAATTTTCCCAGAACACCCCCAAAATGGAACTAACTTTCCTCCCTGAACCCCAATAAAACAGGGCTTAAAACGGGGGACTCCCTCTCTCTAAAAAAGCTAAACAGCTTTGATCCGAATCCCTAAAAACGGGGCTCTCCTCTCCCCAAAAAACAGGGGGGAGATTTTTTAAATCATTGCCAGATTTTAATCCTGAAAGTAGATCGCAGTAGATTGCATCTCTTTTTCCTCCCTGTGCAGTACTGTATATTGTGTGCAAAAAAGGAGGAATCTGGAGGGTGTGTGTGTGTGTGTGTTGGGGTGATTTGCACATCCACCCTTTTGTATGTGCCATCATGTTCTTAGGGTGTGTTATGTGTGGTTGCTTTTGCCTACTGTTTAGACAGCCGCCCCTTTTAAGCCTCTGTATTGGCAAAATTGTGTTGGTGAATAATAGCAATAATAATTAAGCAGGCGTTTTAACTCTCTCAAGGTCGTATTGTATTTTTTTTAATCATGGGGGGGGGGACCCAACGTTTTGGTTACAGGTGCTATAGGGAAGAGTGATAAGCTTACTGATATGCATAAACTGCTACTTTCCAAACTCTGATCAATAAGCATTTAAATCACGGTTATTTCCCCAAAAGCAGCGTTGTTGAAAATGTACTTTGTGTATAGCCCAGAGACTTTAAAATAGAAAATTGGGAACCAGAAGCCTTGAGCTATTTTGTTGGCTGGGGGGGGGGGGGAGTCCTGGCTCTGTTAAAACCTGTGGCAAAATTCCCATCTGACCTCCTTGGGGGGCAGAATTTCATCTGTTTCAGTTTGGCCTTGGGAGAAAAAGCAGAGTAGAATCTTCATTTTCCTTGTGGTGAGAGAGGGGTCAGCAACCTTTTTCAGCAGGGGGCCGGTCCACCATCCCTTCCAGGCATGTCAAACCTGCGGCCCTCCAGATGTTTTGGACTACAATTCCCATCTTCCCCAACCACTGGTCCTGCTAGCTAGGGATCATGGGAGCTGTAGGCCAAAACATCTGGAGGGCCGCAGGTTTGACATGCCTGCGGCTTAGACCATGTGGTGGGCCGGACTATATTTTTTTTGGGGGGGGTGAACAAATTTCTATGCCCCACAAATAACCCAGAGGTGCATTTTAAATAAAAGCACGCAATCTACTTGTGTAAAAACACCAGGCAGGCCCCACAAATAACTCAGATATGCATTTTAACACACATTCTACTCATGTAAAAAGTGGGGACACTGAAAAAAGACTGGATGCAGGTGGGATGAAATGGACCAGACCTTTGGAGAATGCTAGATCAAGTTGTGTGGAGGGAATATTAAAGCTGCCATCTGATACACATTTATTTGGGGGAAACCCCACGCAAATGCAGTGGGATTTACTTCTGAGTAAACATGGATAAGATCAGATTGCAGCTTGCCTGTTTCTGGCTTGCCTCAAGGCAGGGTGACCAATAGATTGGAGGGTCCTGATTAAACTAAGAAATAATATGTATCAGTTACACATTGGTTGCCCAGCAAAATAAACAAATACGGTACAGCATAGCACAATTAATAACAGGCCAGCACCTTGAGTGCCAGACAAATTCCACTTAAGCAGTTCAACCTTAGGCTTGATGAGAAGAGGGTGTACTTTCTATAAAGGCTTTTGTGTACAGACATACCGTAGACACACACACATCCTAAATCCCTTCCGGAGTGGTTGACTAGTCATGGGCAGAGCCGGCACCGGAAGTCGCTTCTGCGCATGTCCAGACATGCGCAGAAACAACTTCCGGTGCCGTGCCGCTGGGATCCCTTATTTTTAAACAGGAGACTTGGCAGCTATGGTCCCACTCCCATGGTGTTACCACTCCCTTTGGTAAATAGCAGCTTGAAGATTATATTAATCAGGAAAACATCAGATGGGAAAGAAGTATCCCTGGTCATTTCTCACTGCCATGGTCCTGGTTGATTCTGCCTTTCCCTACAAACAGATGGCTGCTAGCAATCTTTTCAAAACAACAGGAGATCCAGTCACAGATGTCCTGACTTCATGTCTAATTTGGTTCTGAGAGCGAAAATACCCCTTTCCAAGCTAGCATTGCAACAGTCCCTAGTAGAGGCTGTCTCTTTGCTTCCGTTCTGTTAGCTTATCATTAAAATGCTGTTCACTCCAACAAGGTCTGCAAAATACTCAGTAACTATGCAGAATCATGAGGAAACCCACACCTCTCTATTACATGAATCTGAATCTGCCTTATACCAAGTCAAGCTTTTGGTCCAACTGGTCCACTACTTACTCCAACTGTCAGAAGAACTCAGCGGTCTCAGGCAGAGTACCTTCCCAGCCTTGCCATATGAGTCCTTTCTAAACCAGTCCTTTCTACCAGGAATTGCTTTGCCAATGATGGTGTCTGCAAAGCATGCACTCTGCTATGTGGCCTCTGCACTTGGTTTGCTACTCTGAATGAATGCAGTCTATTATTAGCAAATGGGTTGATATCTGTTTACCTAAATGTGACGCGATGTACACTTTCACATCAATCCTTTCAAATTCTTTGACAATCTGAAAAGAAAAAAGGTTGGGGTTATCTTAAATGTATTCTCAAGGACATTTTTGATAAGTAGCCTGTTTCTAGAACTGATTGACACCACATTTCAGCCCACAGTAGAACAAAATACTGTATGGCTCTCTTTAATAGACAGTGGTGTCTTTTAGGGCCATTGAGACAATTAGGACTTGTTCAATTGTGTGCCCAATTCACAACTGTATGAATGGTCTTTTAAAAAGTAAACAGCAGGTTTGGGGACCATAACTCAACAGGAAAGGAGAGCTTTTCCTCCATTGCAAATTGCAGGTGGAAGGAAACAGTTACTGTGGATCAAGTTTACAGTGGGGGACAAAGAGTTTAAGCCCCTTACTCCTTCTCATAGTCACAAATTGGGGTTCAGGCCCCACACACCTGCTATTTACAATTTTTATAAAATGTATGATTGCTTTCTTTGACACCCTCACTACCACTTTCTGCTGACTCTCCTTGCATGCAGGGATTAAGGCTGCTATTCTACTACTGTATTGCTATTCCACAGCAACAGCAAACGCACTCAGGAGCAATTGTGCTATTAGTGCATCTCATCATTCCACAGGTCAACAGGAGCACTAACCATTTCAGTCAGAAAAACCCACATGTTGCACATGAATCACAGAACGAGCTAGTAATCCCATAAATTAAAATTATTGTGTTCTTTAAAACTTTTTTTGTAAGGTGATAAAAGATTCTTACTGTTTTCATAACTCTCACTGCTACTACATCCATGAAAGATACAGCTCCAAAGTCGAAAATCAGACTGTGAAGAGACACTTTGGGAACATTGACTTTGACGGGGAGTTCTGCATTCCAGTCCACCTGAATTTCTACTTCTCTAGTTGGAACATCAAGATCTTCAGGATCTTCTGGGTCCTCATCAAATTCAAATGCTTCATTAGTCCTACCAGAATCGCTGATGATACCATTCTGATACAAAAAAATTCATAGTATATTCAGCAAAATTCTGATTAACAAACAAAACTTTAGACACCCCCTGCCCTAATAAAATATTTTAAATCGACTTTCAAGTTTTCTTTATATATGACCTGATTGGGCATTTGCTTTGTTGGGACTCAATATTGAAGCCACAATTATTTAACTGTCATATTGTGTTTATGCATATAGGCACATATCACACATACAATTGCATAAAAGAATTACATTTGCTTTACTGCATGCCAGGAAAAAAGGAAAACAAATCATTGGGCTGTTTCCAACATAAGTTAGTCTTCATTGACTAAATTCATTGATTCCAGTTGGCCTCCTCTAAGTATGACAGAGTCAGAAACAGCCTGTTGTTTACACAAACAAGCAAACATCAAATTCTGTGCCCAGAAAAAATATATGGAGATACAAATGTTGAAATTCTCAGGAATGCAGATCCTTCACTGTATTTCAGTCTCCACTATGCTATGTGCACAGGTAGACGAGCACAATCCTGCCTCTATTCAATCAGTTAACGAATTGCCATGGAACCAGATTCCACTCTTGAAGTTGAGGTTCCTCTCCCTTGCCAGGGTACCACAACTCTAGGTTAGAAAAGGGACTTCTCCTCTTCTATTTGAACTCTATCCACATCAGTTAGTTGGGTCTTGAGGATCCGGGCTACCTACATATGTGTCTAATACTGTGATCCTATGCTCACATATCTGGGAGCAGAAATACATAGGGCCGAGTTACCTTCTAGCTCTGATCCTAGGATCTCTAATTTAACCTGGTTGCTTGACTTGCTTGCTCCAGCTCTTGTAGCACTGTAGCATTGCTCTCTGTCTGTCTGTCCCTCTGCCAGAACTCCCTGTTTTTCTGCCCAAGGAAAGCGTAATGATAGATACAGTAGACGTTGTCCAGAAAATGTATTTGGAAACAGAGTCGGTCCCTCTCAGATGACACTCCATTTTTATACCAACAGAAACCACTAGCATAGGTTATGCTAGTCATAGAGCATCTTCCTGGCAAGATTTCCGATCCATCATCTCCCATTTAGATTTCCTGTTTCCTGTTACAAATATTAGTAATTTCTTGCTGCATAAACAAAATAGGCAGATACAAAACCAGTGCTTATATTTCAGGCCCGTTGTTTATGTCAAACCCCTTTGAACCATGGAGTAAAGAGGGAATAATGATATTTTACTTTGGTCGCTTTCAATTTTCCCTTCTTGATTAGCTTCTGTATCTTCCTCAGAGCCTTTAGCCTCTTGTTATATACCCGCATGGCATCAAATCCCACCTGCAGAAAGCAGAATTGAACAAAGATATTCTATTATTTGTGTTACTGGTAAGCTGGGGGGGGACAGGACACTGGCCACAATCCATTGAAATCAATGGGCTTAAGTGAATTGTCATTAAAAAAAATCCATTGCTATCCCACCTTTCCTCTATTATAGAATTCAAAGCAGTATGCATAATCTAGTCCAGGCATCCCCAAACTTCGGCCCACCAGATGTTTTGGACTACAATTCCCATCTTCCCCAACCACTGGTCCTGTTAGCTAGGGATCATGGGAGTTGTAGGCCAAAACATCTGGAGGGCTGCAGTTTGGGGATGCCTGATCTAGACACTGACTAGATCAGACCTGCTTAGCTTCAGCAAATTTACCACATCCTGTTTCTTCAGACTGTCCCTGGCGATTCTCCCTTTCTTGTTTTCAGAGATGGACAAATCACTATTTCTGGTCTGTGTCAGTTTTGCATGTAGTTATTCATAAGTCAATTCAGTTCCACTTTCACATTAATCTGTGGATCTTTTATTTTTTATTTTAGAAATCTGTATGGAAGTTCATATTTAAATAATACACACTTACCATGTATTTGAGTAAAAAATGAGTAAGAAATTATATTTTTTGAGTAAAAAATGGGGGGGTTGTCTTATACACACACACACACACACACACACACACACACACTATATTTGTATGCTGCCTTTCCACAGTTCAAACTGTGCTCAAGGCAGCTTATAAAATGAAAAAAAAATACATCACTACAATGTAACAAAGGTAGTCACAATGAGATCTATAATAAAGATACAAAAAACCAACAATAAATAATATATATATTTTATAACAAAATACACAATAAAATATGTATTTTATCTCTATGTATGTATTACTTTCGCGGGACATGGGTGGCGCTGTGGTCTAAAGCACAGAGCCTAGGGCTTGGCAATCGGAAGGTTGGCAGTTTGAATCCCCACGACGGGGTGAGCTCCCGTTGTTCGGTCCCAGCTCCTGCCCACCTAGCAGTTCGAAAGCATGTCCAAGTAGATAAATAGGTACCGCTCCAGCGGGAAGGTAAACAGCGTTTCCGTGCGCTGCTCTGGTTCACCAGAAGCAGCTTATCTGGCCACATGACCCAGAAGTTGTCTGCGGACAAACGCCGGCTCCCTTGGCCTATAGAGCTAGATAAGCGCCACAACCCCAGATTCGTCCACAACTGGACCTAACAGTCAGGGGTACCTTTACCTTTTTTATGTATTACTTTGTTCTAAAATATGCACTTCTATTTGCATTTTGGTACATTTTTGAGCTGAGAACTATTTAATGTAATTTCGCAGGTGTGTGAAGTCTAAAGGATAATGAAGTGTTAATTGCTACATTAGTCTGAGATTTGTGAATTAGGTCATTTTGCTTAAGATGCAGGCCAAATGAAATTCTCCTCCATCCATACTTGGATTGTGGCTGCTGCACATAGGAAGTGTTCAGAATGCGGGTTCTCTATCATAGAGAGCACGATTTGCGGTGGGGGCTAGCAGACCACTCCTAAGTTCAAAGCATAGCTGCCAAGTTCTCCCCTTTTTTAAGGGAAATTCCCTTATGCTGAATAGGCTTCCTCGTGAGAAAAGGGAAAACTTGGCAGCTATGGTTCAAAGGTGGAGGCATGAGTGGCCACCATCCGATTGGTCCTGGGCTGTTGTTGGGCAAATTAGTATGTTGCAAGTTGTAGGTCCAACCCCTGGGTTATAAAAAGCTAAATGCATGGTTTCCCTTTCTCTTTGGCTGCGTTTCGGATCCCCACCCTCCCTCCACTGTTTTTAGGCCTCTGTGTCGACATTGCTGTGCCTCTCAAGGGGTCACCTGTATTCAGGGGCCTGGTAGGAATTTTTTCCATTTGGCTGATTGGCTGGTGCCATCTGGTTTTTTGCCTACTGAGTAGCAAATAGTCACAACTTGTAAGGTTGGCGGTTAGGCATTGGTTATTTTGGTTGTATTAAGGGGTCTTATTGATTCTGTTGCCCCAAGTTAATGCCTGCGTGGTGGGGGAAATTCTGGTCAGGAATACAGGGGCTCTATGCAGTGTCCGTAACCCCAGGTCGGGGACCAGGACCGCGTATTGAGCCCCTGGGAGCCTGAAGGGAGAGGAGAGAGTTCATGCACCCGGGTCCCCGTCTCTCCCTGTAGGATTTCCCCGTGTTGACAAGGCAAGTTATTATTATTTCTGTCCTTAGGTGACAGTTGAGAACCAATGCCTACGCAACCACTCACATATTTTGTATTTAATAAAGTTGTGGCCAAATTCATGCCAAAAACCATTAACCAAAAATTCTGTCTATGTCGTGAGTTATTTGAGGGGTGGTTTTGGGGACCTCCGCGTGCAAATATCACAGGCTACTCACAGTGGATTTGATGCTGCTTCTCAAGCCATCAATGTTAGCATAAAAGATTGGACTTGAAAATTTGAGAATCTTCACTCCTTCTGGTTCAACCACCTGTTACAGAAAACATTTTTCAGTTGAAATGAGCATGAATTTGTGCGGTGTTTCTGCCATTCTGCTAGTGCTGGGCTGCTAAATTGACTCCTTTCCCCCTTTTGATCCCTTTTAACCACTGTTAACATTATTACATCACTGACAGCCTACCTTTCACCTCTGTCTACATGGGCTCCTGGAATACCACAGATCTCTTCTCCAAGGTCTGTTGCAAAGTCATCAGGTGCAGTTTTAACCACTGAAAGGTTACCAGAAACTGAGGGGATGGGTCCATTTAGGGGATGGGTTGGCCATTCCATCACAGTTGCTCATACAAAAAGTGTACTTTATTGCAGAAGAAGGATTCTAAATATTTAAAGAATGAATGAGGGCAACACCCCCCCCCGGCAACTCTTTATGCAGGGAATATAGACGTTTCTCCACTCAAATCACAAATCATGGTGCAAAAATAAGTTGCTGCAAGCAATACCACTTCATCTTTTGCAACAATGCCCTTCCTTTAGCTCGCTAGATGGATCACTGCATTTCTACCCCATCCAGCAAGACTTCCCTCTTAACTATAATTCTTCAACAATTGAACAATTGTCATCTTATCGCTGCAGGATAATGACTAGTAAACCTCCAAGCAGCTCCAACAAAAAAACAATAATCTGATGAAATATTAACTTGTTAGAAAGTCTTACATTTTTGTATTCTTTTATGTTCTTATATAGGTCTGTGCCAGGAACGCTGCCAAGGCTACCCCAGGAAGGACTGACAAAAACAAAACAAAACAAAACATTGATCAAAGTACATAACCTAATGTTAAATTAATGTATTATACAGAACGGTTTGTTGCAAGTAAACATTGGCTGAACTGCTATTAATTACTTAATCTGTAAACTAGATAGCAAGATACGGAAAGCATAAAAAGCTCATTTCATGTGAATTGACAAGGGCTTACTTATTTTGGTAGTGGAATGGTTCTTAAACCTGATTTTATGAGGACAACTCTTCTGGCTTGCTTGTTTTTTGTGGACTACCACGTTGTCTTACTTTGCAGCCAGCTATGAGGGAGGATCATTAAACACTTTTGAATTAAAGCTCAACCAGTACATTGATCTTCTGTGACCATGATCCAATTTGTTTGCACAAAATAGGTAGAACAGCACACATGTTTCTTGAGTCTTTCCCCCACCCCAGTTTACACCTGCAGCGAAATCAAGTGGTAACACTTTCCCTAGATTCTTCCACTTCAGATAGGTATTTGAATGCTAACCCATAAAATAACATGATGTATACCCTTCTCACTGACACACTAATTTTCTTTGTTGTTATTATTTTTACAAATTATTCACCCCAAGATCCCAGGTCAGGTTATCTCAAATTCAATTCAATATTAAAACAGTTTGAAAGAACTTAAAATGTGTTGCAGTAGAGAAGTATTATTTAAAAAAAAAACTCCTCACCATAATCTAAAAGTAGAAAAACTGAGAAAAATCTTCCCAAAGATACAGAAAGGTGACTTTGTTTCTGCAAAATGCATAAACTGTGCCCTAATACTCTGCTTTATTTGCACAGCTCAGAGTTTCTTCAAAACAGTTCCCCACAACCTGGTACGCTCCAGCTTGAACTCCAACCTGCCCAGGTCAAACCAGAGCAGCCAATGGTCTGGGATGATGGGAGTTGTAGTCCAACAGTACCTGGAAGGTACCACATTGAGAAGCCTGGTTTAAGGCATCCATTTCAGCCATCTGCCTGGCTGAAGAATATACAACTTGTAATTCTAAAATGAGAAGTGGTGTCATGTTTTTGTGCCCCTTGGGAGAACATCAAACCACTGGTATTTACGTAATAATAAGTTATCAATTAACTGGACAGTGTAATTTTTACCATGAAGGAAGTGTGCCTTCCTGCGCTCCATGGTGGGATCCAATACGATCCACACTGACAACTCAGACATCCGAGTTCAGCATCATTTAACAATTAACTATTAATTTTACCATAATTCTCAGTCTTTATCTCAAATAATACTTTCCCCGGCATCCTCCACAACAATAGAGCCACTTCAAGTTTCCAAAGTGTGTGTCAAAGCAAATTCTGTATATTCCTGCGTATATTCCTGCGTATAAGACTACTTTTTAACCCAGGAAAATCTTATCAAAAGTCGGGGGTCGTCTTATACGCTGGATCGTATTTCTTATAGGCGAATATATCCCAAACTCTATATTTTAACTGGAAAAGTTGGGAGTCGTCTTATACGCCCAGTCGTCTTATACGCCAGAATATACGGGTATTTGTTGACTTCCATTCCTTTGACACTATCTTTGAGTTAGCCTAAGCATGAACTGCTTTAAATTCTATTCACTCTCCCAAATATTCCACCTAATCTTCTTTCATTTAGATTGGAGATGGGGAGCTTGTGGTCCTAACAGGTGTTGCTGGACTCCAGTTTCCAGGCAGCATAGTCAACAATGAGGGGTGATAGGAGTTTGAGCCACAACACCTGCTCTACGTCATAAGCAGAATATGTTAGCAGTGATTTCCTTCTTAGCTAATCAGCTAGGTTTCCCCCAGATTCCTTATCGGCACCATATGCTATCTTTTCCTGCATGTATCAATGTGATGTGTGTGAGCAAAAGTTCTGACACTGATAAAAATAATGCTTAGCTAGAAATGTAAAAAAGGGAGGCTGTTTACACATCGAGAGCCTTACAACGTTCAGGAAAGCACAGGGTACCACAACAGGAATTTTTAAACAAGAGCAGCCAGTGCAGTGGAACAGTGCAGGGCTGCTGCTCTCTCAACAGCAGCAGCATCATCACCAACTACCAGGTTGGGGCAGGGTGGCAGCAAAGACAGAGCTGTGCAGCACTGCCAGAGTTCTGAACTGGCTTTGCCGATGCAGTTGTGATGCCCCAACCTCACCACCACGCTGCCTTGCCCTGATACTAAAATGGTACTGCCTTGCCCTGGTACTAAAATGAAACTGTTATGCACCACAGTGGGTCATTTATTTAGAATGTAAAAGTCCATTGTCGCCTCCAGGAGCACTTGAAAGGAGACCAAATGTCAACAGCAGTACCAGAACAGAACAGAACTGCCTTGGCCTTCTTTCAGTAGCTTAATGTGGTTTTGACTCCAACTATTTACAGCCTGTTGGCCTAGTTCTGTCTACACTGTTCCATATTCTCATATCTATTTATGCATTTTCTATTTTCTCACTCTTAACGGGCTATGTGGAAGTAATTTCAGCCGTGTGTGGTGTGATTTATATTCCATGATCCTTTTCCAATTTTAAAACTAGTGACACTGTCCGCTTGCAATAGCAGAACAATAGTAACTTGTGTCACTCTTCTTCTTTTGTATTCATTTATTTACTTGTCTTCTTGGGAGTGCAATGGCAGAAACTGCCCCTGCCTAGATAATAGTTACTTACAATTGAACTCTCAGGACAACCGTCAGCAGTGCAAACACCAGACCAGCAAGTAACCCCAAATCTAGTCCCAGAATGATGGACGATACACATGTGAAAACCCAGATCATCTGGAAAAGAAAACACAAGAAAAGTCAGACCATAATCCCATTAGTAGACAGGGTGATTCCAGCCAGCCACTGAAAGCAGACTTTTGTAGAGCAGAGAAATGAGAAGATGTGAGGAAGCAGCTGGGGCTGCCTCTCTCACATGGGAGGAAATCCCACAGGCATGGCACGGAGTGTTATTTCAGAGGGAACGTGCAAACCATGCTTCGTCATATAAAAGTAATAATATATCCCTCCATACAGAAATCAACAACGTTAGCAGGAAGGATTCTAATCTAGCCTTCTTACTAATTTGTTGTTTGACATAGTAACCAGTGAATCCAACACTGTACATTGGTGCATTTGTTCTATGCAGGACATCCCGCCCCAATGACTTGGGATTCTTAATTATTTATTTATTGTGAATTAAAATGAAAAGCAAAGGGTAAGCATTTAATTGGGTTGATGGTTCACACGATAAAGGACTCACAGCATCTGCCTTGCTCTGCCTCCACAGACGGGGTACATCAAATATTTGCATGAACATCCCTTTCAAGTTGGCAATGACCACAGCTGCCAACACAGACTGCAAAGAAAGAAAGACACATTAACCTGTATTAAAGGAAAACACAGGCAGTATGTGTATTTGCATGCAGTCTTTGTGTGTGAGCAGTAACAGGAAGATAACAGGAGAATGCTTTCTGTTTATCAGGAAGCAGACTAAAACATTGCTTAAGTGTTGTTGTTGTTTAGTCGTTTAGTTGTGTCCGACTCTTTGTGACCCCATGGACCAGAGCACGCCAGGCACTCCTGTCCTCCACTGCCTCCCGCAGTTTGGTCAGACTCATGTTGGTAGCTTCGAGAACACTGTCCAGCCATCTCATCCTCTGTCGTCCCCTTCTCCTTGTGCATCTTTCCCAGCATCAGGGTCTTTTCCAGGGAGTCTTCTCTTCTCATGAGGTGGCCAAAGTATTGGAGCCTCAGCTTCAGGATCTGTCCTTCCAGGGAGCACTCAGGGCTCACTGCTTAAGCTCGCATTGCTTAAGTATATGCACCCAAAAATGGTGCGATAAGAAGTGCAATAATAAAATACCTTCTGCAAAGGTTCAAGCAGTTTCCCCAAGGCTACAATGGCAATCAGTACGATTCCAGCTGAGATTATTCCAGCAATCTGAAAAAGATGTTTTAGATAAAAAGGAAATAGAGTTTCTATAATGTATGTTTTTTGTATAACAGACTTTAGTAGGCTATTTATTCTTATTATGGATTGTAGGTTGTTGTTTGGCGGGGGAAGCATAGGGACAAGTTCAAAAGCAATAAGCAAGTTTTTACTTAAGTGGTACAGTAGTATTTTTTTTAAAAAAGTGGATGTTTTTAAATTTTCTTTCATAGGGATATGCCAAATGCACACAGCAGAGTTTGCATTTTAATGTCCTTCCTAGCTGCAGCTGCTTTCTTTTTAAAGTACTACTGACTGACTGTGAATGTGAACTTGCAGTCATCTGATTACTCCTCCAAAAACCCAGGTTCCTACTTGGGATGGGCAGCCCCCACAAACTTCCATTTGAATCCCCCTGAAGCTACATACTCACTTAATACCTGAGTGATCAACGAAGCATTCAGATGACTGCCCACCTGACATCACTGAATTTAATCTGGGTTCAGGGAGATTATTTATTTATTTATCTATCTCTGGAATTCCTACTGCATGCAGGTTAAGGTAATACCATTCAGGTGCTATAGTCTTCTCTTAATGTGCTCCCTTCGTTTTATGTCAGGGAAGCTGGTGTCCAGGAAGTCAGTGAAACGTTTGGCTTTGCATTAAAAAATGCCACCCACAAAATCGGTAACAATGAGATTTCGAAGAATCACTGTGCGCTAAGCAATACATCGATTAGAATAGTCTTTATTGTTTCTTCTGATCAAGCGGAATTACCTGGGTTTTCCCACCAGTGCTTTCTTGGACTGCTGTGCGGGACAGAGCAGTGGTGGCAACGAAGCAAGAGAAGGCCCCTGAAAAAATATTGCTGATCCCAAAGGCAATAAATTCCTAGAAGATTAGAAGATCTTGGTGTTAAGATGATAATTTTTCCCCCCTAAGAAATAAAGCTTTCTCCCTACATATAAATATTATTTTGAACTGTAAATTGGGAAGGACTAGACCCAGTTTCAAAACTGAATCAAATCATAGCTGCCAAGTTTTCCCTTTGCTCGCGAGGAAGCCTATTCAGCATAAGGGAATTTCCCTTAGAAAAAGGGAGAACTTGGCAGCTATGAATCAAATGAAGTTGTAGCTGAACTTTTATGGTACATTTGAGGTGCAGTCATTTTTCTTAATAGTGTGGAATTATGGAACAAGTTCCTTTTTAGGACTTGACCAATGGCAGATTTCTGTAGGCTGCCATTGGTCTGTAGCTGTTCCTAGAAATAGACATATAAATGTAAAGGCACAGCTGCTAAAGAAGAAACAGTGGGAAGAAGAGTAAAAGAAAACCCAATTGCCTTAATAAAAAAATAGGTTTGGCAAATTCCAATTGTTTAATTTGTACTTGCCCTAGTTCCATATATACCATATATTGAATATTGCAATAGAAATAGCCTTCATACTATCTCAGATATGCATTCTTATATACTACTCAAAAAAGATAGCAAAGATAAATGCTCCATTAGAAATCTGGTTCAAGCAGAATCATCTTTTAAAAAGGGAGAAAGAAATACTTCTTCCTAACAGCTAATATGAAAGTGAATTGGATAAAATGACAGGGCAACCAAAACGATCAACGGGATAGAGCAATTCCCCTATGTGGAAACGATGCAATGTTTGTTATTTTTTTTAGTTTAAAGAAAAGACAACTAAGAGGTGACATGACTGAAGTTCATGAAGTTATACATGGCATGGAAAAGTGGATAGAAGAAAAGGTTACCCCTCCTTCGTGGCACTAGAATTCATGGATATTGAATATTGGCTGAATGTTGGAAGATTTGGGGGCAGGCAAAATAATGTACTTCTTCATGCAGCAAATATGTATACTGTGGAACTCTCTCCCACAGGAGGCAGAGATGGTCACGGACTTGGCTGACTTCTAAAGAGGATTGGACAAATAATACAGAGTTGGGGGAGGGCTCAACATTGGTCTGTTATTGGTGCCAATTCCATGTTGCTCTCAGATCTAGTTCCACCCTTGATGAGAAACACTGGCACCATTTGTGGGGGAGTCCTGGGTGCCTGGGCATACAGAAAATTTTGTTGGGACCTTCCTGAAGCTGCAATGGGTCCCATTGGGGCTCTTCCTGCCGCGTGACATCACACACATGCCATGCACGTGATGTCATAGGTGTGCGCCGGGCACCCACAAAGTGAGGCAGAATCTGGCACGCCTTATGGGGAATAGTTTATTACTCATTTAAATCTGACAATTGAATTACTTATTTTCCTAATATATCCACTAAGTAACTTCACCTATAAACATCCCCACAATGGCTGAAAAATAAGTGTGCTCCTCTCCATAAATAAGATTCAGCTTTCACTTCGCAGTTTATAAAAAGTACTTTGGTTTCACATACCTGATTTCCATCAATAGCATAGTCATATTTGGTTGCATACACTTTGCCCACAGACACAGCTATTGCATAAGCAACAATGGCAATGGAAAAAGCAGATGCTATCATGTCCCCAAACATGCTGACCGCTGGAGGTTCGGGAGGCAAAAATCTATATATAAAAAAGGAGAAAAATGTGTGTGTGTGCATTTGTTTTTCCCCCTACAAATACTACGACAACTATGACTAACAAATTATTATGATGGCACTTTTCAACTCTATAATGAAACGATTTGGGGAGGTGGAGATGTAACCCATTGGTGCTTCTCCCTGCAGTAAACAGACAACATTTACTCGTAAAATAATTTGTTGCAAAATACGTTGTATATTCTTCATTTAGTTGGAGATCCCCAAAAGGCAAAAGCCACTTGTAACATGAAAGTCCTTCGGATAAAATGCATTGCCAACTATTCATAGTAACTGTGCTTGCAGTAATGTGGCATGATTTCACTTGTCTGTCCCACAGACATGCCTGCTTGCCCTGCCTCCATGTGTTTACCCTGCTGCCTGAGAATTGTATGTACCTGTGTAGTCCAAATTGCACAACTATCTAAAAATGTTATCCTCTCCATCCATCCATCCAAATACACCAAACATGTCTTGGATTCACCTTGTGGGGGGGGGAACCTTAACAATTTATTTGCCAAGTTGCTCCTCTTTCCCGCCCTACCACCCCAGCCTCTGCGTTTTCTCTTAAAGCTACTTCTAATATTTTACCATAACACAGAGCAGGGGAGGGGAATGTGAAGATTGGACCTGGTTTTGTTTCACCATATGTACCGGTATATATTCATTGTGCAATTCTACCAGCTGGAGTTTAGCACATGTACATGATGTAGTCAACTTGACTCCACTTTCACTTGATACATGACTGAGCCATTCCCCCCCCTATATTTGAGTACATCTATGTCAGTTGGTTAGAGCATGGTGCTAATAATGCCAAGGTTGCAGGTGTGATCCGTGTCTGGGACAGCTGCATGTTCCTGCATTGCAAGGGCTAGATCAGGCACCCCCCAACTTGGCCCTCTAGATGTTTTGGGACTACAGCTCCCATCATCCCTAGCTAACAGGACCTGTGTTCAGGGATGGTGGGAATTGTAATCCCAAAACATCTATAGGGCCAAGTTTCAGGATGCCTGGGCTAGATGATCCTCAGGGTCCCTTCCAACTCTATAATTCCATAATTCTATGTAGATAAAAAGATTATGTATGAAGTGGCTATACAGTTACTATTAAAAGCTGAGCCATTAGTGTGTACTTGAAATATAGCTGCCCAGCCCACTGACTTTACACACACACACACACACACACACACACACACACACACACACACACACAGTGGTACCTCGGGTTACAGATGCTTCAGGTTACAGACTCCGCTAACCCAGAAATAGTACCTCAGGTTAAGAACTTTGCTACAGAATGAGAACAGAAATTGTGCGGCGGCAGCAGGGCGGCGGGAGGCCCCATTAGCTAAGTGGTACCTCAGGTTAAGAACAGTTTCAGGTTAAGAACGTACCTCCAGAACGAATTAAGTTCTTAACCACTGTATATATATACCGTATATGAATGAACAATCTACACTCACCCACTGGGAATAGATTTAACAATGCCTGCATTGTACTTTTTCTCCAGGTCAACACCATATGAAATGCCAGCGGCGACTATTGTCTAGAATAAAAAGAAATAGCATTATGTTGTTGTTACGAGTTCAGGGTGTTATACCGAGTGCTAGACCCCTCTCATCCCTGGATCCAGCAAGTGTTAATCAAAGCTTCTAACTAGAAATAGAAATACTTTATTGTCACTGTACCACTTGTTTACAGTGAGATTAACTCTTGGAATAGCCAAGCTAGCGTCCTGACAAAGCGATAGCCATTACAGTGGATTAAGGGCATTAAGACTCTTGGTGCAAGACGGTTATTGGGTGGGGCCCCCTCCGTGAGCTGGAGAGAGAGTCAGAGAAATGTTTGAGAGCAATATCTGATTTCTCTTTGAATCCAAGGCTGCAGCTATGGGCGAACCAATACCCTTTGGGGTGTTAATATGCAAATAAACCATATATCATAAAGACACTGCAGTCTCCACTATGCCTCATTCCCGAAGGAAACGCAAACCCTGGGTAAGCACTTGGGACCTTTGGAATCCCATTACGCTTGAAGATTGGGGTGGATTGCAACACTATGAACAGAGAAAACAGATATTGTTCTCCTGTCAATCAAATCCCTTGAGCTTAAAGTTGTTGGCTTACCACAATCACTTCTATAGGAATAGGAACAGGGATCTTGTGTCTGAACCGATCATTTATTTCCTTGACTACCATACAAATAACGATGGTCAGCAGGCCAGCAATGAGATCAGCAATGTTGGTGAGTCCAATATTTTTAAATATATCAATAAGGGTCTAAAAATAAAAAAGACAATGTGAAATGCTACCATTCAGTTTGAATAAACCACATTCTCAGTCTAAGGTCCCATCTGCACTATTCACTTAAAGCTATATATTACCAGTTATTACTTCCCTGGGAAGAGTGATTGGTTGTCAAACCACTCTGTGAGAGAAACTGTGGTCTCCTAACACCTCTCCGTACCCTTAACAAACTAGGGCCCCCAATATTTTTTTAAGGGAAAACCATGACTGTGGTATTATACCACCCTAAAGGAAATACGCATGGGACCCAGGTGGCGCTGTGGTTAAACCACTGAGCCTAGGGCTTGCCGATCGGAAGGTCGGCGGTTCGAATCCCTGTGATGGGGTGAGCTCCCGTTGCTCGGTCCCAGCTACTGCCAACCTAGCAGTTCGAAAGCACGTCAAAATGCAAGTAGATAAATAGGAACCGCTACAGCAGGAAGGTAAACGGCGTTTCCATGTGCTGCTCTGGTTTGCCAGAAGCGGCTTTGTCATGCTGGCCACATGACCTGGAAGCCATACGCCGGCTCCCTCGGCCAATAATGCGAGATGAGCGCACAACCCCAGAGTTGGTCACGACTGGACCTAATGGTCAGGGGTCCCTTTACCTTTACCTTTAAAGGAAATACAGGCATACCTCGATTTAAGCATGCTTTAGTTTGAGTATTTTCAGTTTAACCTGTCTGGAACGGATTAATCCACTTTCCATTACTTGCAATGGGAAAGTTCGCTTCAGGTTAAGTACGCTTCAGGTTAAGTACGGACTTCCAGAATCAATTACAGAAAAGAAAATTAGGAGGGGGGGGATGTAAGACGGATAACCCCATAAAACTGTTCAATGAGGACTGAGCATGCTCAGCTGGCAGGGGGCAAAGTGGGGATGGCAGGTTGACCAGAATCCCGAAGACAAGCACTCCAAAATGCAACATTGTGCTGCAGGTCCTACTTGTATCAAGTAACAGCAAACTCAGGTCCAAAAGAAACAAATGGCTGCGTAGCCAAAAACATATCAACATGTTTGGGAAATCCTAAAGTCTGAAGTAGAAGAAAAAATATTTAAGGGGGAAACCTCAAGGGAGCAAAACCAAAACTAAACCCAAAACAGCCAAGGAGGAATGAGCATGCTCACCGGCCACAGAATGATGACTAACTGTTGCAGGAGGCATAGAAAACAGGAGGGAGGGGGAATGTAGTGGAGCACCCTGAAAGAAGATATGGCTGCCTGAAGACTCCACGCTGTAGCATTTTGTTGCCAGCCCCACTTGTATATAAATGCATACAGTCATACCTCGGGTTAAGTACACTGCGGGTTGCGTACTTTCAAGTTGCGTACGCGGCAGACCCGAAAGTGTTTACTTTCGGGTTCTGCCATGCGCGCATGCGCAGAAGTGTTCTGCGCACTTCGCGCGTGCGCAGAAGCGCTCTATTGGCGCTTCGCACACGCACGCTATGGCCGCTCAGGTTGAGTACTTTTTGGGGTGCGAACGGCACCCCAGAATGGATTGAGTACTCAACCCAAGGTACCACTGTACAGTGATCTAACAACTAAATTAACATCCACTTGGCTGAAACACTAGCTCCAACAGGCTCCTCCCTCAACTGTCATTCCATCAGGCCAAGCACAACCCCCAGTTCAGCAAGACACACTTACATAGATTATGGAAAGGATCCCATTGTAGTTTTGGGTTGGGACATTTAAGACTATCTTCAGCTGTGAAACAAACACTTGAAATGCTGCAGCAGTTGTAAAACCCCCAACCAGTGGATCAGCAAGATATCTCACAATAAAGCCAATCTGAAGAAATCCGAACACTAGCTGGAAAAAGAAGAAGCACAGAATAGTTTTATGAGCTGTTAGAAAGCATTAGAATACCCCACAAATTTAACAATTCAGGATTTAGCCACCTAACATACAGTGATTAAGACTCTTATTTTGTCTGTTTTAATATCTTAGCTACAACTTATGCAATTTATTTATTTAATTTATTTGTATTATGTGGTGTAAAAACAGTAAGAATGAGCACTAAATAAACAGCAACAAAAATTAAAACAATAAATAAAACTAGCGGAATATTCTCACCATTTAAAAATTGTAGGTCTAAGAAAATATCAAGGTTTTCACGTGGCACCCAAGACAATCAAGTAGGTGCCAGGAAGAAAGACTCCCAAAACTGGGGTGCCACAACTAAGAAGGCCCTGCTCCCAGTTTTAACCCACCACACCTCTGTCCATTGGGTCACCCAGAGGAGAGCCTCCAATTATCTCTCAGTACATGCGCAAGCTAGTGAAAAGATTCCTCCACGTATCCTGGTCTCAACTTGTGTAGGACTTAAGAGTAAGTACCAGGGTGACCAGCTGTATGGATTTACATGAAGGCCTTGCTTGTTGTTTTTAAATAGATTTTCAATAATTATTAGTTCTTTTCTCTTTTAATGGTCTGGCTTTCCCACCTTTAAAATGATTGTACTAAAATGCAAGAAGACTAAAAAGCCTTTTTTTCCTGGCTGCAGGAGACAAGATCCGAAATGCAAGGCTTTAATCCCACGACATAAAAGGATACAAATGCTTGGTATTTCTAAACTGTGCAGAACAATAAATGTGAGGCAAGCAAAGTTGCATTCTGTTTTATTATTTGAATACATTTTGGCTCTAATTGAGGAAAATAGTGAGTGTTTAGCATGAAGCTGTTTCTTCTATTATTTCATCAGTTCTGTCATAAAGTATGAAAGCAGCAACATTTGAGACAGTTTTATCCAATCAGCATTACCTGGAGAATTCCAACCAAAAAAGTGATGGTGCTGGCAATGAGCACTCTCTCTGCATCTCTTGATGTGATATCTATAACTGTTTGGTTCAGCCCTGTCACGTTACTGCTGACCATGTGGAATTTTTCATCAGGTGCCATGCTCAGTACTACTGAGCCCACCATCAAACTGACCACTGGAAAAGGTCCTGTTGGGAATAATTTTATATATTTTACATAGCATTTCTTAACAGTGTGCTTCAAACAGCTAAGAATAAAACAACAAAATTAGCTTAAAATGTAGAAACACTAAATTATACTAAACATCCAAAGCAATAATAAAACCAATGTTTCATGAGATCCAGAGCCGAGGGCCTTCTGGCGGTTCCCTCACTGTGAGATGCGAGGTTGCAGGGAACCAGGCAGAGGCATAGCTGCCAAGTTATCCCCCTTTTTAAGGTATTTTCCATTATGCTGAATAGGCTTCCTCGCGAGAAAAGGGAAAACTTGGCAGCTATGGGCAGAGGGCCTTCTCAGTAGTGGTGCCTGCCTTGTGGAACGGCCTCCCATCAGATGCCAAGGAAAAAAGCAACTATCCTACTTTTAAAAGACCTCTAGAGGCAGCCCTGTTTAGGGAAGTTTTTAATGTTTAATGCTGTATGTGTTTTTAATGTTCGATTGGGAGCTGCCCAGAGTGGCTGGGGAAACCCAGCTAGATGGGCGGGGTATAAATTTATTAGTATTAGTATTAGTATTATGTTTTGTCAGTTTAATCAAATAGGGTGCTGCTCAGTGTTAGCCATACACCAGGCATCCCCAAACTGCGGCCCTCCAGATGTTTTGGCCTACAACTCCCATGATCCCTAGCTAACAGGACCAGTGGTCGGGGAAGATGGGAATTGTAGTCCAAAACATCTGGAGGGCTAAAGTTTGGGGATGCCTGCCATACACACAGTGCAGACCCCTTGAAATTAATGGACTCGAGTTGCCAATTGATTTCAATGGGTCTGCTTGGAGAATGGCTAACACTGTCTATCGCCCAAAGCTACCACAGAAAAAAATATCCAGTTTGTCATACACACCATAAACTAGAATCCTCGAGAGTGTATATTTTCTGCATTATTGTCACAGCTTTCTGTCGTCTAGAATTAGCAATTAATACGTTGGAGTCATCATGCTGAGTTCAAAGTGCTTAACTATTACATTTGGACCTGTGTGAACCTAAGTGAATCAAAACTGGCATTGAACCTGATGTCTTGTAAAGAGCTCTGCTAAGGAACAGTACTAGCAAAATAAGAGATTACATACATATAATGTAGGCATCAAAGCTATTTCCAGTAGTCATGGCAGAAAGATAGCTCAGTTGATAGAGCATGAGACTCTGAATCTCAGGTTTGTAGGTTCGAGCCCCACATTGGGCAAAAATATTTCTGCATTTTGGGGGTTGGACTAGATGACCCTTGTGGTCCCTTGCAACTCTACAATTCTACACTTTGTGGGAAAATGTGGATAAGCATAAAGCTCTACTCAAACACAATAAGAAGATGCCACCATAAAAGCATATTAGTAAACTGGTTTCACTAAAACTACTGTCTGAGATATTCCAATACCTTTGAATAAGTTCAGCATTCTGGAATTAATAGTTGGCCAATAGTAACATGAGAAATATACAATTACCAACTGAGATGTGTCTTGATGTTCCCAAGAAGAAGTATGTCAGGATGGGGAAAAAAGCAGAGTAGAGACCATATCCAACAGGAACTGCAACCAGTAGTGCATACGCCAAGCCTGAAATGACAGAAAATAAAGTATTGTATTGTATTGACTAATCTTACAACAGACTCTTTTGATATCTAAATCAAGTAGTACCTTTCTACAGAGGTATTATTGACTTGTGTATTCCACATCTTAAACAAAGTTCCATGTACAAATAGGAGCTATTCATGTTTTGAAGCACACAATTTGCAAGTTAGCTAGATTTTCAGTTGGATCCTAACTTAAGGTGAAGGTAAAGGGACCGCTGACCATTAGGTCCAGTCATGGACGACTCTGGGGTTGTGGTGCTCATCTCGCTTTACTGGCCGAGGGAGCCGGCATACAGCTTCCGGTTCATGTGGCCAGCATGACTAAGCCACTTCTGGCAAACCAGAGCAGTGCACGGAAATGCCGTTTACCTTCCCGCCAGAGCGGTACCTATTTATCTACTTGCACTTTGACGTGCTTTCGAACTGCTAGGTTGGCAGGAGCTGGGACCGAGCAACGGGAGCTCACCCCGTCGTGGGGATTTGAACCGCTGACTTTCTGATCAGCAAGCCCTAGGCTCTGTGGTTTAACCCACAGCACCACCCATCCCATAGATCCTAACTTATTTTGCTCCAAATGAAGTTGCAGCCCTGAGCTTTTCCAGATTGCTGACGAGTCTTTTAAAAAATGGTTAAGTAAATCAGGGCAGTGACTCACAACTGCAAGACAGAGTTTAGGCAACTTCATTACAGTCTCATTCCCCCCCACACCTTCTTTAATAGTAGTGGGGAAAAGATTGGATCTCTCTTACCTTGTAAAGTAGCCACAAGTCCTGTACTGACACCAGAAATTATATCGCTGAGGAGCCATTCCTTCACTCTGTACTTGGGCAGCCATTCCAAAATAGGGAACAAGGTCTTGGTTATCTGAATGGCTTTTCTTCTTGAACAGCTGCCAAGGACAAAATGTTAAATTGCTCGAGTCACACCGTGAAATGCACCTGCTCCCCTGCCTTGGCCCACCCTCATTTGATCCAGGATTCTTAAAGTTCTTAGGTGTCACCTGCCCCTGCACCCCACCAAACCGTGATGTATGGCAGCCGGTCAGTCACCTGCAAGTTTTCTGGACTCGTTCCCGGAGTGTTTTGGGCACCACCAATTTCCTCTCATTCTCCTCTTGAAAGGTAGGCTCATTGTACACGGGACGGGACACCACATAGCGACTGAGATCCGGGAGGGCTCCATCGCCTCCACCACCACCACCTGCGGCCATGTCCCTGCCCTGCCTACAGGTGGAAACAATGAAGGAGAAGGACAACATCCCCTAAGCACACGGTCTCCAGTGGCAGCCAGCCATCAAGGACAGCATGCCCTGCAAACTTCGCCCACACCTGGAAGAGCCAGGTGAAGCCAGCCTCTGGCAACACAAGCATCTTCCCAGGGGATGGAGCTTCAGAAACAGCCGGCTCCTGCTCCTCTCCAGGGACCCTCTGGCCAGCTTCTCCCTTCTGGTCAAGGGAGCCCGATTCTTTTGCTCTGAATGCCCTCTGACACCCCCCCAAAAGACACCCCCCCCAAAAAAAACTACTCAATCTGATCACTAAGGCCTCTGCTTCTTTTTATTTTCTTTCCTAAAAGCCAGAACATTCTGCACCTCTGTGTGGGGAAAAAGAACAGTCTGAGCAACTTCTCCACATGGAGAGAGTGAGCCCTTCTGACGGGTGAGCCCTTCTGACGATATTCTGGCGCCTCTTCCTTTAAGGAAAGGGCCAGGGGGGAAGCATATTTTGCTTTTTCTACTTAGGATGTAAGCTCCCAGATCCTTCTTTCCTTCTTTCCTTCTTTCCTTCCTTCCTTCTTTCATCTCCCCGGTCCCTTTCTTGCGTGGTGTCAACCTGTGGCCTCGCTCCCGCTCCGTGCGCTAGAGTCTAGCCTAGACCCATCTCCCCCTAACTGGAGTCTCCAGCTGCTTTGGGACTACAGTTCCCATCATCCCTGACCGCTGCTTTCGCTAGCTGGTCATGACGGGAGTTGTAGCCCAACCGCAAACCACCTCGGCCTCCTCCCCGCGCGCTCTGTTCGCTCCCCTTCGCATCCCGCCAAATCCGCGCTAACCGCGTCAGCTGCTCCCGTGCGCTCGGTTCCCACCGCTCGCCACAAGTCGCTGCCTCTTCGCCTCAGTCCGCCCTTGCGCGCCAAGGCAGCGCCGCTGTCCGGGTTCTGAAGCGCCGAAGGCTTCTCCACAGAATTTCTCCTTCTCCTTCTCTTTCTCCTTCTTCTTCTTGCCTTTGAAAGAAATATGCGAGCGCACCTCCTTCTCCTCCTTCTCCTCCTCCACACCTGCACTCGCCCCCAGAGCCCCGGCTTTGGCCAAGGCGTGGGACCCGCCCGCAGCATTTATACAGCCAGCCCAGCCTCAGCCGCTTAGCCTTTATTTACAGGCAAACAGAGCCGATGTGACAGGTTGCCTCCCTCCCTCCTTGCCTCCCGTTACCTGTTTCCCATTCTCAACCCCATGAACCTTTGAAGTGGAGCTGAAGGAAAAGTCTCAGGGACATGACTTTTTCTGCCCCTGATGCGTTCCAAAGTTAAGCTCTGGGCTGGCCCATATCACTCATTCATTCATTTGCAAAAATAAAAAAGCTGTGCCACCAAGTTTTTAAAAAACAAGGACATCATTCATGGCACCAAACAACATAAAATCAACAGCAAAGGTGCATTCATAAAACAAGAACAAAACACATCACAGATCACTAGGTCGGATTGATACATTTTGATAGCTGGATCCACAGGAGCCAACTCCTAGGGGCCAAGGTCCCTTTGCCCCCCCCCCCCGATTTTTAGGGGATCGGGGGCCCCAAAGTTGATGGATATTGGTATATGTGTGCCACATCATGTGACTGATTATGTGGATTACCTAAGGCCCCATATTTTATTCAACATGGCACCCCTGGGATCACCTCCTGACAAAAAGTGTGAGTGAATTGGGAGTTTTAAGCAGGAACCTAATTGTTAATTCTATAAAGGCCCTGGCCTTAGCAGGCATAATATGGCGCTCAGGAACAACTCAAGATACTCTTAGTAGTGCCATATACAGTGGTACCTCGGGTTACAAACACTTCAGGTTACAAACGCTTCAGGTTACAAACTCTGCCTACCCAGAAATAGTACCTCGGGTTAATAACTTTGCTTTAGGATGAGAACAGAAATCGTGCTCTGGCGGCATGGCGGCAGCGAGAGGCCCCATTAGCTAAAGTGGTACTTCAGGTTAAGAACGGATCTCTGGAACGGATTAAGTTCTTAACCCGAGGTACCACTGTATCTTCATGTCCCCTTTGAGGTCCAGAATAATGATCTTCAGTCAAAATTCAAAATCTGCTTTGCCACTAAGAAGCGGGTGCACACCCCACCTTAAGTTCTGAGCCACCGCAAATCAGACACCCTCAAGACTAGGAGGGAGTCCTCTATGAAAATCACTGCACCACTTCATTTTGGCCCAACAACCTGCCAAGTGTGGCACCCCTAGTGACTATGTAGAATTGAGTAAGGAACTAGGAGAAGGGGGCACACCACAAAAACTTTGGGGCCAGCTCCTATCACGGAGGCAACAAGGAGGAGATTGTAGCCTTTGGCATTGTAGCCCAATGCCAGTTTTGCTTTGGGTGCATGACATGGTCAAGTATATTGCCCCATTCAGTAATAGCCAATATATGGGGGGGGGGACAAGGAACTGAGGGAGCACCTCAAATTAAGCTTTCAACTGCTTCACATTATACACTGGCACCGTCAGATGTGCTTTATATATGACAAAACCCCTAGCAAAGCACCCAGCCCAAAATCTTCAGTTTCACCCTAGAAATACTAGCCTACTGCCCTTGTGCCAATAATTGCCAATGTATATGGAAAGGAATAAGGAACTGGGGTGCATGCATACCCTAATTAATATGCTGAGAGAATCAGGGGGTTGTTTCCTTCAAAACACCAATATTTTGTGTATGCTGTTGCATCCTTGTCCTCATGTTTGTTTATATTTTTCTTCGAGTGCACGGGCTCCTTTTCCTTCTCTTTTTCCTGATACAAGGCATATGATAACAGGAACTATAATAGCTACTAGTTACTTAGACTTTTGCTAAAGGAAAAAGTGGATACCAATTGTATAAATCAGCAGTTTTATGTGTTAGCAATAGATAAGTAAGTCACACATTGCACTTACTATTTTACTATGTGTCAAAGAGATGCCATGCTTCCTCATTGCAGAAATTGTAGTTACTGGAACTGTGCCATTTGAAACTGGAAAATCCCAACCCTACATTTGGTCCCAAAACAGTCACCACTTCTACTCCTGTGTATTTTCTGTTATGGTAGCATTTCCAGTTGGGCTGTTATGGTAGCATTTCCAGTTTTGACTCAAAGCCCAAATTTGACAATTCTTCCATGTGCTTGAACTAGTATTCTCAATTAGTATAGAAGGTGGTGCACAAAGTTGAGCCATTTCGCAGTTGCATGCTTAACAGATGCTTAGCTGAAAGGGACTCACAAAGTCCCCTGCAAAAATTGTTTATGGAAATATTTCCCCAGCTCTTGCAATTTCCCAGGGTTGTCAATGCTTTTCTTCAGTTGGCCGTGACCCCATTAGTGAAAATAAGTGGACCCTCTGCATCTTTATTTTATTTGTTCCTTATATGGTATATTAACAAATCTGCTGGCTGAACCAGGTGGAAAAATGTAAATATAGATAGGAACTGTCCCAATACAAAACAAGTAACGGAATTTGAGTTTTGTTGTAATAAATATATACATGCAGAACATTACAATAATGGGAAGTTATCACAAGTACGAATTACTGTGGCCAAGCTATCCCTGTCTAGGAACAGGTGTGGCTTGAAAACCAGCTACGGATAGGAAAAGGCACTCTATGTCACTGAAAATTATTGGGTGACAAGGTGGAATTCAGGAGAATCCTTGCTACACACATGCTTCTTCCAGAGGAGTGCAACAACATCAAGGACAGAGCATGTTTCTTAATATTGGAGGTAAAGTTGTAATGTTGGACCGGAGGAAGACTGCTGTTAATGTTTATAATAACTGGAGAACCTCTCTTGGACTTTCTGTTTGGAAGGAAAAATGAATGAAGTTGAGATGCCCGGATTTGAAGACTGGAAAAAACATCACCTAGCAGAGGGAGGAACTACTTTGGATTTAACATCTATTTGGAATAATCTTTGTAGATATAGCTGGCAGATAGTACTATATCTACATGAGTACTAAATATTACTCATTTTAAATATTTATTTTCCTTTTAATTCATTTATTATTTCCTTTAATGTTCTTATTTCTTTGCTCTCTTGCCTTTTCCTTTTCTGTTTCTTCCTTCTGCTGTTTTTGTTTCTGCTTCAGACTTTTGTATTTTGAATGGTCCTCTACTCAAGAGTTAACATACAGGTGATGGTTAGTCGATAAAGGAACCTGTGTGAGAGACAAGGAAGATCTCCCAGGGTGGGAAGGTGGGAGAAAGGGAAGCTCCCAGGTGAGAGCTGGGAGGGTTCACCTTTCTCTGTGTGGGACAAGTTAAAAAATACCTGTGAAAGAGGACTTTGTCTTATTCTCCCTCTCTCTCTTTTTGTTTTTGTTTATATTAGTTTGGTTGACATGGAGAAATAGAGCCGGGTGTTGGCTGCATACTGGTGCAGTTCATACATAAACTGATACATAGACAAATATATCAACATACTTCCATGTGTACAAATATATAATAATTTGATTCTAAATTAGATCCTACAAATCATTTATAGATGAGAAAATTTACTCATTACTTCAATGCACAACACCTTATGTGAAACTTTCTGTGTTTTTTTAAGTAGCAGGTTCTTCTTACTGTATTAAAAAAATAGAGCGAACTTAGCTTGCCATTCTCTTTTCTCTTCTTCTAATAGTGTCTGGTTTTTTTTCATTATGACTTTTCAGGTTTTTCTGCCATTGTTTATGGTGCTGTGTTTTTTTGTTTGTTTCAAATATGTGAGGCACTTTCCATGATCAACTATTATGTTTACTGGCACATTTGTATGATGTCCTTCACGTGGATAGGAAAGCTACTACCTATTCATCACCACAGCCAACTTTTGTATTACCTGCTGCTAACATCAGAAGATATCTTTTTCAGGAGACATGTCAGCATTTCTCAAACAGTAGACTGAGGACCACCAGTAGTCCTCAGTTGCACAGTCCACCCAGTGCCTCCTTATCTGTCCCGTCCCCTAGGCATGCTGCTGTCTTGGGGCTGAGGCAGAGGAGGTGAGGAATAGAGGTCTCCCTTCCCTAAAAGGGCCAGAGATGAAGGAAACCAGAAAAAGATAAAAGGCTCATTTTTCAACTGTGAATAGAAATGCTTTTATTTAAAAATAAAAGTAAACTGTGAATAGAAAAGAACTGCGTGTAAAGTTTTAAGAACTCCTGCTGAGCCAGAGAAACTACAGCCACACACATGTAAACTATCCCTCTGGTGTACATCCATCTCAGTTTGTACATTTTTGTACAATTCCTGAGAGGTTTTTAACCATTGTATTTATGTGATATAACTACTGATGGCCCCATAAGAGAGGGAAATATCAGTACAGCAATTCATGTCCCTACTGGGAGGAAAAAACTGACTTTTAAAGAAACCAATCCCTTTGCAACGGACAGCTGAATGGTAGAGCAACTATTATATATGTGCAAAACTATTGACCAGGAACTTTTTATAAGCCATTTCCCTTTAAATTTATTGGAATTACTTGTGCAGCTGCAGTTAACTTAAATGGAGTCTGTGCCATGGTGCATACAATAAAACAGCTAAAGGCAAAGTATTTGGATAGACTAGTATCTTGCGTTTGTGGTCACTCTTCTTGCCTGGGACCATCATATCAGTTTGCTTGGCCTCCACTCATTGATGTGGATCCACTCATGGGATGTTTTATCCCATGTCGATGGCCTTTCAGCTGATTCCCTGGTGGCCCACAAGGGCTATTGACTGACTGGCTCCGAAGCGCCCTCTCCGATTGCATGGAGCCCGGACAGCCCCGTGGTTTTCTGCAGAGCTGAGGGCGATGAAACAGTTCCGGTGGCGGAAAACTCATTCTGAATCAGACCGGACACGGGCTAGAGCTCAACTTTGAGCCTACCAAGTGGCCGTTTCTATCGCATCTGCAGAAAACAGCGGGAGGAGACTGTTCCAGGTGGTTCGCAATCTATCCATACCACCTTCGTCATCGGGGCCTGGTAGGGACCCCAATATCTCCTGCAATGCTTTTGCAAAGTTTTTTGCAGATAAAGTCACTCAGATTCGGAGGGAGGTAGACTCCACCGTGGGAGCAGGGCCGGGGCGGGAGAGTGCTGGAGCCCTGTCTAGTCATGTTTTATGGGATCAGTTTCAATCTGTTACCTCCGAGGATGTGGACAGGCTTCTTGGATGAGTGAAACCGACCACCTGTCTCCTTGACCCTTGACCATCCTGGGTAATAAAAGCAAGCTGGGAAGGGCTGGGCGATGGGCTTTACAGGGTGGTAAATGCTTCCCTCTATGAGGGAGTATTCCCAGACCCGCTGAAAGAGGCGGTCATTATACTGCTTCTTAAAAAAACATCTTTAGACCCAGCAAATATGGCCAACTATCGCCCAGTCTCAAATCTACCATTCTTGGGCAAGGTGATTGAGCGAGTGGTTGCTGAACAACTCCAGGCACGCCTGGAGGATGCGGACCATTTGGATCCCTTCCAATCAGGATTCAGGCCTCATCATGGGACTGAAACTGCCTTGGTCGTGCTGGTTGATTATCTCCGGCGGGCTAGGGACAAAGGTGAGAGCTGTTTCCTAGTTCTGCTGGATCACTCAGCGGCCTTTGATACAATCGACCATAACATCATTCTGGACCGTCTACAGGGGTTGGGAGCTGGAGGGACTGTCATACAGTGGTTCCGCTCCTTCTTCCTGGGTCGTGTTCAGAAAGTGGTGGTGGGGGATGAGTGTTCAGACCCCTGGGCTCTCACTTGTGGGGTGCCTCAGGGTTCCGTCCTCTCCCCCATGCTTTTTAACATCTATATGAAGCTGCTGGGAGAGATCATCAGGGGTTTTGGGCTGGGTGTTCATCAGTATGCGGATGACACCCAACTCTATCTCTCTTTTAAATCAGAACCAGTGAAGGCAGTGAATTTCCTGTGTGAGTGCCTGGAGGCGGTTGGAGGATGGATGGTGGCTAACAGATTGAGGTTGAATCCTGACAAGACAGAAGTACTGTTTTTGAGGGGCAGGGGGGAGGCGGGTGTGGGAGACTCCCTGGTCCTGAATGAGATAACTGTGCCCTTGAAGGACCAGGTGCGCAGCCTGGGAGTCATTTTGGACTCACAGCTGTCCATGGAGGCACAGGTTAATTGTGTCCAGGGCGGCTGTCTACCAGCTCCATCTGGTATGCAGGCTGAGACCCTACCTGCCCGCACTGTCTCACCAGAGTGGTGCATGCTCTAGTTATCTCCTGCTTGTACTACTGCAATGCGCTCTATGTGGGGCTACCTTTGAAGGTGACCCGGAAACTGCAATTAATCCAGAATGCAGCAGCTGGACTGGTGACTGGGAGCGGCCGCCGAGACCACATAACACCAGTCCTAAGAGACCTACATTGGCTCCCAGTACGTTTCCGAGCACAATTCACACAATTGGTGCTGACCTTTAAAGCCCTAAACGGCCTCGGTCCTGTATACCTGAAGGTGCGTCTCCACCCCCATTGTTCAGCCCAGACACTGAGATCCAGCGCTGAGGACCTTCTGGCGGTTCCCTCACTGCGGAACGCCCTCCCATCGGAGGTCAAGGAGATAAACAACTACCTGACATTTAGAAAACACCTAAAGGCAGCCCTGTTTAGGGAAGTTTTTAATCTGTGATATTTTAATGTATTTTGTTACTTGTTGGAAGCCGCCCAGAGTGGCCGGGGAAACCCAGCCAGATGGGCGGGGTATAAATAATTAATAATATTTGCACCCACAGACAAGACCTTGTAGATAATCCCCTGCTTCCCTGATTTCAGGTGTGCAAGGCACAGTGGGATTGCGTTGTTCCATATTACTTCAAAGAGTAGCACGGGGAATTGGTGGGGACAGGACAAGAGCTAGCACAAATGGAAGTTCCATAAAATCCCAAACAAATGCATTTCCCACTGGTTGAGATTGCAAATATTGCACATAAAAACACTGTGGTAGGCAAATTTCATTGTGCGAGGGAGAGGGAGAACAGATCCTCAGGTTGTATCCTCATCCTTCAGAGTAGCAGTTGTCACAGAAAATATATATTGTCACAGCAATATATCACCACTACAGGTCGTAGAGTAGGCAGGATCTTTAATGCAAGAACTCAACAAATGTATTGTCATAACTTGGCAGTGCCTTTACTAAGTTTTGCAATAAAAATTTGGTGTTCAGTACAGTCCCCAGAATTTGCAAGATCAGCTTATTGGGGTGCGTCATAATGGTATTGAAACAGCAAACATTTGGGTGCAGGTTTCAAGAGAGAATCAGCAGGCTCAAATGCAACAGATTTCACTTTTCTCTCGTATGCTGAAGAAACTAGAGAAACCCAAAACTCAAAATTTACTTACACAACCAACATTCTCCCCAACAAGCTCAGATGCCTATAAACATGAAACTGCATACTCATTGCACTTTTTGGTATTAGTATACAGAAGCACAGTTCTAAATTTTTGATTTTTTAAAATTTAAAATACCTGTTCCTCCCTTACAGAGTGTACCATAGTATTTATTTGGGCTAGTTTTGCCCGAATAAATTCTCATGGAATTATTTCACTGTCACAGGAGCAAAGTAAACACAGCAGTTTGTTGTATTATGAATTCCAAGTTAAGACACGTAGAAAGATAAACCAAGCTTAAACAATCTCTTTATTAACAAATCAACATCCAAGCAGCATACTGGAACCAATGTAAAAAATAAAATCTTTCAGTTGCAGATAATGAAGGTTTTAAGAAAGAAACAATGTCACAAATAACTAATCACCATAAAAGCCTGTTTTGTAAGTTACATATATGTGTTTTTCAGGGGTATCACCCACTGCAGAAAGAAAATACAACATATTCAAATTCTTGAATACATGAAGTAGATAAAGTATACTATAGTAAAAATCTAAAGATGGGGAAAGAAGAAACTCTCAATTATAAATAACTATAGTTAATTAACTATGTAATTAAATGTGAAGTCCTTTAAAATTTATTTTAATGCTTTTTACTGTTTGTCAAGTTATCTGGACGTAGCATGTTTCACTGTGATCTAGCATTATGGTTTGATGTAGTTTATAAAGCCTTCTCTACATTGCTATAGCTGGCGGTTGTACAATCTCTCCTACCTTTTTCAGTTTCAGTGTAAAACAGTGCATAGAAGCTGAACAGTAGTTAATGGAAATTTTCATTTTAAACTGCTTTACATTTTCCTTATAGGATTTTTCACAGTATACTGACAGCACACCCCTTACTGGTCTGCATCCAAATAACCACACAAATAAAGCTGTGTGCTCAAAGGAGGTATGGACTTTTATTTCTTGATCACCAGCCCTCCAATGGACATGACAAATCTCTTTTGCAGCTTAATGGAGTTTGTGTGACATGCCATGGGAATCTGCCATTCAAATAAAAACAAGAACAAAAATCAAAGCAAAACTTCCACTGCGCCTTTGACACAAGTAAAGTAGGTCTTTGGATCCTAGCCACTATTTCCATTGCAAAATAAAATATGTTTGGCAATCTAGCGTTTCAGCTACGAATGCAGAGCATTTCCCTTTAAAGAAAATAGACCTTGTTTTTATAAAGCTTTGGAGAGTAAAGACAGGAACAAGAGACGATTCATGTTGATGCACGTGTATTAATGATGTCCTTGTACTGCATTTACTGGCCTTTCTTTTCACGTTTTCCACCTGAAGAACACTGTAAAGGTAAGGAGACACATGTGAGAAAAGGAATGAAGCTATCTTTATACAGGGTAACTTGTGCATCAGGATGAAACACAGAGTTAATGTGTACACTATGGGCTGCCAATCCCTGGCATGTTTGGAAACCTGAGAAACTGTTGTGGGCACCACTCATCCTCCACTGCAAACATATACACACCAGTGCAAACTTTCACACGTGCACAGTCCCCCTCTCCATCTCTCCACCTTAAAAAAAAGGTTTGAAAAAGGCTGCAATCTTGAGGAAGATACTAACTCTCAACAATTAGGCTTGGGATAGGAAAAGCTCTCTACTATAGCCAATAAAATATTTCATTCAAGCCTAAGTTTGGCAGGGGAGTGGGGTTGCAATGAGGAAGGGAAGGCTAAGCTCTCCACCTGTGGCCACCCCCTCTGAAAATGCTCCTCTCCTCAGCAATTAAGCTTCAAAGAAGTATTCAATTGGCTCCAATAGAAGGCTTTTTCAAGTCTTATTGCAGTATGTAGGAGCATTGTCAGCATAAAGGTGTCACAAAATTGCCTCTCCGCCAGTGCAATTAGCCTTGTAAAAAGTACCCTAATAAGCTACAATTGATGGTTTTGCTCAACTCTAACTTGTTTATTGTGAATGTTCCTATCTGGGCTGTTTTGTTCCTCCCAGCTAGTGGGCAGAAGAAACAAAACACAATCCCAGGTTTAACATTATGTTGGAACCAGGGATCAAAGCATGATCAGTAAGCCGAAAACAAACCTTGGCAAAGATCATGGCTTGCTGGGAGTGAAGCAAACCATGATCTTGAGGTTTAAACCTATCTCTTGTTGGTTTTTGTACTGTTTTCAAAACTATTTTCAGTGTTTTTCATGGTATGTTTCTAAACTGTCTTGAGATACAAGTGAAAGGCAATTTATAAATTAACAAAATAAAGAAATGGTTTAGGCATAGTGCTAAGTTTAGGCATACTGCTAAGATACTGTTGCTTGTTTCCTCCCCATATGAGTGAAAAGCAGGGGTGACATGCTTGCGTATTGTAAACCATGATGGTTTATGGTTTACTGTGACATGTGAACCAAATTCAGAATCTTTTTAATGAAGGGGAAACCCCCTTTTTGAGTTTCTTCCTCTTCCTCTGTGCTACTATTCAAGGGACATACAATATTATTGATGAAATAATTCACGTTTGTTTTAAAACAAAGTAAGTTCCAGTTCAACAACTGTTCTGGGAAAACTTAAGAGTTAAGTATTCTCATTATTCTGAAATAACATTGTCCAGACATACACAAAATTAAAGATTGTTGTCTGATAAATTTTATTTTGGATCCAACACACACAACACGGCTAGTCTAATTCCAGGAAGTCTTGCTCCAGCAAATCAACTGCTTCTACCACCTTACCCGCATTCTGTTGTATTCTTTTGTAAGTTGGTCATATTCTTTTCTAAGGCCTTCACACCGCTTCTGAGTTGTAGAAAAGTCATCTTTGGCCTTGCTGAGAGCTGCACAACACAGGAGTAGTATTATTCAACACATGAATAACAGCATTAGGACAAAATACTTGTGCATTAAATGATACCTGGTTTGGTGGGTGTTTTTTTTTAAGATTACAGTACTATATATAACAGGATAACAAATGACTGCCGCATGTCAGAAAATCCTTGCCAATGGGTGCTTTTACATAACTGATGTTCAACACATACTAACTGCATAAGGGGGATACAACAGAATGCTGAAGTTTGTGTGAAAAATGTGAAAGGTCAGCTTGGATGAGAAAAACGTCACGTCTAGAGACCTGTGTGCTGATGGAAGGAAAAAGGAGCTTCAGGTGCTGAACGGAAAGTGGCATAGGGAACAGATGAGATAGTGAAGCATTGCTGTAAGTTCTGTTATAATAGTATGGTTTTGGTGGTGCAAGACTACTATATATGGTTTAATACGTCAAAGCCTTCCTATTTTATAATACATTATTAAAAAGTACTATTAAGAACACTATCCTCCAGTTTTTAACAAAATAAAAAAATTCCTTCAGTAGCACCTTAAAGACCAACTAAGTTTTTATTTTGGTATGAGCTTTCGTGTGCATGCACACTTCATCAGATACACGAAAGCTCATACCAAAATAAAAACTTAGTTGGTCTTTAAGGTGCTACTGAAGGAATTTTTTTTGTTTGTTTCGACTCAGACCAACACGGCTACCTACCTGTAACTCCTATTTTTAGAATATATCACAAGGTGGTGTAAATTTTAGAAGCAATTGAAGGTTTTTTTAAAAAAGTAATTGACTCTATAGCATTTATTCATGTTAAAGAAGTTGCCATTATATTAGATTGCAAAATCCATTTTTCGGCAACTTGATCCAACAGTAACTAATTACTGACTATTTTATGAAGGACTGGCAAGGCACTCTAGTTGTAACTAAAAACAATCCTGTCTTTAATCATAACCAAGATATCTGGAGATAGTTGAAGGTGAGCACAGAAAAACATTTATTGCATTGTTGCTATGTTTTGACAAAAATACACTTGTGACAGGATGGGTGAGGTCTTCTTAGCAGAAGAATGTCAAGGTCCAGCATACGAAAAACCTTCCTCGTCTAGACTTAGAGCTATAAGATGACATTCTGGGGGAGTTAGTGGGATGTGGGTGGGCAGGTAAGCACTACAGTGCCTATACAAAATTGCATGGAATTCCCGCCCCCCCCAAGGGGCTGCTTTCCAATGTGAGCAGAATGTGAGCAGATTGTGAGCAGTTCAGATTCCCTAGCTTCTTCAGTAGCCTGCCCGTCTGTCTCCTGGCCCCATTCCACTCCAATCTCTGCTTCACCCTGTTACCTCTACAGCTTCCAACACCTCCTCCTCCCAGTCTGCGCCCTCTAACTACTCCTCATTGTCCCATCACCACTCGCCTGGCTCTGAGCCTTCTTCCCCTGGGATGCCCCTTGGGGGTACCCCAGCTGGTCCCTCCCACCAGCATCCAGCCAGCCCATGGCATCATGCTAGGCTCCCTTCACCCCTATTATCCTAATATTCCAATGAAACGTAACATAAAATAGTGAGTGTTCAAGTGTACAAAATGGTTAAAGAAATACAACAAATTTAATACTGGCATACACTTCTCTTCAAATACAGTGGACGCTTGGGTTGCGAACGTGATCTGTGTGGGAGGCACGTTCGCAACCCGCAGCGTCCGCAACCCACAGTGCCGTGTCTGCCCATGCTCGGGTCATGATCCGGCGCTTCTGCACATGCGCAAAGCATAATTTAGCACAACCCCCGAAAACCGGAAGTAACCCATTCCGGTACTTCCAGGTTCGGCGCAGGGCGGAACCTGAAAATGCACAACCTGAAGTGTCTGTAACCCAAGGTATGACTGTTTACCACGGACAACATAATGACACCATTTCAGTTATATTTTTCTGTTCTCAATGTCCTTAGAAATAGGAAGCAACCTTCTGCGGACCAACTCACTGAAATGGGGTAGAATTGCTCTGAAGTTGCCGGAAGGCTGGGTTTTCATTTTACTGCATCTGAGTGGAGTGTTTGAACGGCTTTTTTACATGCTATGAAAAGGTTATTTGTCCCAAGCCACATTTAGCAGAGTAAAATAGACACACTTTCAGTAGAACTTGCATTAAGCTTCAGTCGAAACAAAAGGAAGTTGTTCAGCAGTGCCTGGAACACTGCACCCTAAAGTCACCCGTGAGTTGTAGGTCCCTTGAAGGTGAAATATTTTCGCTACCTGTAACAGAGTGCTTATTACCACATACACCCTATAATAAGCATTTGCCAATGTAGTTCAAAAGACAAGCATGCATTAACAAATGCATGTGAGCTGTAAAAATAGCCCAGCCGAATGTCTAAGGATTTTACCAGGGTATAGGAAAAACTTATTTTCAAACTCAAACTAGGAGTGCGTACTGCTTGCTAGTGTTGGTTCACCAGCTATGGGTCATTCCTGGACTGGGATAGTCTGGAATCAGTAATCCAAGCTCTAGCAATCTTGCATTTGGATTACTGTAATGCATTGTATCTGGGGCTGCCATTGAAGACTGTCTGGAAGTTGCAGAATGAAGCTGCTCAGTCAGATGGGAACATGTAACAGTTTTGTAACACCAATCTGAGAAGCACTGCAATGGCCATCTGTGTGCTACCGGGGCTGGTTCAAGGTGCTGGTGAAGGCTAAAGTGTATATATTATAGGGCTTATATATCTACAGGATCGACTTCTATAAAATAAGCCAAGTCAAGCATTAAAATCAGCAGGGGGCTTTGCTTATGCCCTAACCCCCAAGGATTCACCATACAGGGCTGCACAACAAGGCCTTCCAATTCTGGAAGCCCCTTCTCCTAGGATATGTTTGTGTTCCTTGCTTTATTATTGTAAGGGGGTGGGCTTACAGGGAACAGCCACCCCTCATCAAATCCAGCTCTTCGAATGGCTCTGACAACAGTGGAGGGACAGGAGACAGGAAGGAGGAAGTGAGTGGAGCGGGGCAGGGCTCAGGCAGCATCCAAGAGCACTACCTGCAGCCTGTAATACCAGCAAGGAAGGAGGGGCCAGCAGAGAGTTCCAGCGGGGAAACAGCAGAGGGGCGTCCCTTCAAATTCACCCCGGAACTAAGGTGATCAGCGGCTCACAAACGCAGGGGGCGGAGATTTGGGGTCCCCAAACTACTCTGCTGGGGGAGGAGCCGAAAAGCGCCATTGGGAGAACCTGATAGTACTGAATAGACATGTTTTCATGAAGCTCTTGCACTGTAAATAACTTTCACAATAAAAGCATTATGTCAAGATGGTTTGGAGTGTCGTTGCTCGAGGGTAGCTAGCAACCTCCCTGAAAATTATGATCAGATGTCAGTTGAATATGGTGGGGGTTTTTTACTCTGACATTTTACAAATAGAGGCTAGATTATTTCAATACTGAACAGCAACAAATGGTTTTGCTGTGTTTTAATGGTTCTGAATTTTATACATATTTTCAAGTACAGTATGTTGGCTATTGTACCTTTTTATTGCATATGTTTTGTACATCGCCCCAAGCTCCTTTGGCATAAAAGGAATGAATAAAAATGTTTCGGCTATCTGATGCAGAGACAATGTTGGCAATTCAGTTGCTAACTACTGTAAATTAGGACAGAGCCACTGGCAGCCATACTAACATGAATCTTTAGGATGCCAGAGCACAATATCTGATACAAAGTTCTGCTTATATATAAAGAGTGAATGAATTTTGCATTTTACATGTAATGCTGGGTTTACATATAACACACATTCATGAAAGAATGTATAACCTATCACACTATAGAGAAACCAGAGGCCCACAGCCCAGGCTTTAGTTAATAAATTCCCTATGCACTGAATGGGCCTTCAATAGACTTTGGGAAAATCTCCTCTCCCTGTCTGTTGCTTGCCCTACTCTTTCTCCCCAGCAGCGTTCCAACCTCCAGCTCACACTTTTCTCCTGTCTTCTGCCAGTTTCTACCACCCCAACCACACTCTTTCCACCCAGAGTTTTAACAAGATCCCCTATCTGACACTTGCCCTTCCCTGCGGCACATGTCTGTCCATCCTCTTTCATGGATTTATTGCCTGCTGAGAGGTTCATGGTTGCAAACTCAGTAAAATATAGTGTATGGTTATATATTCTCATGGCATGTTTATATGGCAAACAGAAGCCTTATGAGTAGCTTTAGGTTAAATCACAGTCATTTGAGAATAGGGCCCATCATTCAGCCTGGACACTGAGATCTAGCTCCAAGGGCCTTCTGGAGGTTCCCTCACTGAGAAAAATGAGGTTACAGTGAACCAGCCTTCTCGATAGTGCAACTCCCTTCCTTTAAATGTAAAGGAAATAAATATCTGACTCTTAGAAGACACCTGTTCGGTGAAGTCAATGTTTGATGTCGTATTGTGTTTTAATTTGTTGGAAGCCGCCCAGAGTGGCTGGGGTAACCCAGTCAAATGGGCAACATATACATATACATATTATTATTATTATTATTATTATTATTATTATTATTATACCTGCTGCTATATATGGGACATCTCCTAGATGATTTAGAGCTACTGGAGAAGTCTGGAACCAAAGCAACACAAGTTTTACATGATTCTTAATCATTGCCCAGTAAGAAAGAAGAAACCACAGTCCATATGTAACCTTTCTATGCCCCTCTTCATAAAGTAAATAAGCAAGTTTGTCAACTTTTATAAAATGACTTTAAATTATTTCAGCCATCTTTGATGCTGAAACGCTGCAACATAACTTTCTTTTTCATTCCCTCTACCAACCCACCTGCTAGGTGGGTGCTAGGTTAGGTGCACATTTGGAGGGCAATTGGAGGGATTGGGGCAAAGATAAAGGTTTTGTTGCACCAGCAGAACATAATTCAATCCTTTAAACCTGAATTTAAGAGCCTGTATTTAAACTTCAAATAAGACAACTGCCTGCCATTGGTTCTTTAGGAAAATGTCAGTTAAAAAACTGAACACATTCAGGAACATCAATATTTTCCCTCTCTTGTGTCAGTTCTCGTGTCAAATTTTACAAAGCTACTTTCAATTTTGATCATAAAAATGACTTCGTTGTTGCAACATCATAAGTTAACTTGCTGCATAGTTGTCTGAATGAACAGAGGAAAAACTCTATAGCAAAGAGTTCATCAAGGAGAGCAATGTTATTACATTTATTTTGTATACAAGCTATGTCTGTTTATAAGAGACAGCAAACATTGTGTTAACGTTACTTTTCCCTTCTCATTTGAAATGTCATCCTTTTTTTTCAGAACACCCGATACATAGAAGCATGTAATTAAAACTCAGAATTAAACAGGTATACCATCGTGTGTTGCAAATATATATAAATGAACACAGGCGTCAATACTTCTACTATTAAGCATTTTTATCGCATATTTCAAGGGCTTAAATCACCCATCAACAACCTTTATAAAATCCTAAAGGGCCAACATTATTCCTATATTGGATGGGAGATGGACTGAGAGAACAATGACATGCCAAAGGTGTCTGAATTCAGAATTGTCTAAATTGCAGATTGAGTTCCTAATCATAACAAATCATAACAGCTCTCATGCTTACATGATTATCTAGTAATTAAGTTTGCGTGCATATCAGGGAAGGACAACATCGCCTGACCACCTTGACTGGAGGAGCTGGCAGTGTTACAAGTGTCACATAATACCTGTTCTGCATTTGTAAGAACTTGATCTTTTAATTGCAGCACCTACACTTTGGAACTCCTTGCCTATTCATATCAGACAGGAGACTTCACTGTACTCTTTTTGCCACCTGCATTTTGTTTGTTTGTTTGTTTGTTTATACAAGTTTAGTCATATGTTTAAAAAGTAGATGCAAGTTTTAATCTGCTTTTAACACCGCCTTCTTGGGTAAGATGCTTAAGAGGGTGGCAGGCACACAGCTCCAGGTGCCCTTAGAAGTGAAATAACTAGACCTATTTCAATCCGGTTTAGGTTCACTTCTAGCCCTTGGTCACCCTTACAGGCGCTTTTCGTTGGGACAGAGGGAAGATATCCCTGTCGATTTTCCTTAATCTTCCTCAGTAGCTTTTGTTACCATCAACCATGGTATCTTACTGGATTGGCTCTATGGGTTAGAAGCTGAGGGTACAGTGGTTCCATTTCTCTGTAAAGGACAGATTCCAGAAATTAGCATTTGGTGACCTGTGGAGCCTCTAAGGCAGTTGTAGTTTGGGGTCCCATAAAGTTCCATCTTGTCCCCCATGCTCTAACGTCTATAAAAAGCTACTGTGGGATGCCATCAGGGGACTGGAAGAAATGTGCCAATGGCACGCTAGTGACACCCAGCTCCAATTCTCCTTGAAAATGATTCAGAAGCCACATTTAGTACATGGCAGCATTATTTTAAAAGCCTCCAAAATTTGGATACAATAATCTGTATTCAGCTGACAGCTTCATTATGTATTTATAACTTGCAGGGCTAGTAGTATGAGAAAAAACATTTTGAGCTTCCTGAATGAAAGCCAGAATACAAATGTTCATGTGTTCTTATTTCTAATCAACCTCACAATTAAATGTTTGGAATCACTCCAAATTCTGTGGGTTTGAAAGTGTTCATGAAAGTCAGTATAAACTAGGATAGAGAGTTGTTCCAGCTAGGATTTTGAAATAGATGCATTTGTAAGTTTGCTTTAAAATACATAATGGTTATGCAATGTTCTGCACACAGCCAAAGAAGTACATTTTAGTTGTCTGGGCTTCACAAGGTCAGGAGCAATGCTATACAAGACCTACATTTCAGCCTAGTAAATATACAGAAGGGTAACAGATCTCGCAAGATCCAGAACTAACACACACAATCAGGAAAAAATCTGCCTTATCTCAGTGTTGTTTCATCAAGACAGCCCAAGTCAAACACAGAAGCAAACAGTAAGTGAGGGGATCTTATTACGAGAAGGGGAGAACAATTTTGTGTCTCTTCTGTTCCTCTTAAAGAAATGTTACTTTCAGTTCATAACTTCAGACAGTTTATGTTGTACATTTTAAAAGTAATTCCTTCATACTAGCACAAAGACCTGACCTCAGGCTTAATCTTTGTCTTTTGTTTTGCTATGTTATTGGTTTTCTTCTGCTCCTGCATGGCACTGATCTGGGCCATCACCCAGCACTTTACTGACAAAGAACCTTTATACCATCTTTTATGGTCAAAACCCTCTTTTGAGGACTTCCAACATAGAAAACCACAAGATAAAGCAGTGTGAAATGGCAAAAAAGTACCATGTGAAGTTTTCTTTAATTCGTCTTTCAGATTTTTCACTTCTTCCTGTAGCTCTTCGTCAGACACCTCTCCAATGTCACATTTAGCTTTCATTGACTGGTAAAAGGAAAAATATTGGTTACTTTTCCTGATTACAATTACTGTTTCAAAGTAATTGTAACAATAAGAAAAAGTGAAACAGGTGCAATAAAAATCAGAGCCAAACCTACATTTTGCTTTTTTTCTTCAATGGTGATTTGGAAGAAACACAGTAATTTGCATAACACACATTCTGCTCACCTAGACCCATCATTTTATAAACAAAGGTTCTCATTTCATTTTCCCTAGTGCTACGAATGCTTCTGTATTAACCTTTACCTGATACCGAATAAAGACCTTTGCTGCTATGGACTTCCTATCAATTCAAAATATTAGAGACCAACCCAATTTCAAGAATAAAATATTTACATATGCCTTAACAAAAATACATGAAGAAAAGCATTAATTACTTAGAGTTACAGATATGTTTTGTTAAAATCTTTATAATTAGTAAGTCAAAATGTTTGGCGTCTTCTTCATTTTGTTCAGGTTTGACACTTTAACTACCCTGTTTCTCCGAAAACAAGACATAGCCATAAAATAAGCCGCAGCAGGATTTTTAAGCATTCAAGGAATATAAGCCTTACCCCGAAAATAAGCCATAGTGATAGGCGCAGCAGCAATGCCGGCTGCAGCAGCAGGAGGAGGGAAAAAATAAGACATCCCCTGAAAATAAGCCATAGTGGTTTTTTTGAGGAAAAATAAATATAAGACGGTGTCTTATTTTTGGAGAAACGCGGCATATTTGACACATTCATCTCTTCTTGGCCTTGCCTTTTTTAGCCTCCATTTAATTGCCACTTTAACTTTCAATTAAGAGCTTTTTCAAGCAGGGAATCTGGACAACATGCAAAGCTGTTCACCTGCTTGAGTAATAGGACTTTTGGTCCCCCAACCTTCCAGTGCAAGTTTTGGATGTGCACAGGGAGTGAAAAGGAAGGATATGCCCTACTGCATTACTGGACATTCGTTTGCACTATGTTGGATCTCACCCCTGGACCATTTTACATACAGTGGTACCTCGACTTACGAAGACGATCCGTTCCGTGGCGCTCTTCGTAAGTCGAAGTCTTCGGGTGTCAAAGCGCCCATTCTACGCATCCGCGAAGCGCGATTTTGCGCTTCTGCGGACCACGTGCTATAAAAAGCCATGAGTATTCATATGCATTTCATAAATGTGTTTCTCCTTCAAAACTGAATACTGCACACACAATAATAGTCATCATAATTTTATTATTTATACCCCACCCATCTGGCTGGGTTTCCTGAGCCACTCCGGATGGTTGCATTTGTGTTTCCCATGTATAGTCTTGCTTGATGGAATGAAACTGTGCATGCAGAGCTGATTCAACGGCTGACTTTGTCAGCTATATTTTATGGTGATGGGGAGCTGAATCCAGAGCCTTCTTTCCTCCCTCCATTCCAAACAACTGACCATCAAAGTTTCTATCTCCATGTTTAATCTGTGTGTATGAACACAGATCATCATGTGTAGGATGAGGTTAATAGGATCACAGCCCAAGTATGTAACACTATTCCTGCCATCTGTTTGTTAATATTTTCTGTGCTACCAAAATGAAACAAGATTATAGCGAAGACAGTGGCAATGTGTCTTTACCCATGTGAAATTAAGGCTTGGGATGCTTCCAGATTAGCAGTTCCTAATGGCACCCACTCATTGTAATTCCATTGTAAACTAGATGAAGAATTACAGCTGACTTTCTATACTTCAGAAGGGTATAGCACTGTGTGTGCGTCCATCCACACTACCAGTGGGAATTAGGGGTGAGACAACTCACTTAATCACACTAATGCTAATCTTAACCCAGCACATCTCAAAACTAATGCTAAAACAATCTATTAGCTGCAGAGATTAAGCTACTGTTATGCAGGTTGAAAAAGACAGAAGCAGCATAGAGGAAACACTGGAGGATGATTTTGGTGGCAACATCATGCAGATGACCCATAAACAGCAAGCAAACAAAGCAATTCCACAACAAACACCTAGTGTGGAATCACTCTTGGTTTACACATGCAGCAGAACGAACGTGACCACCTCAGAATATGAGAGGCATTGAAGAGGGGGGGGGGAAGAATGAGTTCATCAAATGCTGAAGATCAGATCTTTTAAAATGATTCCCTGTATTAAGAAGTCTCTGTACAAAGAAAACAAGCACAGAAATGGAATCCCTCACCTGAAGTGACTCAGTGTATTCTAGCATCAGGTTCCTCTAGACTAGGCCTATGAGGAAGCAGGGCCAAACAGATTCTGAGCTGCTAAGAGAACTAAAAACACTTTGTTCCACTTTTATATTGTTTGAAAAGTGATTGAGACATGAAGATATGACTAATGTTTTGTGTCAAAATTGTTAATGGATTTTAGTGTGAGCTCTCTTTAAAAAAATCCATGAGGTCTGAGGGTGTTGTAAATTACTGTGCAAAATATATTACAAAAATTCCAAACAAGCCTTGCAGTATCTATTCAGAAAGGTGACAAATGAATGATTAAACAGTACCACCCCAATACTGCAAAATGTTTGCTTTATGGCTTTAGAAGAAATTGTTATTGTCATTTGGAGGGGACGGGGACTGCATAGCACCCAGGTCTAATTCACAAGGCTAGTATGACTAGCTTTCTTTAACACACACACACACACACACACACACACACACACACACACACACACACACACAAATAAGGTGGTCAAACTACAAGTTGTCATTGGTTTACCTGAAGTGGCTTGTCTGAAGTAGGACAAACCACAACCTGCAGTCAGATGACATGCTAAGACAAACCATGGCTTAGCTCACATCAGCAGCACTGCAGGTGGATCAACGCAGTCCCTTTCTCCTCTCCAGGAACCCTCATACTCACGCATTCACGCTTAGCTTAGAGCAGCATGCAAACCAGGTCAAAGCGGTAAAATGCACTTAAAAACAAAACACAACCCATTCAACTGTGAAACATACTTGAAGTTTTTCATTCTCTTCCAAGCACTTCTTGGCAACTTGGTTGATATTTTCTACTTCCATTTCTAGAGCTTTCTGGTCTCCCATCTTTTTTGCCAATGAAGTGATAAGGGAAATGGTACGTCTCAGTACACTGGAAACCAGAAAAGCCACGAACCCATTAGAAAAGAATACAATATCAATGTATAAGTCGTGTTATAATGTTTTTTTAAAAAGTTTTCAATAACTTTTTACTTTAAATGCTGAGAAAAGATGCTCTGTTATGTGAAACATGAACTGCTTAATTTTTTTAGATGCTATTACAACTTACAGCTGAACCAGGACCTAGATTGGCCAGGTGCTTTGAAGTCATTTTATCATTCTAAATCTAAACACTAAATGTGAGCCCCAATTACTGCCAAATAGCCATCGCTATTCAGAAAATAAAAATACATTTTATTAACAACCATTCTTTCCCCTGGGTTATTGTCTGAACTCCGCAGCAGTAAAGGTACATTAGTTTCAGTTTCGCTAGTTGCAGTTAAATCAGAGAGCATAGAAATCCTATACTCACATTGTGCTCGGGGAAAGAGATACGCCAGTTATGACAATGGAATGAACTTAGTACCGTATGTGGAGAAAGGAGAAGCAAACAAGGAAATGCCAAAACAGCCCAGAATTGACGTATCATGGCCATAGACTGCAGGAGTACAGAATGAGCGAGGAACCATTTTCAGGAGGAGGACCACCTTACCCCAGAGAAAAACTATCACCCACACAAAATCACATGCAAAAAAGCTATTTTTTCATTACAATAGATGCATACGTTTAATTCTTAGTTGCTCCACTAGAGCAGGCATCCCCAAACTGCGGCCCTCCAGATGTTTTGGTCTACAACTCCCATTATCCCTAGTTAACAGGACCTGTGGTCAAGGATGATAGGAATTGTAATCTAAAACATCTGCAGGGCCGAAGTTTGGGGATGCCTGCACTAGAGTTTCACCTTTCACTTTCCTCACAGGCTTAAAAAGTGAAGTTTGAAAGAGAAAAAAGTTCTCTGACAACCTTTCTTGGACCTGACTGTGCACAAGGTAAAATCTCAACAGTAATCCCAGAGGAAGAGTGCAAATAAGGTCAATGTACTGCTGAACTCCGTTTTATAGCTATTTAAAATGCAATTGCAGCCTGAAAATTGCATGAAATTGCAAAATGCATATACTACTTTTTCTGTACGGTACTACTTTTTCTATACTTGCGAGGAATGCAAGTCTGCAGAGACATTGCTTTGATCTACTTGTGGAGGAACGAGCTGCAATTGCACAAAGGCAAAGCCCTTTCTCCTCCCTACTGAACCATCAGGTTATGACTGCAACTGGAGGCCAGATAAAATCTGCCTGTGGCCCACATTCAACCCATGGGTTTCCCATGCCTGCGGCATACAATATAGTGTTAATTTCTCAGTTTACTTGCCAAAGATCCAGGACAAACCGCTGCCTTCTGGAAATCCCCCCCAGGCATCACATCCTTTGAAATCCCGGTAATGTCCAGGACAGGGGTCAGCAACCCAAGGCCCATGGGCCGGAAGCAGCCCACGGAGGTTGTTTGACCGGCCCACGAGCCGCCCCCGAACTTGCTTCTGCGGTGCCGAAAATCGCGTCTGTGCATGTGCAAAAAATCACGGGGGCGCGCACATTCCGGCCCACGGAGGGATCTCCACGGGACCGATCCGGCCCAGGCAAGATAAACCTTGCTGACCCCTGGTCCAGGACATATGGCAGCCCTAAACTTCTATACTGCCCATGTCCAACCCGAGACTCTAACTGATTTTGGCTGCTTTGCTAATGCTCTACCTGTGCATTTGGGGTATTCTATCAGAATATCTGTTGTGTTAAATCCTAGAGTCATCCAGCTTCTGAATAGGATTTTAGAATGCAATCCTATTCAAACAATCAGGATTACAGTACTATGGGAGGTACATATGAGAACCCTACTGGCAAGCCTTTCATCTGCAGAAAAATTATGATGCAAGAGGCAGTGTTTTGAAACAACCAATACTACCATCTGTCTTCTGAAATAGTACAATTCAGTGAGAAGACTGTATTAATTCAGAATACAGCATTTGGGGGAGTCATATTCATTTGCCCCTTTTCACTTTAATATATCCTTTTTAATTATTTACTTTCATTAGCAAATCTGTCTCTCTCAAACATCCATAAATTACCATTACCCTCCATTTTCGTCCATCCAAATTGCATATTCATATTTTTTTTTACAAACTTGGGGTTTGAGCCATGCTCTTTTTTCATTTTGGACCAAGTTTCTTACAAGAGGCACAAAACAGAATTACTAAATAGTAAGTAGTACATAACTATACTTACAGCCAAAGAAACAGAGAGAATCCTGAGATATAAAGATTTCGTTGTGACCTAAAAAGTTTCATATGAATGTGATCCAATGCATTGGCACTTGTATGTGCATTTTTATCACTTAAGTTAACATTTGAGTATTTCCTCACTTCTCTAACAGCATCTACGAGTAAAAACGAGAGAGTTACTTGCATTTGTTTTCCATTGCCTTCTTTTATCAATTATTGTACACAATGCTTCTGCATCAAAAAGCTTTGCACATTATGTTTTTTTTCTGATAAAACTTTTTTACTTTTATTAGTATAGCTGCCCTGTTCTGGCTACTGACGGTGGGAATACCTCTGGCAGTAGATCTGTACTTTCTGTAGGCACAGAGCAAAGACTGTTGACTGTTTAACAAGTAATGGCCATGGAAATAATCTATAAACCTACAGCAAGCTTTATGATTAAGCAATTTTATAAACCAGTAATGTTCCTTATATTTTATAAGGATGGCTTTTCTTAATAGATGTTTAATATAAAGCACTTAAAAACCACAAGCAACAAGATATAGCTAACTTTGTAATCATCAGGGAACACATTCAATTCCATATTTAGCAGTAGCTTAAAAATGCAATGCTATTTCCCTTCCTCCAAAAAAGAAGAAGTCGATGATGACAGAGCTCAGTAAAATTCCCAGAAACCTCACTGCACAATTGTTTTCCTCTTAGTTCAACCATTAGTCCAAAGGGAAATAGCGCCACCTACTGATTACTTCAAAATCACTTTCTGCCACAAGTCTTCATTGGGTCTCCCATACCAAATCTGAATTCTGTTTTGTTATCTGCTAACATGCTAGCAGAACATGGCTTGTTACATCCTCAGTTCAAAAAGTGTAACACTAACTTTTTTGTTTGGTTTCTCAAACTATTCACAGCAAAGATAACTGACAGTAAATATAATAATCCCTCAAACACATTATCTTTGCTGGTTCAGTTACATGCATATGCATACAAACAAAATAGATTTCCAACTCACCCAGAAATAAAACAATTAACAGAATTATAATTGTAAGGAACCCCTTGTTCCAATAGTTTTTAATTCTGCTCCACACAGAGATCATAAAAACCTTCTCCCATCTGTAAAACAAAATTGCAGTGTTTCAAAGAAGCTTCATTTGTAAAAAGACTACTATGTAAGCATTTTTTAAGTGCACACTATAATCCACCGAATAATTTTTCAGCACCTTTTAAAATTACAGTACAGTACAATGGCATCTTGCATGGGGGTTATGCTTGGGGGGGGGCACATATATGCAAAAATATGTACTGTATACTCAAACCACCCCCTTGGAACTTCCCCTACATGACCATCATCACCATCCAAGGAAGACAGAGAACTTTTAAACTGGGGTGGGGTGTTGTTTTTGTTTGTTATTGTGGCATGTATTTTATATTGTAAACTGCCCTGCGATTGTTGGATAGAAAGTTAATAAAACATCATCATCATAATCTCTCTGCCTTGCTTACCGGGCTCTGTGAAGCTCTCACAGAGGTTCTGGGGTATTCATACAAGATCTTGCAGGACTGTCCAGGATTTCATGAGAGCATTACAGAGCCCGGTAAGCAAGACAGAAAGCCTGAATGCTCTTTCTGTGCTGAGAAAACCCAGTACCGTGTTTCTCATATTATAAGACACGTCTTATATTTATTTTTTCCTCAAAAAAACACACTATGGCTTATTTTCAAGGGATGTCTTATTTTTTTTCCTCCTCCTCCTGCCGCGGCCGGCATTGCTGCTGCGCCTATCACTATGTTTTATTTTCGGGGTATGGCTTATATTCCTTGAATGCTTAAAAATCCTGCTATGGCTTATTTTATGGGTATGTCTTAAAATATGAGAAACAGGGTACAATAGGCATGTTAAGATGTCCGCCTTCTGTGTAATTAATATGTGGGATTTCAGCTGGCCAGCTTTCAACTGCAAAAGGTTGAAACTGTGCAAGTTAATTGCACACAATATACAATCATACAGTACTGTACAGCTTGAAATGAAAATGCAATTTCTCTGTAGTTGTAAGTATACAGTACATGAAAACTCTGAAATAAATACAGTACAGACAGTATTACTGGGCCAAAACCCTGAGGAGGTTCCTGTATCTCCAAGAACTGACAGAGAGAAAACCCCTTTGTTCATCACATTACAGCTACTGTACAATGATGGTAACAGGTATAACTTAATAAATTCAGAGTCTAGACCTGCCAAGGCTGCTTGCTTCTAATGAGATAGACTAGGTATCTTTAGCATCCAGGTTTAATGAGACTAATTTGCTGCTTTCAGATCCTCTTAAAGCCTTATTCTGAAGACGAAAATCCCTTGATGTATTTAAATCACACCTTCAATTATCTTGTTAGTAAAACTATTGCAGTAACATTGCGTAATCAAACCTTCAACTGGTGGCATTTATATAAGTACAGTGCACTTATATTGGATTTATATTGCCTAACTCATCCTGACTAGCAGGAAAAGCAGCTCTGAACCTACAGTCCTGGGGAAAGGACAAAGGTCTCTTAATCAGCAACAAGCAGTTAAGAATGAAGGTTGATGACCACTGCTGTGAACATACCAACATATTATAGTCTGATTAGGTTAGGATGCATGTAATGGCTCTTTTCTCGGCTTTTTAAAAATTGCTTTTATTTGTTTTATTTATCCTGTCAAGTTCCTTTGACACTTTTCTTTTGTATAAAGTGACTGATAAACACTAATAATATAAATAAATAATACAGATCTTCAAATCCCAATCAGTGTTCCTTCCCAATTCTTAGGATACTGGTGGAAAAAAGAGCAGCTGCTGAGTTTTGAGAACCCCTTTAGAAATCTGAGGTTGCAATTTCTCCTAGGAATAAGCGCCATTAAACTTAATGAGACCACTTCTTATCCAGCTCTTCTGCTTTTGACTATGAGGCAGCTCTCCATGTGAATTATCTTTGCTTCATCTTAGGTTTCATATACACAACCCTTTATTAATGTTGATGATATAACTTACTTAGGGAATCTAAGGTGATTATACTGTTTGGTCGGCTGGCAACTTGTCAAGGAGAGTTAAGAAAGTTCTGCCTATGCTACCGGTAAGAATTTGTGGCAGCCCAAAGTTGTGTGTCTTTGTTTCCCAATTTGATCCTTTTACACAGTTTTGTATGTTTTGTAGTATTTTATGCATTGTGATTTGCTGTTATTTTTATTGATTGTAGATTGGTAATTCTTTATTGTGGTTGATAACTGTGAGCTGTTTAATTATTATTTACTGGTGTTTAATTTTACTGTTTACTATTAGATTCTGATGTATTGTTGAATGTTGCTTTGTTTGATATAAGTTGTTTATTTTAAAGTTATTGAGACTTTTAAATTGGATCAGATTGTTACTATTAATGTGTGATGTTTTACTACGTTTTTATGTGTTGGAAGCCACCCAGAGCAGCTGGGGCAACCCAGCCAGATGGGCGTGGTATAAATAAATAAAAAATATTATGTTACTATAATACAGGTTCTCTTCAGAAAATATATACTGTACAAGCAAACAGCATGGTATTTGTATTATAATTACTGTGATGCAAAGAAGACCACTGCTACCATGACCAAAGATTCTAATACATCACCACTGGCAGTGGACCACTACCAATTACTGTTGTCAATGCAATATTAATTCTGATCAAGGTCCACACTTGTAATAAGCTCCTTTGAGCATCATCAGCAAAACAATGGTATTAACATTACCACCGTGTGACAGATGGAGTTATAAATCTTACAAAATTTCAATGCCTATTAAATGCTTTTGTTAAGATTATTGTGGGAGCTGCATCAGATTTTAAAGAGGTAGAATAAAAAAAAATAAACAAATAAACAAAAAACCACCCAAACACAAAAAATAGAAAAATAAACTTAACAAAGGTAATACATACAAATAATAAATAGTTTTTAAAGTTGCCATTTGGATTGTCTTATCACCAGCAGGCATTCTTCTCACTGGAAGTAGTTCAGCTTATTTTATTTATTGTTTTGGGGAGATTCAGCACAGTTATTTTGTCTGTTACGCAAATATGAAAGGGTGGTGGTAAAACATAAGCATCAAGCCAGCCTTGTAAACACTCATAAACTTATAAATACAGATGAATGGAACCTGTGGGCTTATAGCACAAATTAATTTGCAAAAGGCAGTCCTAAACCATGCTGCCAATGTTGCAATCCGATCCGTGCCTTTTTTCATTTTCACTTATATTCTGATTAAACGGCGGTCATTTCCCCTGCGGCAATATCCTTACCTCAGAGGAGAAATAATCGGGAGGCAGAGCAACAGCAATATTGCTATTTCGGCATAGAGAAAGGCTGCAACAGCTGTCCACTGAAAAGTCATCTTATCTGTGAGGGATCTGCAGAGACGGAAAGCCCCCGGTTATAGATCACCATGGTTTCAAAACAGACAAGGAAGGCTGAAGTTGGGCAGAGGAGCTTCTGCTCCCAAACAAACCGTTCCGCGACAAACAAGGGCTTCCGGCGTGACAGTTCAAAATTGGGCAAAATAAATTAAAAAATAAAATAAAATAAAATAAAAGGGATCCGGCCCCTTCTCCCCATATGGGATATGGGGGAGCCCTGCAGTCCGTGTTCAAGCCACCCCATTGCTGCCCCCGAGTTTGTCGACCGGAGTGGAAGGGATGAATCCGATTCTGTCACGCCATAACTGCCACAGATTCGTGTCGGGAAAAGATACCGTTCTCCTCACACACGCGCTCGCCCCTTCCTCACCGACCCCGGGGTACAACACGCCCCTTCGCCACCCCGGGGGTACACAATAGTAATGGCCCTTTCCCGCTTCAAACTTCCCCTCCGCGCCCAATTCTGAGGGGAAACCTCTGCAGCCGTTGGGGGGGGGGGGAGGACCGACCCCGGGTTAACTTTTCTCTCTTTTACCCCGCTTCCCAAAGAGGCGCTGCTGCGGTCTTTCCCCCCCTTCCTTCATCCCCCGAAGGGGGAGAGGCGTCCTCCGGGGTCCTGCGGCCTCGACCGGCAGCAGCTCCGCGAGATCTTTCAGGGCCGCTTTCTGCCCGGCACACGCGAGTCGGCGGCGGCGGAAGCTGCGGAACGAAGGGAGGGAAAAGGAGCCGCGGCTGCAGGAGGCCGGGCGGACGGGCGGGCCGAGCGGCGGAGCCCCAACAGCCGGGTGGGGAGAAGGCGAGGAGCGCGGGCCTGGCAGCGAATGGGAGGCCGCCTCAGCAACGCTCGAATCCCCGGCGGCGCTTTCGCTCGAGAGGAGGCCCGAACCCGGCAGGAAGGCGGACCCCGCTCGGTGTGGTGTGTGGAGAGACCACGGCTTCCCGCTCCGTAGTGAAAAGCGAGCAGACCTCCCCTTGCCAGAAGAAAAGCAGCAGGCCAGGGAGATGGTGTACTGTATAAGCTCCCTCCCTCCTTGGCCTGCTAGTTTTCTTCGTGCAAGGGAGACACAGTTAAAAAAACTACAGCCTCTGCATTCGCCGGCTATTATTATTTATTTCATTTATTGATTGAATTTATATACCGCCCTATACAGTGCCGGGTTTATGTATAAGCTAAACAAGCTATAAGCTATAACCTTGGCCCTCCAGATGTTTTTGGCCTACAACTACTATGAACCCTAGCTAGCAGGACCAGTGGTTAGGGATGATGGGAATTGTAGTCCCAAAACATCTGGAGGGCCGAGGTTGAGGAAGCCTGGCTTAGGGCCCCACTCTCTTGGCGTATATTCTGGCATATAAAACGACTGGGCATATAAGATGACCCCCAACTTTTTCAGTTAAAATGTAGAGTTTGGGATATACTCGCCATATAAGAAATACGACCCGGTGTATAAGACAACCCCCGACTTTTGAGAAGATTTTCCTGTGTTAAAAAGTAGTCTTATACGCAGGAATATACAGTAATAAGAAACGCCCTGTTTAAAGTTTGGGAGAAATACAAAAGATTTTTAGAACCGAAGACGCCAAGATGGATCTCCCCAAAGAGGCAATCACAGTTAAAAAAAAAAGTATGAAAGAGAGCTGGATAACATATAAGAACTTATTGATTGAAAGGGTCAAATAAAAATAAAAAATTACGAGGAAGTGAAGGCCTTCCTTACAAGCTGGTTAGAATATTACCAAATATATGAGTTATTTAAAGAAGATTTAAAAATAGGATTTAGAAAAAAACCCACAAAATTAGAAACTGGTTTAATAGACAATAAAACAAAAACAATTTCAAGAATGTACCGGCTTCTCTTGAATTTTGAAGTGATGGAAGAAGGGACCAAAGTCACTATGATAAGATGGGTGCAAGACATAGGACGCCCCATTATGATATCTGAGTGGGAAAATTTATGGAAAGTTAACATAAACTTCACCGCGAGTTACAATATTAAGGAAAATATGATGAAATTACAGCACTGCTGTCAGGTTGTCAAAGATGTATAAAAACTTAGCAAATGTATGCTGGAGGTGTGGGGGAAACGGTCCCGATTTATATCACATGTGGTGGACTTGCGGGAAGATTAAGATATTTGGGATACTAATATATGACGAACTGAAGAAAATGTTGGGCATCACTTTTCCTAAAAGACCTGAGACTTTTTTTGTTAAGTATTGTAGGAAAAGATGTACCGAGTTCAGCAAAAGAAATTTTCTTTTACGCAACAGCGGCGGCTAGACTATTGGTGGCTAAGGGTTGGAAAGAACAGGAGACCCCTTCAATAACTGAATGGCAGGGTAAAATGCAGGAATTAGCGGAAATGGAATATCTAACAAATTCTTTAAGAGGCAAATCAATGGGTAAATTGATGGAAAACTGGGGAAGATATAAACTATATGTGCAAAGATACAGTAAAGGCTTATTATCTATGCAAGCATTTGATTGACCTTGGAAAATGTACCAATTAAGATAAAAATTTTGTTTTAACCGAGGCACGCTAAGAGAAAATAATGTATTAGACGTTAGATACAGATATTTTTATTGAGTTACGTATATTTGTTTTAAAACATAGGATATATATCAGAAACTGACAGGAAGTCTAATGGGGGAAAAGGGGGGGGGAGAGGGAGGGGTTGTGAATAAAAACTTCTCTTTTGTTGTTACTTTTACTTTAGGATGTGGGTTATTGTTGTAATGGAATACTTTGTAAGTCTTGTTTTGTTCTGAAATTGCAATTAAAACAAAAACAAAGATAGGTATCCCTGTAGCTATCGATCGTAAGGGGTAGGGGTAGGAAAGGACTAACACTCAGCAGGGGCTGCGGAAACGAAAGAGGAGAATGGGACAAGGCAAAACTGTGCTGCTCCAGTGTCCTGAGAAGGCTGTTTGTTTTGAACTCAACAGTGGTGGGGGGGACACAGTAGCAGTAAAAGCCCAACGAAAGGAAGGGGGGGTGAGTGTAGAATGACGGCAAATGAGGCAGGCAAATGATAAGCAGACGGGACCTTGTAGCACAAGGTACCAACCACACTCCCAGCTGTTCGACTTGTTGATCCGATGCGAGCAGGAAGCAGAACGAGTAAGACCTAAGGGGAGGGAGGGAGATCCCATGCGTGCAAAGGAGCTCTGGGAGGGACCAGCGAGTGGTAGCCGAGGCGGCCAAAGACGGCTCAGCCGGGTGTTTTTTATTGTTGTTGTTGTTCTGCTCCCCTGGCTTGCAGCAGCATCCAATCCTTAAAGGCAGGAGGCAGGATTGCTTCACCGCAGCCTTTAACCCTTCATCGCCCGAGCCTGCAGAAAACACAGTGCTTTGAAAACCGGGATATACGGGATACTTGGCAGCTATGGGGGGCAGCTGCACCCCCTGCCCCTCGCTGGGTACGTCCATGAAAAGAAAACCTACATACAGCAACAGTGTTTTGTGTTGTGTAGGCTCCTGTGATGTAAGTCACGCTTCCTCAACCTTGGCCCTCCAGATGTTTTGAGACTACAATTCCCATCATCCCTGACCACTGGTCCTGCTAGCTAGGGATCATGAGAGTTGTAGGCCAAAAACACCTGGAGGGCCGAGGTTGAGGAAGCCTGATGTAAGTAATGGGCCCCACCTGCTCCCTAAAATATCACTGGTTTGCTCATTTCTATATATAGGGTGCCTACATTCTGCATGGACTGGTTGCATGGCAACATGTGCAAATGGCTTGAGATACCTACGATATTAGGTCTATTAACTACCATATAGCATATATTCAACACAAAAAACAGTGACAATTTGTTGTTGACAAAGGACAGCTGGATATATAAAGGGCCCCATTACCTTCAGTAGCTTAGGGCCTCATCAAACCTAAATCAGCCCTGCCAATAACACGCCCCCCCACCCCCCACCCCGGGGCAAAAGAGCCATATTTTAAAAGGTCATAGGATGTCAATCTGATCAACCAAAGGCCTGGTTAAAAAAGAATGTTTTTGCCTGGCGCCTAAAGGTGTATAATGAAGGCACGAGGTGAACTTCCCTGGTGAGAGCATTCCAGACAGGGGGCCACTGCAAAGATGCCTAGCATACACTCCCAGCATTTCTCTGGTGAAAATAGGGGTGTCCTATTCAATAATAATAATGGTTTTATTATTGGTACCCCCACCCCCACCTGACTGGATTGCCCCAGCCACTCTGGGTGGATTCCAACATTAATGAGGATGATGATAATGTTAAAAACTTTAAACTTTTTTTAATATAAAAAACCTTCCCTATACAGGGCCGCCTTCAGGTATCTTGTATAAGGTAACTTGTCTGCTTGGTTTGGGGGTTGCATAACTTCCAACATTTCTCCTAAGGGAAAGTGGGACATTCCAGGATCAATTCGGAAACTCAGGACAGCTCCTGTAAATCCGGGGCTGTCCCTGGAAAATAGGGGCACTTGGAGGTATACCGGTATGAAAGGCACAAGTACAGGATGGGTGACACCTGGCTTGAGAGCAGTACATGTGAAAAGGATTTAGGAGTCTTGGTAGATCACAAACTTGACATGAGTCAACAGTGTGATGCAGCAGCTTAAAAAGCCAATGTAATTCTGGGCTGCATCAATAGGAGTATAGCATCTAGATCAGGCATCCCCAAACTTTGGCCCTCCAGATGTTTTGGACTACAATTCCCATCTTCCCCAACCACTGGTCCTGTTAGCTAGGGGTCATGGGAGTTGTAGGCCAAAACATCTGGAGGGCCGCAGTTTGGGGATGCCTGATCTAGATCAATGGAAGTAATAGTACCACTGTATTCTGCTCTAGTCAGACACCTGGAGTACTGTGTCCAGTTCTGGGCACCACAGTTCAAGAAGGATACTGACAAGCTGGAACATGTCCAGAAGAGGGCAACCGAAATGGTCAAAGGCCTGGAAACGATGCCTTATGAGGAACGGCTTAGGGAGCTGGGTATGTTTAGACTGGAGAAGAGAAGGTTAGGGGGTGATATGATAGCCGTGTTCAAATATATAAAAGGATGTCATATAGAGGAGAAAGGTTGTTTTCTGCTGCTTCAGAGAAGCGGACACGGAGCAATGGATTCAAACTTCAAGAAAGAAGATTCCACCTAAACATTAGGAAGAACTTCCTGACAGTAAGAGCTGTTTGGCAGTGGAATTTGCTGCCAAGGAGTGTGGTGGAGTCTCCTTCTTTGGAGGCCTTTAAGCAGAGGCTTGACGGCCATATGTCAGGAATGCTTTGATGGTGTTTCCTGCTTGGCAGGGGGTTGGACTGGATAGCCCTTGTGGTCTCTTCCAACTCTATGATTCTATATATGTCTTGCATATATAGAGAAGGCCTGGGTCTCATACCACCATGCCATGACTACCCTAGTCCATCAACCTAATCTGCTCCATAGCCAGGAGGGCAGTTATCTCTATCCCTATCCTTTCTCATTGAAACTCCTTCTCACATCACTTAAGCGTACCATCTTTTCTCAAATCTCTTAGTCAAATGTATTTTTCAACCGTTTTTTTTATTTCATTATTTTATAAGCCACATGTATACAATGTCAGATACACTTTAGACACCAAAGGAGTGTTTGGTTCCAAAATCTTGCAGATCTCATTTTGAAGGAACTATATGTAACTAAATGATCACTGAAGATTTAAAATCGACTATTAGCTACAGGTCTCAAGTACACCCTATTGAAATGAATGCCGACATGAAGTGATATTGCATGGACCTTAATAATTTCAGGCACAACTGTCTCCTACGCGACATTTGTGCAGCTTTATTATTAAGAATATGTTAAAACATTGTAAATACATTCATCTGAGGGACTCCGGTAAGAACAATTCAGAGACAAAAACATTTTTCATATATAAAAAAATATTCTGAGTTTAATGTCCCATTGTAGAACAATGAAATCAAAGTCTTTACATTATTATTATTTTTGAAAGTTAGTGCACACCGTAGTTATTTCTAAGGTAGTCTAAAACAGCCGATGTACTTGATAAAACATTGAAAACTTTCTTTTCTTGCTTTGAAGTAATCCTTTCCAGCATGTACATTAAATGGTGGTGAAAGCATGCAAAAGGAGTCCCATGTTCAAGAGCAATATCGACCCAGTCTTGCAGGCACTGCAGAGGCGTTTCTTCATATCCTGCAAACATGGCAGGATTGGCTAAAAGCCCCCTAGCAACCATGATACCTAGCATGGAAAGAAATACAAACAGTAAATTAAAACTACCCCCCAGTCATCCGCAACTGGACCCAACGGTCAGGGGTCCCTTTACCTTTACCTTACACCAGTGATGGCGAACCTATGACACGCGTGTCAGCACTGACACGCATATCCATTTTCGGTGACACGCGGCCGCATGCCGAGGCCTCACTTCCGGCCGGCGGCAGAATGCCACAGGCGACGCATCTCTGGGGGCCTTGGGGACTTTCAGCGAGGCAAGATGGCGGTTGGCACAGAGCCGTGGAACTTCTGAAAGTGACCAGCGCTGCAGGAGCTGCTGGACGGGCTCCTGAGCCACCGAAACCGGCAGTGCCACTGCCCGGACACTGGGGGCCACCAGTGCAGCCACCGGGGAGATGCCGGACCCCACCCCTACCCCGCGAACCTGACGGACAGCCTTGAGGCACTCCGGAGGCCTGAGGAGGAAAAAGGAAGCCCCGGCACAAGCCCAACCCGAGCCCACCTCCCCAGCGGCAGACCCATTGGAGGAAGGCCTGAGCCCAGATGCCCACTGGGAAAGACCTCTGGGTTTTGCCTTATTTTTTCCCCTTTTTATTTTTTTTAAGGGGAAACAATTATACATTTTTGTTATTTAAACTATAAATATCGCAAAATTATGGGTTTTTTTCTCGAAGTGACACACCACCCGAGTTTTGACACACCAGGCTCAAAAGGTTGCCCATCACTGCCTTACACATAATTTACCTTATTTGTTTTAATGCCTTGTGTTGGACATATTACCATGGAAGTTTAGTTAAATCAGATACCCATAGAAGTTACAAGGCTAATATGACAGCGGCATTTTTGTTAGCAGTGCTTAACAAAAGGCTTTGGTTATACCTCTCAATGGGAGGGAGGGAAGGAGGGAGGGAAAGAGGGAGGGAGGGAAAGAAAGTAAGAACAAAGGGAAAGATGGAACAGACTGGAAATGGGAAGAGAGAATGTAATTTGGGAGATGAAGAAGTGAAAGGGACTGCTTCTTCATATATTACAGCTGCACTCCCTTTAAACACTTACCTGTGAGCAATTTCTATTGAAAACAGTGGGAGTTACTGCATAAGACTGTATTGCAACATTCTGGAATTTTTTGTAAAGCACTTTAAGTCTCCAGGATATACTAACTCAGTACTGTGCCAAATTAATTCCTAGGTCATCTAAATATATTTCCAGCCCCACATCGGTCCAATTTAGAAATACTGCGAACACAGGATTTTTTTTTTTTGCTTTCAATTACAACCGCACTTATTAACATACTTCTAACTCTGACCTGGGACCCAGGTGGCGCTGTGGTTAAACCACTGAGCCTAGGGCTTGCTGATCAGAAGGTCGGCGGTTCGAATCCCTGTGACGGGGTGAGCTCCCATTGCTTGGTCCCAGCTCCTGCCAACCTAGCAGTTCGAAAGCACGTCAAAATGCAAGTAGATAAATAGGAACCGCTACAGCGGGAAGGTAAACGGCGTTTCCATGTGCTGCTCTGGTTTTCCAGAAGCGGCTTTGTCATGCTGGCCACATGACCTGGAAGCTATACGCCGGCTCCCTCGGCCAATAATGCGAGATGAGCGCGCAACCCCAGAGTCGGTCACGACTGGACCTAATGGTCAGGGGTCCCTTTACCTTTTTAACTCTGACCTAAAGTTAATTTTGTCCTCAGTTATTTCGCAGTGAAAAATAAAGCAATAATCTCTGTCGCAAGATCACTTTTCTGCACGGCTGCCAGATAACCCTTCCATCTGCTACAGTTGGAATGGTTCATAGATACCGGTATTAAGTGAACCAATCCATTAAAACTACGCTACTTTCCGTCATAACTCATTTCTTGCAAACAATTCAAGTTTAATGCCATGGATAAAATATACACACATATTTCCCATTTATCGAGAGGGGGGAGCCCAAATGAGCCCACAAGTTGTTCTTACCATCTGTTCCTGTTTTTTGATGAACGTCCTTCACATCTTTTAAAGATTTAATGTCACCATTAGCTATAACCGGTATAGACATACTTTGTTTAATTATTTTAATTGCATCATAGTGTACTGGCTGGTGTCTTTCTTCTACATTTCTCCCATGGACTGTAATCCAGGATACTCCAGCTGCTTCCGCTTTTTGACACAGGTCTACAGTTCTTTTTAGGTCATCATGAATCCTAGCATTACAAGTAACAAAAACATCAGAATTCTGCATGTATTATCTGAATGGCATGAAAAAACGCCAAGTTAAGAACCAAGGAAAAAATGGGGGGGGGGGAGAATGTTCAAAAATTTAAGAATCATATTTCAATTCATTAATTAAATGTTTTTAAGCTATTTTAGTTGTTATTGTTTGCTTTTAAGAGTGCCTTGAGACTTATGTGAAAGGTAATTCATAAATTGATGAAATAACCTTTTCATTTTATCTTCACAAAAGTCCTGTGAGGTAGGTTTGGCTGAGTGACAAGTAAGAAACTTCTTCTACACTTGGTCAATTACACTTTTAATGTATTTTTAATGTAGGTGGTATCAAAACTTACCTTATCTTAATAGATACTGAAAACATGGGGTTTTCAACTTGATTTCTTACCAGCCTCACCATCTCTTGCACCAGTTCTGGTTTGTTTATTAAGCAAGCACCAAAACCTTCTGCCATAGCCCACCTTAAATTGAAATAACAAAATAATGTTTGCATATTAGAATAGATGGCTTAATTTTTCCTTTTATCTTCTAGGTGCATAATTCTTGTGAGGAAGCAAAATATTGACGTGAGAGTTCCAGGAAATTCAGACTAATTTTCTAACAAGTTTCCTTTGTTATAGAAGGATTAAACTAGGGCTGCCATACGTCTGGATACTCCCAGACATTATTGGGATTTCAAAGGCAGAATTGACGTCTGGGGGAATTTCCGAAAGGCAGTGCTTTGCCCTGGATCTTAGACAAGTCAATTGAAAAATTGTTTTTTTGGTGTTTTTGTAAAAGAAAGCTCAACAACTTTGGGGTTCGACTAACAAATTTTGGGTTTCCCTTTCAAAAGCTCAGCAATTTGGGGGGTTCCCAAAACAAGCTCAACAATTTTTATGGTTTCCGGGGGGGGGGAGCTCAACAATTTTGGGGTCTTCCTAAAAAAACCCCTCAAAGCTCAATAACTTTTGGGGTGTCCTGGTTTTTACTTTTTGAAATATGGCAGCATAGCATATTCTGTATATTTAGTAAGATATCTTTTAGATTCTGATGCAAACAAACCTTGAAGGCTGGAGGACTTGAACAGAGACAGAGAGACCTGAAGATTCCAGCATTGCCTGAAAGACATTGTCTACACACCAGGTCCACCTATAAATGGACTGCTTATCTACCCACCGAGAAATACAAGTTTCTCAGAGGTCAAATCTACCCAGACCTCATGTCAGTCACCAGAGCTTCAGAAATGGTCTCTAACACTAGTTACCATGCTATGTTTATTTATTGAAAGTATTTGACTTTGCCTCCTCTGGAGAAAAAAATCCACTCTGCAAATATCCATGGAAAGCAGCCAGGATTCTGCACATATTCAGTGGTTGTATCTAACAGTGTTGCTTGGCTTACAGTAAGGCTTCTGTTACAGGATGGGCAGCGAAGCTATCTCCAGTGATTTGCCCCTTACAGCTTCATCTATCAACTCAGAAGTGTCCCTCGATCATCTTTCTGGAGCAAATTTAGGGGTTAGGGATATTGGGGGGGGGGGTCACCAAAAATTGCTTCCCTACCTGCTTTGCTGGTATAAACCTTACTGTCAAGCTGAGTGGCATGTTGGATACCTCATAAGTTTATAGTTAGCCTCTATTTTTGCTGAAATGGTTGATTTCAGTCAAATGCTGACACAGAAATGCTCTTCCTAAAGTTAAATCATTATCAACCAATTATGTGAATTGTGAATTCATAAAGAGTTATATAGAATAAATAATCTGAGGCCAGATTATTCAGAGGCTTGCCTGCACCTATGCAAAACTGTTGGCCTCAGAGGCCCTGCTTGTAGGCACACAATTAAGATCTATTACCAGTAGGCTGGCAGGCCTGTTCAGTGGTAGCTCTATTTTTGCAGCTCTACTGGTTTAAACTGTACCTTTATTGTTCAAATCTGCATTTTAATCTATTTTATGCAAATGATGCTAGGCTGTATATTGTTTTTGGGCTGCTCTTTTAACATTTTGTAATAGCAATGAGATGGTTTTTTTTCTTGTGTTTTATATTTAAATTGTTTATGTCCAGAAATGCAGGATATAAATACTTGAAATATAAAAAAGTTAAAATGTGCAGTTTACTCATTGCTCCCTGAGTTTCTTAAAAATTTACCTCTGTGGACAGCCACAATTTACATCTACGCCATCGGCAAAAGGACTGATGATACAAGCAGCTTCTGCTAGAACTTCTGCATCTTTAGCAGCAAACTGAACAATCAGAGGGCGATCACCTGATAAGATGAAATTTCATAATAATGAAAAAATACACCACATATAAACATACAACATACTGTATTGGTTTTGATTCTAAGATTTAAGATTTAAGGGTTAATTTGAGGATATTCATGGGAGAAAAAATTCTCTCACACACCCCTTGAACAATGCTCTTGCTCTTGAACAATGTGGAATGGGGATCTGCTGGGAGAGGGAGAAATCACTCAAAAGTGGGCAGGGTTCAGGTCAAAATCGGGCAAATCTTCCCTTCTGCAGGAATCTCCCCCCCCCCACATGTTACATTGGTCAGGACGACCCTCTGGAAAAGTGTTCAGGGGGTGCAAGTGGCTGTAAGAGGGGGAGAAAATGGAAAACTCTCCTTCCACAAATTTATTTCAATTATCTTAGGTTGTAAATCATGAAGTCTTGATAATTCTTCAAAATAGGACGCTGTGTTTATAATGCTTACTTGCAATGGAACTTCATGTACATTCTTTTGTTATCCTTACCACCACCCTTAAATCTTAAATCTTAGAATCTTAGATCTTAGATGGATGGCTGAGGGTGCGAGACAGAGGCTTGCTTAACGTCGCTTGCTGATTTTGTGCGAGATTTGATTCAGGAATGCCCTGATTTCAGGCACAGTCTCTTAGGCTATTTGCACCAGGTGTGGAGAACCTCTGGCCCTCCAGATGTTGTTGGAGCTACAGCTCTCATCCACCCCAACAAGGATGGCCAAAGGCCAGGAATGGTAGTTGTTGTACATCTGGAGGGCCAAAGGTTCCCTGCACATTTCCCTGGGAGTAAGTCCCAACTCATTTAATGAGACTTACTTCTGAGTAGACATGCATAGGACTACAGCGTTAGCTGTTATACTACATCAGGCATCCCCAAACCTCAGCCCTTCATATGTTTTGGACTACAATTCCCATCTTCCCTGACCACTGGTCCTGTTAGCTAGGGATCATGGGAGTTGTAGGCCAAAATACCTGGAGGGCCGCAGTTTGGGGATGCCTGTACTACATCAACACATAGAACCTGCGAGTAAGTAATAAATTGAATAATAAAAATGTTGCTAATAATAATAATTAATAAGAGAAGAAAGTGGGGAGGGGGAAGCTGGGAACATTATCCACAAAAGTTCCCTGCTATGCCAGAGCAACCATCTCTAATTCCATGTCCTTACTCAAGCAGTCAAGCCTCATAAAAATGCAGACATATGTAGGGTACAGAGACTCCATTGTCCTAGTGCCATGGAATTCTGCTTCTGAACAGCATGCCATGGGCTGGAGCACCATGTGTGTGGTAGTAAAATGCGTTTTATCAATTATTGCATGGCAGCTATGATTTGTCATCTCCAAAACGTAGTTATGTCTGGAGTTTGATGAAACTAAGGTGGGACTCCAGCTGTTCTGGTGATGCTGCAATCCTATGCATGTTTGCTCAGAACTATACGTCTTAGTGCTCATTGTATATAGGACTTTAGCTTAAATAAAAGTAGTTTCGTAGGACTTTATACAAACCCCTAGCTAAAGGAGCATAAAAAAGGGCCCAAAGTGGCCCTTACATTTCATCTAATGAAAACTGAAGAAATGCAAACACAATACCTTGGTTTGTAGTAAATTCACTATGTCTAGCTTTTACAGATCTGACAAAATCAGCTGCAACAATCATTGGAGTGTAGCATAAATCACAGTTGTATTTCCGGACTAACGTTCTGAAAGGTAATCTGAAAAACAAATACAGTAGTACTAATTTTAACGAAAACACTTTTGAGGTAAATAAAATGTATTTCATTTTGGTATTTTATTCCGAACAACACTTAAGTGCAACAGAATCACTTCTCATATAAGGAGAATGAATTTTTTAAAATTGCTTTCAAATGCTCTTTTCCCATAAGTGGCCAAAGGGGGGGGGGAAGCTTAGATAATGCCATTCTCAAACCGTGTATTGTGGAGTTAGCAGTTGTGTTTATATGTTCAAATGATTCAAAAGGCTGAGGCACATTACGTTTCATTGTGTGGCAACTGGAACATTTATTTTATACGATATCTCAAAAATATAAAAATTTCATTAGGCTATTCCTAGGCAAGTGTTCTGAGTACCTTCCAGCCCAGCCAGCTGAGCTGATAGCACAAAGGGAGCTAAGAGCTAGGCATCCATCCATCATGCCTGGACTCAGCTCCAGCCAAGAACTATACAATGGTACCTCAGGTTAAGAACTTAATTCGTTCCAGAGGTCAGCTCTTAACCTGAAACCGTTCTTAACCTGAGGTACCACTTTAGGTAATGGGGCCTCCCGCTGCCGCCGGCGCGTGATTTCCGTTGTCATCCTGAGGTAAAGTTCTCAACCCGAGGTACTACTTCCTGGTTAGCCGAGTCTGTAACCTGAAGTGTCTGTAACACTGTAGTCCCTCCAGGTTAGCAACTGTCATAACAGAAGCTGTACAGTCATACCTTGGTTCTCAAACTTAATCCGTTCCAGGAGTCCATTTGACTCCTGGAACCGTTCAAAAACAAGGCACGGCTTCTGATTGGCTGCAGGAGCTTCCTGCACTCAAGCGGAAGCCACGTCGGATGTTAGGCTTCCGAAAAACGTTCACAAACCGGAACACTTACTTCTGGGTTTGCGACATTTGGGAGCCGATTTGTTTGGGAGCCAAGCCGTTCGAGTACCAAGCTACCACTGTACTTCTAAGAAAGGGAGGCAACTATTTGACATCATTCTGGTAACCAAGTTCAGCTGTCTTTCCTGCATTAGCTGCTGCCATATTGAAGGAAAGAGAGATTAAATGACCATTCAGTTTCATCTGTGCAGCACAGTTCTGATTTTAAAAAGTACATCCCCACCAAATTGTCAAAATTGGAAATATCCTGCAGGCAACTGCGAAATACTTAACACACATTTCTTTGTCAATAAAGTTCTAGAGGAGCCTGTGTACAAGAGCCTCCATGTGTACAGAAGCCTCTAGCAAGGTTTAGAAATTATGAGTTTTGACAGTTGCTTCAGCCACTCTAGCTGCTGTCACTGCTCACCTACTTGAATTAGTTGCTGCAGTCTGTAGCATTCACATCAAAGTAGACCCATTGGCTCAAAGCCAGTGAAAGCTAAAGCTCCTCTGCTGGCTAGCAAGGCCATTCTTATGCCTCAGTAACTGTTGCTATATTCCATTGCTGTACTGTCTACTTTAGGACTACGGACCGCAATAAAGCTGTGTGTGTACTCACAGCTAAGCTAACTTAAGTACAATTTTCTTGGATGGAACTGTTTATTACAGTCCAGGAAAATATGTGAATAGGAAGCAATCTGAAAATGGCACTTACTTCGAATATCTAACCATAGGAGCACATATTTTCACAATAGTCTCAGAGTGAAACAAATCAACTGGATTTCTTAGCGGACATTGAAGGATTTTTCTGGACTGACTACTCACATAAAAGTTATCAGGCCACATCTGAAAAACAAAAAACATGAGACAACTGAGAAAAAAGCAAATTATTTTAATCTTGCTAAGCTTGCAACATTACCCTAAGAATTGCAAGGTTGTTGTTTTTTATAAAAAAAAAACCCTTTGATCAATAGCTTCAGTAATTTCAAGATCAATAGAACACTTAAAATACATTTTACAGCTTCGTAGCAGTGTCAAAATAAGCCAGGCTATATTCTGGAGGGATTTTGCCCTAATGAGCCCTCACCAGAAAACTTTTTTTTTAAAAAAAACCCTATTTGCATACACATCTGAAGTCACCCCTCACCAAATACCAAAACTGGCTAACAGAACTGACAATCTGACATCCTGATTCAACAGAGTTGCATGTTTCAACGGATCTGAGTCTCAATGGCTGAAATTTCAGAGGGCCTACTATGTTGGTCAGCTGCAGCAAAAGCAAAGTACTTTTTAAACTTAAAACATTTTATTGCACATAAGCCTTCACATACTACAGCCCAATTCAAGCACCACACACTCTTTTTATCTGACGGAGGGCTCCACTCATTGAAAGCTCATGCCAAAATAGCATTGGTTTGCCACACAGGGCCACCCCCAAGACAATTTTGGCAATTGAGGCGAACCACAAAATAGTGCCCCTCCTTGCCAGAGAAGAAGCGGTGAGCGAAGATCCACTCCAGGAGCAAAGGGATGGGGGATAAAAAGGGTTTCTGGGATAAATCAGTCGGTAGAGCATGAGACTCAATCAATCTCAGGCCCCACGTTGAGCAATTGGACAAAAAAGGATTCCTGCATTGCAGGGGGGCTGGACAAGACGACGACAACAACCCATTTGTATGGGTTTCCCTTCCAACTCTATGATTCTGTGATCTACATCAGCTGCCCCCTCCCCGTGGATTCTGCCGCCCAATGTGGTTCCCCCACCTCGCCTTACGACTAGGGCCCTTTCAATAGCCCTAACCATTCATGGGGGTGGGTGAGAATGATGGGCAAACACTTGCTCAAAACACAGCTTCTCCCATCCAAATAATAGAAGAAACGTCCTGAGCAGCAAAGAAAGATGTCGGAAGAATCAGGACGTCAGCAGAGGCAAAAAAGAAAAAGCCGGGATGTGACGGCGGATTCTTCGCCGCGCCACCAAGCCATGGAAGAACACTACGGAACGCTACCTTGACCCTTGTGGCCCTTCCGTAGGGCCAGAGAGCAGCCGGTTTTAGCGGGAAGAGAAGGCAAGGGTCCTGAAAGAAACTAAAGGGAAACCATAGAAACAAGAAAAGTATAGAGGGAGCAAACAGCCTCGATTTCCGAAATGTTGGGTTTCTTTAGGCGCCGCTCCTTTATTACCTCGAAATTTCTCTCTCTCTTTTGCACTGGAAGGTACCGCGGAAAGTTACCGATCGGATTTAGGGCGGAGGTAGCGTTAAATATAACGAAGAAGCGAAGTAAAGTCAGGACCTAAGTAGGGCACAAGGAGAAGGGGACGACAGAGGACGAGATGGTTGGACAGTGTTCTCGAAGCTACGAACATGAGTTTGACCAAACTGCGGGAGGCAGTGGAAGACAGGAGTGCCTGGCATGCTCTGGTCCATGGGGTCACGAAGAGTCGGACACGACTAAACCACTAAACAACAAAGTATATACGTCTAACCTTTGGTCTATCTACGGGAGGTCCCGGTTGGAGCTTATGTGAGGCGCCTCAGCGGGCGCGGCCATAGACTTACCAATATGGCAGAGTCACGCAACGCCTCCGAATGCTGGGTTCCTTCGGAAGCGAGCGCAGCCCTTGTCTAGAACGGGGACATAGTACGGCGGGGATAGGGCGGAGACGCGAGGCCGCGTTGCTTCGGGTCGCGTGGGCAAGGCGGGCGTAAAAGCATTTTGTTGATAAACTGTTCGGGTTTAAAAAAAAAGTTTTGGAAAGGGCGACGACGCTGGGCCGGAAAAACCGAACCACCCGGTCACCCTGCTCAAGAGTCGGGAATCGGACGGAGCTGCAGGGCTACCGGATGGAGCCTCCTTCGCTGAGACACAGCCACAGCAACGATGCCCTGTTGACATCTGGCAGGGCAATTTTTAGAGCAGGCATCCCCAAACTTCGGCCCTCCAGATGTTTTGTACTACAATTCCCATCTTCCCCAACCACTGGTCCTCTTAGCTATGGATCATGGGAGTTGTAGGCCAAAACATCTGGAGGGCCGCAGTTTGGGGATGCCTGTTTTAGAAGGACTTAAGCCGCGTTTCCCTTAAGAAGCAACGCCCGCTGCCGCTTTATTTTCACTTTCCAAGTCATTCGTTTAATTTAAATACAATAGGACTACAGTAGCTTGTCCAGCAGCGCATACTTTTCAAGGGAGCGCAAACATCCATCCTGCGGCCTCTGCTGCAAAGTCACAGTTTGCGCTAAAAAAAGAGAGCTTTTTTCCGTCGCTTTCTTTTTTCAGATATAGGTTTTAAATTTCCAGAAATTTCACATACAGTATACATTCAGCTCAGTACATAACAATTCCCATCCATAAGATCTTTCTTCTGTTTTATCGACTTCCCGTCCATTTTCCATGGTGTTTTCTCTCCTTTGCAGCACTCTATCTTTCTCCTCCCCTCAATAACAGTCATCTCTCATTCCTTCCGCTGATCATAGTTCAAGTCCTGGACAGGATTCCGTTCCCTCACTCCCTATGGCACTGCCAATGGACATTCCCGCCCGAAGGAACCAGGAACCGACCCCTCCGGCGAACGGTTTCGCCTCTGTCTTTCGCATCTCTACGTTTCCCGCGGCCCCTCGCGCTTTCGGTCCCGCCCATCCTGTGGCTCGGAGGCGACTTCCTGTCCCAGAGTACCCTACACCGAACCATGGACCACAATGGTGAGTTGGGGAGCGGGCGGGCGAAGCCGAAGCCTCGCAGCTTCCCCACCCGCCCGGCGGCCTCCCGCTCCGTCTCCGCCCCGCCGTGAAACCGGTATCCGGAGAAGGACGGCGGGGCCTCGAGGGCCGCGGCCTTGTTTCGAGCGGGAGGGCGGAGCGGTTCGAAACGCGCGGCCTAGCGTGGCCTGGGCCTCAGGGGGCCACAAGGCTGCGCTAGGCCGCCCTCTCCCCTCACCAACGAAGGCTAGCGGCGCTTACTCTTAAGTAGGCTCATGTGTGGGGGGGGGGGAGACTGCTGACCTGCCCGCCTCGCGTCTTGACAAGCTTTGCGAGGCGCAGCCTTGGGCCGCCTCTGGAGGGAGCGGTGCTTTAAGGCTGCCCTTTGCTGGCCTCCTCTCTGCTGAGCCCTTCAGGGGTCCTCCTAACTGGGCTGGCTCCCATTTCGCTCCCTCTATAGGAGGGCAGGCGCCCCCCCCCTGCCGAAGCAGGTTTCCTCCTTCCGCGTGAAAAGCGTCAAGGAAAGGGGCTTCCCCGCTGGCCTCAGTGCCGGATTTAAGAATCAGTTAAACAAGCTCTATCTTAGGGCCCCATTCTCTTGGGGCCCCCCAAAAAAATTAAAGAAAAAAACGCTGAATGTGCATATCCAAAATATAAGATAAAAAACAAACAAACTTTGATAAAATACATATTTTGTTATGTGCAAATGGCTTTAGATACCTATTAGGTCCATAAATTACTATATAGCATATATTCAACACACAAAAACAGCTACAATTTGTTGTTGACAAAGGACAGCTGGACATATAAAGGGCCCATTACCTTCAGTAGCTTAGGGCAGGCATAGGCAAACTCTGGCCCTCCAGATGTTTGGGACTACAATTTCCATCATCCCTAGCTAACAGGACCAGTGGTCAGGGATGATGGGAATTGTAGTCCCAAACATCTGGAGGGCCAGAGGTTGCCTGTGCCTGGCTTAGGGCCTTATCAAACCTAAATCCGGCCCTGGTTGCCCGTTTTCTGTACATGCAAATGGATGTAGTAGCCCATCTCCCCACCATCACCACACTCCCCACCACATGTGGGTCAAACGTGACTCTGAAAATAATGATAATAATTTATTGAGTTTATATGCTGCCCAATACCTGGAGGTCTCAGGGCGGTTCACAGAAAAGATCGCAGCATATAGAATCAGAATAAAAGCAACAACCCAATAAACAACACACACCTCGGAAAAGGTCCACATTTTAAAAGGATGTTAAATAGATCAACCGAAGGTTAGCAGGATTTTTTTTGCCGGGGGGGGGCATTATTGGTTAAGGGTTTTGTGGCAAATGCCTGGTTGGAATTTCACAGCAGGGCAAACGCGGCTTTCTCCGATTCCCCCCTCCCATCCCCAGATGAGTTAGAAGTACTATCAGGAGTTGGTACGGTAGTACAGGAGTTTGGGAGTCAACGTCTTGAATCGGACACGGACAGCCTGCAAAAGTGTCTCTGTCGCTTAATGGGTTAAGCTTGCTTTTGTTGTTGTTGATTGAATTATGCTACTTTAAAACATAAATCATTCAACATGAATAGGAGTTATTAATGTTGCAGTTGTTGTAAAAGGGATTATTATGGTGACCGGAATGTAATGGAAATGAGTAAGATTTTGGCAAGCAGAAATAAAGCAAATCATGAAATCTAGCACACAGGGAGCCACTTTATCTAAATTGTATAATTTGGTATTTGAACGATTTGTATTAATAATTGTATTATAAATTGGTATTGTTGTAATGAGGCTATTATTGGATTGTAATTGAAAGCTAATAAAAATTATTTTAAAAAATCTTGCTGCTTTAAAACAAAAAACACAAACAAACAAAACAAAACAAGGCAGGGTTTAAACATTTTTACTAGATAGAGAGTATTGATAGAAACTCCTTTTATCTCTCATGAAGTAAAATGTGTAAACATTGGTAGCTCTTGATCTACTGCAGCATTTCTCCGGCTGCTTTTGGGCTACAGTTCCCATCATCCCTGACCACTGGTCTTGCTACCTAGGGATGCTGGGAGTTGCAGTCCAAAAACAGCTGGAGAATCATATTTGGGAAACACTTCTCTATTAGGTTGCTCATGCCCTTTTAAAGCCTGCATCTTCTCATAGGTCTACTGATTTTGTTTGCCATATTGGAATTTATTAAAATCAGCTGAGGAATCTGTGCTCCTCCATATGCTGCTGTACTGCAACTCGTATAATCCCTGACCATTAGTCATGCTGGCTGGGAACAAATGCTGAATCCATCACAGAGTTATAGGATATATTTCTGAAAATGCCACTGTCAGCTTATGTGTAGGAAGATTGGCTAGGACCAGGGAGACCCTGGTCAAATTCCCTTTTACCTATGAAGCACACTGAGTGACTCCTGGCCAGTCATTCTCTTTTAGCTGTACCTAGCTCACACAGCTCTTGTGGGGATGTAATAAAGGAGTGGACAGCCACCCAGAACTCCTTGGAGGAATGGCAGAATAAATATGCAATAAAATAAAATTAATTTTAGGCACATTTGCTATGGGTTTAAGCTATGGATTCGTTCTAGTTTGAAGCGCTTGCAATGAAACACATATGATATGGATTGGTATGTATTATAACAAGGAACAAAATTCTTATTTAGAAGCAGGTGCAATTTAGATAGAATTATAGAGTCACAGATGTGTTACCTTGGGTTGATTTCCAGTTACTTCATTATACAGTGAGAGATATGAGAAATGCTAACCATTGAATTTTTCTGTATGTTTTGCTCTTTTTACCTAGAGCCAAATAATAATAATACTTGGTTGTAATCCTCACCCTACTTACCTAGGAGCAATCCCGCTTGAATTAAGTGGGATTTACTTCTGCGCGTACATGGCTAGAATTGTACTGTAAGTGGCCTAATTTGCAGGCAATAATTAAGTTTCTTCAACACTGTTACATGTAGATATAGTTTCTAGTATCAGAGTTTAGCTTTCTTTTGTACATAGGACTGTATTAACAACAGAATAGACTAAGTGTGTCTGATGAGATGATTTCTCATTATACACTCTAGATTTGAATAACTTTGGGCTTATCCACATTTACCTTTTGCCCTGTGCTTTCTAGGCACAAGTCTGTGCTTTCTCAGTTCGTATCCAAGCAATTTTTTACTTTTTTTGCCCTGCCTCTATGCCCAAGAAAACCCGCTCTTTAACATGGAATTGGAGTGTTTTGGATTTTCTGTGGATTGCTGTTTGCTCTGATGCAGCAGCAAAGTGTTCATGGAGAAAGTACTCAGACATAGAGCTTTAAAGTGTGGCCTAGAAATGGGGCACAAAAAGGAAGTCTGGATGAGCCTTCTGTTAGTTTGATTTGTGATGATGTGGTAACTGCTCCAAAGATTCTTCCTATTTTCCTTGCTGTTGAAACCACTGAGCTGCTTCCGAATTGAGTCTAGATAGGTACATGCGAAAAGTATAGGAGATCCTCTTTGAAAGTAAGACTACATATTTCAGAGAGTGAAGAAGAGAGGCAGTTCTACTAATTTGCAGAGTTCTTTCAGCTAATGAAAGTTCATGAAACTGGAAAAATGAAAGGCGTCACTTCAGTTTTTATCAGTCATGTATTGTGCAAGAAAAGACTGGTCTCTTCCCAAGCAGCTCATAGTCTAAAATTTCTACAGCAGGCTTCCTCAGACTCTGCTCTCCAGATGTTTTTGGCCTACAACTCCCATGATCCCTAGCTAGCAGGTCCAGTGGTCTCTTCCCAAGCAGCTCATAGTCTAAATTGTATGGGAATTGTAGTCTCAAAACATCTGGAGGGCTGAGTTTGAGGAAGCCTGTTCTACAGTATGGCAGGCAACAAGGGGAGATGGAATAAGAGGCCAGAGTAACCAAGGAGAGATGCAGTTACATTTACTTCAACTTTATCTCATTTGGGAATTAGGGCTAAGGGTTTAATTTATCCTTCACCAACCTGGCATCTTCCAGATGTTTTGGATTACAACTCCCCATTGGCCACAGCAAACATCTGGTGGGAACCAGGTTGGTGAAGGTTGTGTTACTGTAAGCCAAAGGTGTCACAGAAAACTTGAGTTTTGAGGAGAGGAGATCTAACCTAGCAACTTTGTTATGCTAACCTTTCTTAAAAGCAATGGTTTGTAAAATGCAGAGTTCTTCATGAGAGGATATTAAGAAATGGTGCTATTTACCTGTTATATATTTATTCATTTTTTTTTGAATTAATAGCCTATATCCTTCACCAGATGGTTTTGGGGTAAGGTCCAAAAGTATATCCAAGTTAAAATAATTAGAAATAATATTTTAAAATTATAAAACTACTCTCCCCCACCCTTTAAAAATGTGTGCTCGACATAGAGAATCTGTGTGATAAAAATTATACTGTTATAAAGTACATACTGAGATGGGAAGGGTCTTACAAAAAATTTGAAGTCTGCTTGTTTTATGATTGGCGCAGTAAGTCAGATATTGTTAATTGATTGAGTATTTGACTGTTGTCAAATATTCATACTGTTCCTATTCCTTTATTTATTTTGTTTTAATTTTCAGGCTGTAGGCTTGCACTGTTATTTCAGAATAAAAAACAAGAAGAAATATTTGTTGACATTTTAAGGAAACCTGGTCTAATATTTTTTTAAAGCTGTAATTCATAATAGTTGGCTTTTAAAAAATTCTGCTAGTACAAGTCAAGGCACCCCATTTTCACCAATACCCTTATCAATTGCAGTCCTCTGCTATATCCCATACTATGCTAGGGGTGGTGGCGGTGATGGAGGACTGTATTGAATAGAAGGAATTGTTGGCAATGATTTGCCATGCTTTATGGAACTATTTCTGATAGCATAATACTGCCTTTGAATACTTCCCTTTGTTTTTGTAGCTAGCCTAAGTACTATTAAATCTGCCAATCATTACAGGTTATTTTCTGTTGTTCCAGTAAAGTTAATGCTTTATAACATTAAATAACATATTTTTGATTTCTTTTTTTACATAGACAATGATTTGCAAGGTACAAATAGTTCCGGATCATTGGGAGGTCTTGATGTTCGTCGACGCATCCCTATAAAGCTAATCTCCAAGCAGACAAACAAAGCTAAACCTACACCACCTCGTCCTGTGAGAAGTATGAATAGGTTGCCATCAAAGGCTGGTGAAGAAGGTAAACTGATGAGAGAAGCTATATCATAATTCCAAAAGGCTTTAGCAGGTTTTGCCATTTATAAAAGGTATTTCAAAATTGGCGGTTTGCAAAAGATAAGCTGATGGTAAAAAAGCAGGGGTGATTTCATTTAAATCAATTCTATTTAAATCATTAGTCAGTAAGACTTGATTTAAATCATTTTTTTACACAAAGACTCATTTTTGCTCATATAATCTTAATATTTACAACCAGATGAAGGTTTCATTTTTGGAATAATAAATTTTCAGAGTAGTTTTTACACTTACCATATATAAATAACTGATTTGGTTGTACTATTAAAAAAACATAGATTATTATGAAATTATCATGAGGTTTAATAAGTTAACTGTTTATATTTGGACAACTTTTCTGCTGTACTTTATTGGAAGGAGAAAAATAATCATTTCCTTAATAACAATTTAAACAATTCATTTAACTAAAACAATAACATTATAGCATATGCATCCATGTTTTTTAACTGATGTGGTTAAATAATTAAAAATAAAAACCTAGACTGAGTTTTAGTACACATGAAAAACTTTAAACAAATCCTTATTTCCAGATGAATAGCCCTTGGACTATAATGTAACTTAAATAGAAAACTATCTTTAGAAGGATTTTTCCTCCAAAAGCATTTTATTGTAAAAATCCAATTTAAATTAAAAAAATAGATTTTTTAATTTAAAAAATCCATCCTGCTTGCTTGTCATTATCCAATCTGTTGTGCCCTTCCCAACAAGAACAACAACCTTCTGGATCAGACCAAAGGCCTGTTTGGTCCAGCATCCTGTTCTCACTGTGGCCAAACAGATGCCTGCGGGAAACCTGGGAGCAAAACACAAGCCCAAGAGCATCCTCTCTTCACATGGTTTCCAGCAACTGGCATTTGGAAACATTCCTGCCTCCAATGGTGGAGGCGGAGCATAGCCAACATGGCTAGAGGCCATTGATAGCCCTCTTCTCTGTGAAATTGTCCAATCCTCTTTTTAAAGCCATTTTAAAGCCGCCTGGGGGAACGAGGGCCATAGCTTGACTATGTGCCGTGTGATGTACTTTGTTCTATCTGCCCTAAACCTTCCAGCATTCAGCATATGACAAAATGGCACCACGTGTCAGTGTGAGTGTAGCTTTAAAAACCCCACCCACAGCAAGGTTGATCTAAACTTTTGGTTTGTTCCCCACAGAAGAATTTGACTACAACGAAGAAGAACGATATGAATGCAAAGGTGGTGATGTGTTTAGTAATCAAAGAAGATTTCCTGGACACCTCTTCTGGGACTTCAAGGTTCACTAATTGTCTCCATAGTTCTGAAATACATTCTAATTTAAAAAATTATAAAGTCAAAATGTTGTTTTAAACAGGAGTTGGGTATCATGTTTTTTGTAATCCTGTATAGTGCCTAACCTGTTGCTGTTACTTAATGCAACTGAATAGAAATTTTAGTCCTGTTCACAAAAGTTATGGTAAAGGGAGGGAGTGGGACTCATACCTTCCAGAAAAACGTACCCAAGATTTTTGTAGATTTCTATGCATTAAATATGCAAGTGTATTGTGATAATCAGCTGATGAAATATGATGCTTGCTGTTTTGACAGATAAATTTACTAGGAGAAAAGGATGATACTCCAGTCCATTTCTGTGACAAGTGTGGACTACCAATCAAAATGTATGGACGCATGGTAAGCAGAACTATTGATCAACTCAAAACAATCATACAACTATGTGATATGTATAGCCATGTCTTCTCAATACAGCTAATTTACCATGTATGCTCATTTAACTTATGTGCATTCAGCTTTACGTGCTTGGCTAATTTTTTAAAATATGCAAAGGGGCAGACAATTAGGCGGGATGGGGGATCTTTGACAATCCCACCTGCCATTGAAGCCAGTGTGTTTGGACTATACGTGATTTTGGCTTTAGGCGCTATCCCTCGAATGTAATCACAGCGTAAGTTAAGGGTCACCTGTCTGATGAGCTATAAAATCACTTTTGCTTATGTATCATGCATGTTAAATTAAATTTGATACGGTGTGCATTGAAAGATAGCATGGAAAAAATATTTTGATGTTCTTTTTCAATAGTATGTTTTCCAAAACACTGACCTATATATAATTTCAGTTTGCTTTTTTGTGAAAGCTCTTCCAGTTTTGCAAACTGAATGTAGAATTGTTTTTGGTTTCGTTTGTCTATTATTTTGTATTCCATTTGTATCCTGCCTTTCCTCCAAGGAGTTCAAGCTGGAATACATTATTCCTTCCCACTCTGCTTTATTCTCACAAGAATTGCAAGGTAGGTTAGGCTGAGAGATAGTGACTGGCCCAAGGGCACCTAGAGAGTTTCATGGCTGAGTAAGGATTTGAACCCACATATCAGGTTTTTGGATTGTAGTTTAGGTGTGGACAGTTTACTCCAACCATAGAGTACCCAAGTTAATAGAAGTTTGTCTTTAATTTTGAAGAAGCTCAGATTGTTCTCAGAACTGGGATGTTAAAATTAAATCCTATTACAGTGGTACCTCTACTTACAAATTTAATGTGTCCCGAACACACATTTGTAAGTTGAGAAAAATTGTAAGTCGAATCCCATAGGAATGCATTGGGAGAAAAAAATCGTAAGTCGAAGCAACCCTATCTAAAAATTCTTAAATAGAAAAAATCCTATCTAAACCGCATCCAAGATGGCTGACGGAGCTCTATTCGTAAGTAGAAACATTCGTAAGTAGAGTTATTCGTAAGTAAAGGTACCATTGTACTGGATATTGGATGTTTTAGTTTGTGACCCATTTGTACATGGAACAATCCAGATTCTTACCAATATGGTTATGTATTTTAATTGGGAGACACTTGCAAAACCAAAGAGTGTCCAGCAGATGGAAAGGGAAGCCTATATAACAAGGAAATTTCAGCAACGTGCTTTGGAGTGTTCTTGCTGTTATTTGCTTATTAGTGTGCAAAACACCTTATAGTCCTGGTAGCTGGGTAAGAATCTATTCTGAACAAAGCTGTTTACGGTATCCTATTTAAAAGTGAAGAGTTTGCAAAGCATTTGCTCATGCGGTTTTCTTTCCTGTTTTTTTAGATACCCTGCAAGCATGTTTTCTGCTATGATTGTGCTATTTTACATGAGAAAAAAGGTGACAAGATGTGCCCAGGGTAAGTTAAACTGATGAATGTGTTTTTGTGGGTTGGGGAAATACACTGTTCCTTTTTTCTGGTGATCAGTTGTATGTGACTTTACTCCATGTGTTTCCTCACTAAGAGGTAACATGTAACTCAGGTCTTTACTGGGGATAAGAGGAAGGAAGATGCTGGTAAATTGGACGGGATCTGTAGTTGCCCATGACAAAAGGGGTTGTATTCAGAATTATATTAGATAGGCAACACAGTAGTCTGCAACAAGGTTAAGGGTTGTTGGTTCTAAACTTTACTTTGCAAAGTTCAGTGTGCTTTCTTTCTTATCGAGAGTGCTATCCCTGCCACAAATTTTAAATTGATATTAATGGAGAAAGATTGTGTTCAGAATTTTATCCCAAGGTATATACATAAGCTATTATAATACAAAGCAGCTAATCTTGCCCCCGGAAATGATTGTTTGTTTATTAACTTGTAGAACTTGTAGTAATGTCTGCAAACCACTTTCTTGTTTCTTTCCCCTCTCCGATATAGCTGTAATGAATCCGTGCAGCGAATTGAGCAGTGTGTCCGGGGGTCTCTCTTCATGTGTAGCATTGTGCAAGGTTGCAAGAGAACATACTTATCCCAGAGGGACTTGCAGGCTCACATCAACCACCGCCACATGAGAGCCGGCAAGCCAGTTGCGCGGCCCCCACTGGAACCTGTCCATCCTCCGATCGCTCCTCCTCCTGCCGAAATCCCGGAGCGGTTCATCCTGCCTCCCGATAAGCATCACCTGAGCCACATCCCACCCAAGCAGCACATCCTGATGCCTCCCCCGTTGCAGCACGTCTCTCACGAGCATTACAACCAGCCTCACGAAGACATCCGTGCCTCCCCGGCGGAGATGTCCATGGCTCCCCCGCCCCCTCGCTCGGTCAGCCAAGATACTTTCCGCATCTCCACAAGGAAACACAGCAATCTTATCACGGTCCCTATCCAAGATGATTCAAATTCCGGCGCTCGAGAACCGCCGCCGCCGGCCCCGACACCTGCTCACCACCACCCCGAATACCAGGGCCAGCAAGTGGTGTCCCACCCCCACCATATCATGCCGCCTCAGCAGCATTACGCCCCTCCCCCTCCCCCTCCGCCACCAATAAGCCACCCAATGCAACACCCTCCCCAGGCAGGAGGCACTCCCCACCTGGTGTATAGTCAAGCTCCGCCTCCTCCAATGACCTCTGCTCCCCCACCCATCACCCCTCCCCCTGGACACATCATTGCCCAGCTGCCACCATATATGAACCATCCTCCACCGGGACCGCCCCCTCCTCAGCACGGTGGCCCGCCTGTCAATGTAAACGCTCCCCCTCCCCATCACTACAACCCTAATGCTTTGCCAAAGTTCAGTGAAGACCAAGGAACTCTCAGCCCTCCGTTCACTCAGCCGGGGGGGATGAGTCCAGGCATGTGGCCAGCTCCAAGAGGGCCGCCGCCGCCGCCGCCGCCGCGGATGCAAGGCCCGCCTTCTCAAGCTCAGCTTTCTGGACCACACCATCCTGATCAAGGCAGATACAGGCCATACTATCAATGATATTAATAGTAATTTGAACTAAAAAGTATGACATAGGAAGGATAACTTTCTAAACAGCAGCCTTTTAATGGAGAGCTCTTCTTTCTTTTTGTTCTGCTTCATTTATTTGAAGAAATAAAAAAGTTTTAAAATGTGACTGTAAAACTCTGGGGACTTAATTCTTAAGGTAATTTTTTAAAACCTTGATTGTAGGACTCTTTGACAACTGATATACTGTAGTGCTGTATGGCTCTGTAGTTGCCAGTGACATTTTAACAGACGTTGTACCCGTAGTCCGGTTGAAGTACCCCAGAAATGAACATTTGTAATATTTCCCAAACAACCAAACACTTACTGTACCACTTGAAGGTATTTTTTGTTAAACCTGATGGTTAGTTTTATTTGTCATACATTTCCTTTTTTTGTCAACCTGTGTATAATTAAATTTAAAATATGGTCCAAAAAAGTTTGCTTTTTTGCATGAATTTTAAATGTTCGGGTGGAGTGGGGAGTAAGAAATAGTGAATTTGGTGTTAC